>NC_085992.1:44414624-45014624 GCF_030014385.1 Trichomycterus rosablanca
CTGACTTTGCTGTTTCTCTGTAAATGCTGTGACTGCTTCTCTTTGTTCAATTTTAAACAAAAGCTTTTTTATCAGTTGTACTCACTGTTGTCAAAGCAGATGCGTCCAATGGCACGGCCAGTATGCAGCAGCAGTTCTTGGTCTGTACTGTTCAGTAGAGGCACCAGAGCAGATACCAGGCCTGCCTTGATACACCTCTCTCTCACAGCAGCTATCAACCATCGAATATCAATGAACCTTCAGTTATCAGCAAGGTCTCAATACATTAGGAATACATTCAGTGATTTTAAAGTGAACAGTGTGAACAAAATTTAAGTAAAGCTGGCCATTAAACAACAGGGTGAGTAAAACAGACATTATCAATAAAAAAAAAACTTCTAAACACAAATGTAAAAATACATTTATAGTTTTATGTTTAAGCCACAACCTATAAATAGTGTACTAAATGTTTCCAAAACCTTATCAATGATAAATATTGTCCAACTGTACGGTTTTGTTGCATTTACCTAACCGGTTTGGTTCATGAGAAAACCGAACATTAATTTTTGCACACTTTGTGTGCATTAATAAAATGTCAGCTCTGGTGTGCCTGCATGTTTTACCGCTGCATCACCTGAGCGCCCACAAAACTTCTTTATGACTGTCCTGTGACATTGTATGTCTTTGTACAGTTGCTTGTGCAATTGGTAGCATAAAGTATTTTTTTTTTCCATACAAAGCCAGTCGTGTCGTTGTAGGTGCTTGGCAGGTCGATAGCTGCAATTCGAACTGAGATTCGAACTCGGATATCAGCAGTGTTGTGCTAGTGCGTTAGACTGCTGTGCCACCTGAGCACCCTACAAGTCTTACTTTAAAAGTAAGCCATGTTAACACATTAATTTAGCTGTTATTTTTAAAACGTATTTTTAAAAACTGTATTTGTCTTTGTTTACAAACATAAACAATTGTTGCATTACCTTCTCTGGCTATCTCGGCCACCAGCAGTGTAACCTGAGATGTAAGGGAGCCCTTCTGCTGCAGAGTCTGAGCCAATGTGGGCAGTATTCCACTGGAGGCAATCTGCTCTGCAGCGCCTTTTTCTGAAGAAAGAGAAAATATGTGTGTGCTATAATACATGCATATGTTGTTGTTGTTGTTATGTGTGTGTATGTGTGTGTATAAGACATAACAAGACTGAGGGTTGAAGATGTATGAGATGTTAGATGTAATTTAATGTGTAATAAGAGAATGCAGAAATCTTGAAAACTTGGCTTAAAGGTGTTCAGCATGTTATTATATCAATAGGAACTCTGATGTTTGCAGATGATATTGTGATCTGTGGTGAGAACAGGTGGAAGATAACTTGGAGAGGTGGAGATATGCACTTGAAAGAAGAGGAATGAAAGTCAGCCGTAGCAAGACAGAATACATGTGTGTGAATGGGAGAGAGACAGGTGGAATAGTGAGGCTACAAGGAGCAGAAGTCACAAAGGTGAAGGACTTCAAGTACTTAGGGTCGACTGTCCAGGAAAATGGGGAGTGTGGTAAAGAGGTCAAGAAGAGAGTCCAGGCAGGATGGAGTGGATGGAGAAAAGTTTCAGGAGTGATTTGTGACAAAAGGGTGACAGCAAAGGTCAAAGGAAAAGTTTACAAGACAGTGGTGAGACCAGCTATGTTGTATGGTTTGGAGACAGTGGCATTGACAAAAAGACAGGAGAAAGAACTGGAAGTGGCAGAACTGAAGATGTTGAGGTTCTCCTTGGGAGTGACAAGGATGGATAAGGTTAGGAATGAGATAATCAGAGGTACAGCACAGATTAAACAACTAGGAGATAAAGTTAGAGAGGCCAGACTGAGATGGTTTGGACATGTCCAGAGGAGGGACAGCGGGTATATTGGTAGAAGGATGTTAGAAATGCAGCTGCCAGGAAAAAGACAAAGAGGAAGGCCAAGGAGGAGATATATGGATGCAGTTAGGACATAGAAGTAGTTGGGGTGAGGACAGAGGACGCAGTGGACAGAGTGAGATGGAGGAGGATGACTCGCTGTGGCGACCCCTGAAAAGGGAAAAGCCGAAAGAAGAAGAAGAAGAAGGAACTCTCTCTGTCTTTCCTCAGATTTTATCTTACTCCCTTTTTTTACATTTTCTAGCCCATTTTGCTGAAATGACTGCAAGAGATTTGGCCTTGCTTTGCTAAGAAGGTAAACCCCCTTAAACTTCAGCAGAGGGGAATCTCTCATTAGTGTGGGCGGCCTGAAAGAGAAACTTCATCCCACCCAGGAGGCAGGTCAGGCTGTCAGAACAAGCCTCGCTGCCATAGCAACATTTACATTGTGTTCTTTTGGGGGAGTCTTTTTCCATTTTTAGATGTGTTAGCAAAGTTAAATTGCTAAGAATTTGACAAGCAGGAATTTGCACTAGATGAAAGTGCACAAATAGGGGCAGGAAACATCAGATAAGATTAACACCCTTAATGCATACTGACATCTGTCATATTTCTTATGGGATATATTTGCTTTTATTTATTTCTGATTCTCATCATTTTGTCTCCTCTTACTGACAGATTTGTATGTGGATTATCTGTCTTTTCTCTCATTTTGATTCTCGCTTATATATTTCCTTCTTTAACGATCATATTGGTGGATCATTACATTATATCACCTGTTAAGATGGACAGATGGATGAAATGGGATTGATGGATGGATGGATTGATGGATGAAATAGGATGGATGGAATAGGATGGATGAAATAGGATGTAATAGGATAGAATGAAATAATATGGATGGATGGATGGATGGATAAATGGATCTTTTATTGTTAGGTGGCTGGATGGCAAGGACTGAGATAATTAGATACCATTTAAACTTCAATCCAGATGAAAGTCTGAGCCTCATAAGCTCATTTCTAAACAAATACAATTTTGACACAATTTCATGTGCTGACAAAAGAACAGAAAACATTTAGTTAAATTGATAGGTTAATTAACATACATATAAATGTATGTTAAAAAGTAGATTGATTAAGGAGTGTTTGGACAAATGGCTGGACAAAAGCATGAATAAATGTATGGATCTTAATATGGTAACTTACTTTTCTCCAGAAGAAGGTTTAGCATAGTGTCCAGATGAGGCTTTAGCTCCTCCTCTACAAGTTCTGTGCTGACAGTAATGGCATTTAGGGCCTCAGCCAGAGAGTCTGAAACATGCATATAGAAAATTAGACATTTTTTACATTCGGACAATGACTTGTACAACATCATACTATCCAAGTCGGCTTCATCTACAGTGCTGTAAAAAATATATTTGCTTTTCTGTTTTTGCATATTTGTCACATTTACAGTTGCAATTGGAAACATTCAACTCTCTTAACTTAAGAGAGTTAGGGTGAGGTGTAGAGAAATGAGGCATTATCAGGGCATTGGAGAAAGATGATCCATCTGCAACCATTGCAAAGCTATACCGGTGTGTTAACATAAAAGGAATATTTACTGATATATACAAGCATTTTTTTTAACTTTGTAGATTTTTAATGGAAAATATCTAGTTCTTTTGACAAATGTCCATGTGCACTTTTTCAACCCTCAGCCTCAGTACTTGGTGGAACTGCCTTTTGGCTTTATAACATCTAATAAGTGATTTCTAATACTGTTGATGCCTCTTCTGTGGAATTTTTGCCCTTTCTTCTTGTGCAAAAGCTTCCAGCTCATTGAAGTTTGAGGCGTTCATGGTGCAGCTGCTTTCATTTCACCACAGAAGGCAGAACAATCCTCCTCAAAATGCCTTGGTGTTTCTATTAATTCATGATGCCACTCACACAGTCAGGTTTGCCAGTTCCTGCAGCAGAAAAACATGCCCATCATCACTGACCCACCTCCATGCTTGACTGTGGAGACAAACTCTTCATTGATACGTCTGTAATAGCTTTGCACACCTAGATTTGGGCAGTTTATTCCATTCTTCATTGGATTAAATGAATCCATAGATATTCAATGGGGCCACTCAAGTATACTTCAAAACTTGCCCCAAAGTCACTTAATTGTTGTTTTGGTTGTTGAAAGGTAAACTGTCGCCTTAGTTTGAATTTGCATGTGCTCTGGAGGAGGTTTTCTTTGTAGATGTTCCTGTATTTGTCTGCATTCATCAATCTCTCTATTCTTACCAATTTCCTTCCCCTGAATGAATCCATATTTCACTGTAAGGATTGTATCCACATGATCTGCAGTTTTTTGCTGGACATTGACGTTCTCATTCTACATAAAGAGTTATTGTTTTGTCTTATCTGACTTCATGTTGAGTCCTTAACATGTCGTTAGCATGTCAGCAAACTTTAGTCATCATTTGCTTTTTACAATGACTTCCATTCTGCCACTCTACCATAAAAGTTGATTTATAAAGTACTTCAAAAATGATTGTCTGTCCAACAGGTTCTCCTATCTGAGTGACCATTCTAACTTCCCTGACCAATGCCCTTCTTGCATGGATGCCAAATTTTAGCATCTCTAGGAAGGTTTGAGGTTCTGCCAATCTACTTTTATTTAAAAATTACTGAGGCGACTGTCATCCTGTAAGCACACAAAGTCGTAGATATTATTTTATATTCTTGCCTGGTTTGTGCCACAGTTTGATTATGAAGATCCACAGACACTTTCTTGGACTTTATGGTTTTGTTTTTAGTCATGGCAATGCAGAGTAAGTTGCCTCTACAGTCCCAAGCTTACCCTGTATTTGCAACGGGTGGACTCCAGTTGAGTTCTAGATACATGTCAAAGATAATTTAAAGCATCTAAATACAGTTTGGACTGCTGCGACAAAGTGTCAAAATACTTTCATACTGTTTAAACGTTACTCATTAGTACAAGTCAAAATCTGAGCCTCATAGGCTTATTTCTAACCTAAACAATATTGACACCTTTTCCTGTGCTAACAAAAGAACAGGAAAGAGTCAATTTAATTATGGTCCTGGGGACCTGATTTTGATTCTCACTCTCAGTCACTGTCTGTGGAGATTTTGACATGTTTTCTAACCAAGTAATCTTGATTCCCACCTGGTTACGAGGTTTTCTTGGAAGCAGGAAAAAAGGATTTGAGCGAGTTTGACCAGGGCCAAATTGTGATGGCTAGACGACTGGGTCAGAGCATCTCCAAAACTGCAGCTCTTGTGGGGTGTTCCTGGTCTGCAATGGTCAGTATCTATTAAAAGTGGCCCAAGGAAGGAACAGTGGTAAACCAGTGACAGGGTCATGGGCGGCCAAGGCTCATTGATGCATGTAGGGAGTGAAGGCTGGCCCGTGTGGTCCGATCCAACAGACGAGCTACTGTAGCTCATATTGCTGAAGAAGTTAATGCTGGTTCTGATAGGAAGGTGTCAGAATACACTGTGCATCACAGTTGCAGGGCGGTTTTGGCAGCAAAAGGGGAACCTACACAATATTAGGAAGGTGGTCATTATGTTATGCCTAATCGGTGTATGTTGCTAACAGTGTTGGACTCAATGCAACCCTGATCAAAATTTAAATAGTAAAAACTGAATTAATAAATAAAGTAAATTAATGCATTTCTAATCCTTTGTTTTGTTTAGAATATAAGACAGCCAGAGCTAGTAAAGATTAAGGGAGAGGGAGAGTAATCACTTAATAATCTCTGGTAAGAAGAGTGAAAATAGAAATACAAAACATAGCGGTATTAGGATCTAGTCTCTTAGTACAATAACCCATCACTTTCATAAGAATCTCACCACAAATCCTAAATCGAAGCCTCTTCTGTATACAAATATCTAACTATAACTATAAGTTAGAGAGTAACATTGAATGACAGAGAACCCTGAAGCTTTAATTAGCTCAGGCAGCCCAGTTCCCAGCATGAGCCAGATTAAACAGTCCCAGACAGGGGATTAAGTCCCAGTTCACCCTAGGGTGTGGTGCTCAGAGATGAGACCCTATGACATCCACTTGTGGAACTCGTGACATTTTAGAGCAGACCTATAAATGTGATCAGAATAGCACAAACAGTCTACATTTTACCTGCAGCAATTCACGCACAACACAAGACGTCCTGGGATGTCTGATCATATTAAGATGGAATGATGTGATATGGAAAAGAATGAAGGGGTGCAGAGGAGATGCGTAGGTACTTACCCAAATCTGCCATGGCGGATAGTAGACAGGGTGCTTCACAGTGTCTCCCTGTATCTCTTCGCAGCTGTGTAATGATTTGTGTGTGTGTGTGTGTGTGTGTGTGTGTGTGTGTGTGTGTGTGTGTGTGTGACGACAGAGGCAGTCCTTGTTCAGGCAAGACAACAGGCTTCACACTTCAGCCTCCAGATTGTCTTGAGTCAGCACTCATCTGTCTCCTGCATTGATCGTTTTCATTAATGCATGGTTGAACATCACTTCATTATCTTCCTATCTTTACTCCCTCAATCTGCTTCCCTTTCCATTTCCATTCACTGTGTCTATGCCACACACTCACTCTCTCACTCTTTTGCAATCCCCCCACCATCCCTCATCCTCTCATTGGCAGGAAGGCTCTGCCAGCCTCTAGTGCTATTCGTGATTTGCTCTAAATCCTAAAGCTGTGCAAAGCTCATCAGTTAACAATTAGCCTGCAGAAGACTCTGGAGACGTCAAACTGTAAGCCTGAGCCAATTTGGCATTCCATTTTATTAGGTTTCCGCTCCAATCTAAATTAGCAGCAAATATAGAAAATTATATAAGGCCTGCTGTCTGTACTGGCATCTCAAACTCAGCAGTAAAGACTAACTAAATACAATTATATGTGTTCATTTATTCATCAGACTTTAAAAACCTCTTCATCCTTTGAGCCACTGTTGGGCCCTTGAGCAAGGCCCTTAACCCTCTGTGCTCCAGGGGCGCCGTACAATGGCTGACCCTGCACTCTGACCCCAGCTTCCAAACAAGCTGGGATACGCGAAGAAAGAATTTCGTTGTACTGTACATCTGTATATGTATAAATGACAAATAAAGGCATTCTTTTCTATTATCCTTTAAAGGTGAAAGACAGGAAAACACTCTGGACAGGTTGGCTAAAATTAAGCCTGAATTACCCCTTTTCCACCGATGCGGAACAGGCTCCGTTCCGGTTCGCAAACTTGACTTTGAACAGTTCAGCATGTTTCCACCAAAAAAAGAGGTTTCAAACAGCAAACTTGCATTTGCAGCTGACACTGCAGAACACTAGGTTTTTCAGCGCGAACCGTGACGTCATCTGTAGGTGTGTTAAGTTGTAGAGGTTTGGGTGCTTTCACATGATATGCTGCAAAACCGCTTTTGCGCTGCTGTGTCATTGTTTCGTATGAAGCTCAACGCTGCACTTCCATCAATAACGTTTTTCAGTTTGCCGCTGATAGTTTCAAGGTGCCTCAAATAAGATGAACTGTTTGATATGACGCGGTAAATGCGACCCAGACAGTACAAAAAACGCTTACAGTGAAAAATAAAGCTTAACGTGACTTGTACTAAAACAACAATTAATACATTTAGGCAGTACAGAGCACTTATAACCAGTAATAATAATCAAGCCAAGCACTAAGCAAAGCTGCTATTTGCGCAGAGGGTCGTGCTGAGAGCAAAGCGCAAAATGCTTCTCATGTTAATGCACTAAAGAAAGCAACAATGGCGACAAACATGAGCAACAGAGAACATATGTAACAACAGCACAAATGCTCACAATCTACAAGCTCCGCCATGTTACTACTTTCATTGCGCAATGCCCACCATTGATGATGCATGCTTGGCTCCCGGGCCGGTTCTCTTAAAAACACCAAGGTTCAAAGAAACCCAAGTTTAAGAACCAGAGTTCTTTTGGTTGAAATGTGCTAGCTGTGGTCTATTATGACCTGTTACTTAAATTTGGTAAACTGATTTATTTTGTATACAAGAGGGCTGTTGCATTTTTACATGGGTGAGAGAGAAACTTTGGTCCTCATGTAAATGGAATTTTGTTTCACAAATTGTGTTTTTTTTTAAATGTAAAATCATGTGAAATCAAGCATTGCATAATCGGTGGGATTAAGCATGGTTCAGATCTCACTGACAGGCAGCACCTTGTTGGGGTGCAACAAGGTTCAGTTCTGGGTTCTCTTTTATTTATCATTTACACCAATTAGCCATAACATTAAAACCACCTCTTGTTTCTACACTCAATGTCCATTTTATCAGCTCCACTTACCATATAGAAGCACTTTGTAGTTCTACAATTACTGACTGTAGTCCATCTATTTCTCTGCATACTTTGTTAGCCCCCTTTCATGCTGTTCTACAATGGTCAGGACTCTCCCAGGACCACTACAGAGTAGGTATTATTTGGGTGGTGGATCATTCTCAGCACTGTAGTGACACTGACATAGTGGTGGTGTGTTAGTGTGTTTTGTGCTGGTATGAGTGGATAAGACACAGCAGCACTGATGGAGTTTTTAAACACCTCACTGTCACTGCTGGACTGAGAATAGTCCACCAACCAAAAACATCCAGCCAACAGTGCCCTGTGGGCAGCGTCCTATGAGCACTGATAAAGGTCTAGAAGATGACCAACTCAAACAGCAGCAATAGATGAGCGATCGTCTCTGACTTTACATCTACGAGGTGGACCAACCAAGTAGGAGTGTCTAATTGAGTGGACAGTGAGTGGACACGGTATTTAAAAACTCCAGCAGCGCTGCTGTGTCTGATCCACTCATACCAGCACAACACACACTAACACACCACCACCATGTCTGTGTCACTGCAGTGCTGAGAATGATCCACCACCTACATAATACCTGCTCTGTGGTGGCCCTGTGTGGGTCCTGACCATTGAAGAACAGGGTGAAAGCAGGTTAAAAAGTATGTATAGAAACAGATGGACTACAGTCAGTAATTGTAGAACTACAAAGTGCTTCTATATGGTAAGTGGAGCTGATAAAATGAACAGTGAGTGTAGAAACAAGGAGGTGGTCATAATGTTATGTCTGATCGGTGTATATGTTCCCCCTTAATCACATTATTCACCAGTATGGTCTAAAGTACCTTTTTTATGTACAAGCCAATGAGCCTTTCCATCCTGCTACTCTGGTAAACTGCCTCAAAGAAATTAAACAGTAAATGGCATCTAATTTTTTGGTTGGACCTACAGCTGCTCTTACCAAAGTGATTCATGACTCCACTCTCTTCTCCCACACATTAAATCTGTTACCAAATCTGCCTTTTTCCATCTTCGCAATAGCGCGTGCCTTTCTTTCTCTCTCAGTTTTCATGAGGCAGAAACACATCTCGAATTATAGCAACTCACTTTCCTCAGGTCTTACTTCTAAATCCCTCAAAAATCCAGTACATTTAAATTCTTCACACATCCTCAGTACTTTAAAAGCTGCACTGACTCCCTGTCTCTACCTGTTTTCAGTTCACTCTCCCGTATACAAGACACATGATGGACTTTCACTTTTTACATCTCCACTATACACCAACCTGCTCAATTAGATTCTCAGAACTGACCTTCTTACCAGCCCTGTCACCAAACTCAGCACAGCTGGAGCCAGATACTTTAGCCTAGCAGTCCCAAGACTCTGGAATACATCACCACAACACCTCAGGGAAACCATAAGCCTTATTTAAATCTCAACTCAAGACCCATCTGTTTACTCAGTGCCACCTATCTTTATTATTTATTTATTTTTGTGTGATGTTGTTCAGCAACCTTGAGTCTGTGAAAGGTGCTTTATAAATCAAACTTATAATAATCATCATCATATTAATAATAATAATAAGATTATGTTGTGTATATGAACTCATGACAACTATGCAGTGGATAATTTTTAGAGCAATCACTCAATCTACTCAATCCCTTTGTCTTTATAACTGTAGTTTTTTTCTAAAATGTAAATATGGCTACCATGCCTCTTTTATTTTCTCACTAGATGTTTTGTCAGATATTTAAATGACTAATTTACCCTTTCTTAAGATATATTTTGTATACACCGATCAGCCATGACATTAAAACCACCTCTTTGTTTCTACACTCAATGTCCATTTTATCAGCTCCACTTACCATATAGAAGCACTTTGTAGTTCTACAATTACTGACTGTAGTCCATCTGTTTCTCTGCATGCTTTGTTAGCCCCCTTTCATGCTGTTCTTCAATGGTCAGGACTCTCCCAGGACCACTACAGGGCAGGTATTATTTGGATGGTGGGTCATTCTCAGCACTAGGTAGGAGTGTCTAACAGAGTGAACAGTGAGTGGACACGGTATTTAAAAACTCCAGCAGCGCTGCTGTGTCTGATCCATTCATACCAGCACAACACACACTAACACACCACCACCACGTCAGTGTCACTGCAGTGCTGAGAATCATCCACCACCTAAATAATACCTGCTCTGTGGTGGTCCTGTGGGGGTCCTGAGCATTGAAGAACAGGGTGAAAGCAGGCTAAAAAGGTATGTAGAGAAACAGATGGACTACAGTCAGTAATTGTAGAACTACAAAGTGCTTCTATATGGTAAGTGGAGCTGATAAAATGGACAGTGAGTGTAGAAACAAGGAGGTGGTTTTAATGTTCTGGCTGATCAGTTTAAATAATAGCACTTTTCATTAAGGGTTTTCTTTCTGACATTCTACCTTCCAGACCGATAGAGGGAGCTCTCAGTAAGTAACGAAGCAATGATTTCAGAGGTTTGCTTACATTGTAACAGTAAGTCAGCAGGTGGCAGTGTAGGGTTATTTTTGAGTTGCCAGATCCCTCAGTAGTAATACATTTAGTAATTACTTCATTGCCAAAAGCAATTACATCCTAAATTAACTATAAATATTCATTCAAGATTAATATGGTACTGTAATTGACTGGCCAATAATAATTACCATATTTATACAAGCATATGTGGTTGTTTGATTGTGCCCCTGTGGCAAAGACATGACAAGTTTGACAAGTTGGTGTGGAGCAACATCTGTAGCCTCAGCTTTATACTGACAGCCACTGATTTGAAATGGTCAGATGTCCATTTGTGACACTTTCCACCCTTTGACCATTTAGGACCACAAGTTAAACACTAAGGAATTTTAACCACCTGCCAAGTATTTTTAATGCCAACTTTATGTAATTTATAAATCTATTAATAGTGCAATTTCACTCAGAATTTCTGTCCAGAATTCTACTCATAGTAATAAAGTTTCATGTTGGCAATATTCTCTCTCTTACTTTCTTGAAAATAATATCTGACTTACATGGTATTATTACCAAATTTATGATTAGTGAACGCAGCAGTTGGAAATATACACAGAAGAATGATATACAGATTTAACCTGATAACTAAGTCATTCATGTGTCTCCATTCAGAAATACTCACACTCTTGTGATTGGTTTCTTATAAAAAAAAACACCACCCTTTTAATTTTAGAAATATTCAGAAATAAATATCTTTTGTTATAGAATTGTGTCATACTTGGATGCAGGTAATTGTTAGTTCTCTCTGTCTGCAAGTAGGTTGATCTTTTGAGAGACATTGTTACTTTGTTGTTTTGCATATTAGTATAACAGACACCTCTTATTCAAGTAAATTGGTATAAATATAACCGCATTAGATTAGTTGTTGATGATAACAGATGCTGTAAATGGTGTAAGAGCCATACAATTTGCAAAACTAACCTTTTCCATAAAATTGGAAGCATGTAATTTACTTATTTCACCTGTTAGAAATTGTTGTGGCTGAAACACATGGATTAAAAGAAATAGAAAGGCCATTTATTATTGTATTTTGAACAGACTATTTAGTCAAGGTTATTGTTTTCGTTTTGCCCAGTGCTGCTCATTAGTGAAATAAGGTGTTTTATAGCAGCAGCTTGTGTGGCCCTGTTTAGACTTACCATACTACTTATTATCTTAATGTAAGGTACATATAACCACTGACAAACTGTCTTTTGCAAGCAAAAATTTTACGTGACTTACAAACTTCATGAGAGAATCATCAGTAAGATTCTCAACGCAAGATTTTTAATAGCTTAGGTCTTTCACCATCTACTGTACTATGAAAGATTCAGGTAGGGCAGAATGTAATACACCTGCCCACCACCAGGGGGAGTTCAAGCTTTAGTATTGTAATCATAATTGTGCTACCAGCCTGGTGGGCCTTCAACAGTCTCAGTTGGGTGGAACACGTGACTAGGTCATTTCATTGTACCTTTGTCATTTAAATAAAGGGAAAAGAGAATTAACACAATTTTTGTTTCTACTGCATTTTACATGGTGTCCCAACTTTTTCAGAAATGGTGTTTGTACAGATTAGTGTTAAGAGTGGGTGCACAGTTATATGAGTCTTAAGGACTTAGGTTCCATTCTTTCTTTTTCTAGATAAAGGTTTGAGGAAGAGTGGCTACTCCTAATTGCCAATATCAGTGGTAAGTGAAGGAATGTGTGTAGGGTATTAACTGGTATTCTTTGAAAGTAGTATCCTGCCTTGAGCCTAGTGTTCACAGTTAGTGCTGGATCCATTGTGACCCTAACTGTAAGTGCCTGAATATCAGTTTTCAACTCAGTAATAATACATTGTAATATCTGATATCTGTAAAATGACTACTGTAAACAAATGAAGTTACACTATATGACCAAAAGTATGTGGACAACTTACTTTTATACTGATGAACCTGATCTCCCAAAACTACAGGCCTTATATAGTCTCTTTTTGTGCCTACAACAGCCTAAATATTGGTAATAATGTTACGAAACAAAATATTGGAATCTGCCTGTGGGAATTTATGCCTGTTCTGTTAATAAAGCATTTTTGAGGTCAGGCACTGATGGTGCACAGGTAGACCTGGCTCACAGTCAGGATTCCCAACAGTGTTTCATCCCAACAGAGGTGGTAATTAGGGTTAAGGGCAGAGCTCAGGCCACTGGGTTTACTCCACAGCATACTTGTCAAACCCTGTTTTAATTGACCTCTATGCTAAAAAGCATGTGGCAAGTGTGTAATTTACTTCATAAGATTGCTTTTTAGACCTGTTAGCATCAGGCGTGGCACCCACAAACTTAATTACCTGATCTTAATTATTTAGAGGGATGTCCACATACTTTTAACCATGTAGTGAATAAAAGGAAGTGGTTCCACTTAAGTTTTATTGGAGCACACCAGCAGAGGGTAGCAGTGCTCATAAACGGATGAGACTGTGATTACAAGCCTGATGTCAGAGGGACTTTCTGAAATTTATCCAGCACTGTGTTTCACAAGCACATAAAAGGTTCTGGTAATACAGAGAGCTGTGGTGTGGCTGTTCTAAG
Organism: Trichomycterus rosablanca; assembly: GCF_030014385.1. Classification (NCBI taxonomy): domain Eukaryota; kingdom Metazoa; phylum Chordata; class Actinopteri; order Siluriformes; family Trichomycteridae; genus Trichomycterus; species Trichomycterus rosablanca. Next base: position 44,427,869 of record NC_085992.1, read on the forward strand.
TTTGCTAATTACAGTATCATGAAAAATGACTGTTTTATAGAGCAATCTTCGGATCCTGCAGTAAGCGCTCACGTCATTTACAGTCTAGACATTATGTGTTGGGAGATAATGAAAGGCATTATGGGGTTCTTATGTAAAGCCGTGGTTCTGAGCTGCAGTGCTGGGAGCTCCCCGGATCATACAGATCTGTGTTTTCCCACTCCAACACAACACAGCTCGTTACAGGTTTATTCATTAACTCAGTGATTTACAGAAGGGAATTTCTGAAATTACAGTGCTGGAGGATTAGACACATGGATGTCATTCAATTTCTTGACAAATAAAGATTTATACAAGGTTTAAATTTATGATCACTATAAAACAGAACACCCTAATTTTATACCTTCCACATATATATTTTTTTCATTTTCTGCCTGGCAAATTATTTATTTATTTATTAGGATTTTAACATCATGTTTTACACACTTTGGTTACATTCATGACAGAAATGGTAGTTACTCGTTAAACAAGATTCATCAGTTCCCAAGTTTAATGTCAAACACAGTCATGGACAATTCAACTCACTTGCATGTCTTTGAACTGTGGGAGGACACCAGAACTCCTGGGGGAAACCCACGCAGACACGGGGAGAACATGCAAACTCCAAACAGAAAGGACCCGGACCACCTGACCTGGGCATCGAACCCAGGACCTTGTTGCTGTGAGGCGACAGTGCTACCCACTGAGCCATCATGCCACCTGCCTGGCAAGTCAAAAACAATCATGGTAATGTACAGTACAGTGTTTAAAAATATGATTTTTCTTTGGTTGTCTAGATTTTGGTATGTATGTGTGTGTGTGTGTGTGTGTGTGTGTGTGTGTGTGTGTGTGTGTGTGTGTGTGTGTGTGTGTGTGTGTGCGCTGTGTCAGGAAAACACTTTTCCTTCGTCATATAGAACCATATTCATTTATTCATCGGCTGTTTTACCACCGCTTAATCCTGGGCAGGGTCACAGTGGGTCGGATTCATTGGGCGGAATGTAGGAAACAACCCGGACAGGTCACCAGTTTATCACAGGGCAGACACACACTCATTCACACTTAGGGCAGTTTCTAGTAGCCTCTGTTGGCCCGACTGCCTGTCTTTGGATTTGGGGCGGCACGGTGGCTCAGTGGGTAACACTGTCGCCTCATAGCAAGAAGATCCTGGGTTCGATCCCCAGGTGGGGCAGTCCGGGTCCTTTCTGTGTGGAGTTTGCATGTTCTCCCCGTATCTGCGTGGGTTTCCTCCGGGAGCTTCGGTTTCCTCCCACAGACATGCAAGTTAGGTGAATTAGAGATAAAAAATTGTCTATGACTGTGTTCGATATAACCTCGTGAACTGAAGAACCTTGTGTAATTAATAACTACCGTTTCTGTCATGAATGTAACCAAAGTGTAAAACATGACGTTAAAATCCCAATAAACAAAAAAACTAACTTTGAATTTGTGGGAGGAAACCGGAGAACCCTGAGGAAATCCACAAAGACACAGGGAGAGCATGCAAACTCCTCATAGAAAAAACCTTAGGGAATTAAACCCAGGACCTTCTTGTTGTGAGACAAAAGCGCTACAAACTGTGCCACCTTGCCACCCAACCTTAGTTATGTTTATATTTAATTCCCCTCCCCCATTCCAAGACACTTACTTTGTAAATAACCAAGCTATTTCAGCACTGGGTTAAAGGGGTGTGTTTACATGAGCATACAGTGAAACTCTAACAATTTTAATAGGATGTTGACATCCACATTTTACATCAGAGACCATGCAGTTTCATAAGACTGATTTCAACATCCAAACTTCATGTAAAAGACTAAGCAGTTTTACAACTTTAATCATGCAACTAAACCACAAACGTTGACCGACTGCTACCGAACTGCTCACCACCCGCCACCGTTTCTCCATCTTCTACTTCTGTCAACACCTCCTCACAAACCTGCTGCAACCAGCACAGCGCAAAACTCCAGCATATCAAGCTCCACCACCTTCAAACTAGAACCTCCTGCTTTAAATGGCCACACTTCAGAACCTTCTACAGTCCTGGAATACGAGTCTTTCCTCCATCCTCCGAACATCTCAACTCAGACTGCCACAAGCTTTAAAAATCCAAAGACCAAGGACTCACCTTGCTCCACTTCCAAAGCAAAGTCATTCTGCATAACAAAGCACTGAAAGGAAAAACAAAACGAACCACCATTTTTTAGATGATCACAATTGGTGGACACGTCAACACGATAACGTTGCCATGCAGGCACTACCTTCTCCACATACATCCCAACCTCCTCCCCTATTCATCCCAACCTCCCTTAGTTCATCCCATCCTCTTTCCCTATTTATGCCATCTTTTACCCACAAGGTTAAAACAAAATAAGTTGGACAGTAACGGCTGAATGATGTAAAGTGACAGTACAGTTAGAAGATGAATGAGCTATTTAGAAGCATGTAGACAGGATGCCCTAGAAAAAACATATGGTCACCAGGAACCGGAAACAACTTGGCGGCACTTAATAATAATAATTTCCCCACCATCCCATCCCCCAGCATCCTTTTCAACCTTTTTAACTTACCCCCACTGTTAGGGCAGTTGTAGCCTAGTGGTTAAGGTACTTGACTAGTAACCAAAACTTCGCTGGTTCAAGCCCCATCACTGCCAGGTTGCCACTGTTGGGCCCTTGAGCAAGGCCCTTAACCCTCAATTGCTTAGACAGTATACTGCCACAGTACTGTAAATTGCTTTGGATAAAAGTGTCTGCTAAATGCTGAAAATGTTATCCACCCCCAGCTTTTTACGTTCTTGCTTCAAATTCTTATCGCCACACCTCTTTTCCACTTGTTTCTTACATTTAAATACACCAAACATCTAAAAACAGAATACAAAGCATCAGAAAGAGACCCTGTACTGGACTAGTGAGTAGAAGGTTGCTGATTTAAGCCCCACCACTGCTAAACTGCCAATGTTGAGCACCGAAACAACTATACCACTATAAGTTGCTTTGATAAAAATTTCTACTAAATGTGGTAAATGTAAATGATCAGGAGTACTAGCTACTACTGCCTATCATTTAAAAGATTTTACCACTAGTACTATTACTAATATTATTTCCCTACTTAAAATGTCTTCTTCAATAGAACAATTAAAAATCTCAACAACTTTTAATCATTTAAAACTACTCATACAGATTCCTAGAACCCTGTTTCCTGTGGGTACCAACACTACCTTTTTTTTTTTAATTATTAAAGAAAAACATTTTTTAGAATTTGGGAAAATAAAACAAATCACCTCAGTGTTTTGGACTCTGGGTTCTTTCCACCTCTCGGAAATATGTAAAAAAAAGGATTGCTACTCTAAATTTCCCCAAAGATATTCTCAAAGCACTGCAAAGGATTGTTGCCCCTTTCCAAGCTATTCCTGCCTCGCAACCTGTGTTTTCTGGTGGAACTGTGACCCTGACCGGATTAACATGATTGAGAAAAAAAAAAGAACTATACATATTTACACCGATCAGGCATAATGTTATGACCACTTCCTTATTTCTACACTCACTGTCCATTTTATCAGCTCCACTTACCATATAGAAGTACTTTGTAGTTCTACAATTACTGACTGTAGTCCATCTATTTTTCTACATACCTTTTTAGCCTGCTTTCACCCTGTTCTTCAATGGTCAGGACCACCACAGAGCAGGTATTATTTAGGTGGTGAATCATTCTCAGCACTGCAGTGACACTGACATGGTGGTGGTGTGTTAGTGTGTGTTGTCATCGTATGAGTGGATAAGACACAGCAGTGCTGATGGAGTTTTTAAACACCTTACTGTCACTGCTGGACTGAGAATAGTCCACCAACCAAAAATATCCAGCCAACGGCATCCTGTGACCACTGATGAAGGTCTAAAAGGTGACCAACTCAAACAGCAGCAATAGATGAGCAATTGTCTCTGACTTTACATTTACAAGGTGGACCAACTAAGTAGGAGTGTCTAATAGAGTGGACAGTGAGTGGACACGGTATATAAAAACTCCAGCAGCACTGCTGTGTCTGATCCACTCATACCAGCACAACACACACTAACACACCACCACCATGTCAGTGTCACTGCAGTGCTAAGAATCATCCATTACCTAAATAATACCTACTCTGTGGTGGTCCTGACCATTGAAAAATAGGGTGAAAGCAGGCTAAAAAGGTATGTAGAGAAACAAATGGACTACAGTCAGTAATTGTAGAACTTCAAAGTGCTTATATATGGTAAGTGGAGCTGATAAAATGGACAGTGAGTGTAGAAACAAGGAGGTGGTTTTGATGTTATGGCTGATATACTTTTGGTAAAATATAATGTAAATGTATCAAAACTCAAGGGAATCAGAACTGTTCTAAAGCAGTGTTTATTTGGTTTACAGGATTTTAATGATTAATTAATTTTAAATAATTATTATTTTAATAATTTGTGTTCACACAATTTTGGAGGGAAGGGTTTAACTAAAATAGGTACATAAGGGTGTGAGAATCAACATTATAAACATTCCATTAGATAGCCTCAAACTGTGAGTTAGTATAGGTTTGTGGTCACCTGACTCTGAGCCTGTTGTGAGTACTGTAAAAACTTTCTAACAGATTTTGGAGTGTGTCTGTGGGAATTCTTGTGCCTATTTTGTAAAAAAATAAAAAATAAAAATAAATTTAAGAAAAGTAGTTCAAGCACTGATGTTGGACAAGAAGGCCTGATTCATCCACCAATATCATTCACACGAAACCTGTTGAACCATGTGTATGGACTTTGTTTGTGCACACGGCACCGGGCCTTTTTTTAAACTCTTGACACAAAGTTGGCCATATAGTGTTAGGGTGTCCATACGTCCGGTTTTAGGGCGGACAGACCAGTTTTTCATCTGCATGTTCACAGCCCAGCGCAATGCCTGCCTTTGGTACTTAAGTATGACAAATCCACTCCAAATGTGGTGTTAGTTTATTTGGTTGCATAACAGTCAGCCCCGGTTCTGGACTGCGTTGCTCGGGGGGGCAGTGAAAAAATCTGGGGGGGGCAATGCTCACCCGCAGCGCCCCCACTGCGCCGCCCTGATTGTGTTACTCTAGTTACATCCTAAACTGGATTTGAACCTGGGGGCGGAAAAATAGGCGCGATGCGCTCTGCCAACTACGCTACACAAACACCCGAGTAATATTGTGGTTGTTATGCTGATATGCCTGCGCACACATGGCGTTACTTAGACGAAAAGTAAACACTACTTAAAATAGCGCCGGCCCTGATAACAGTTATATCAATTAAGGTTTTAGTTTTATGCTGTACACACTATTCTAAATACCCACTGTCATGTCCTCCTTTTGGGGTCTCATATATCTTTTTACATACCTCTTGTCATTTTTTAATATATTCTATATATCTTTTATATATGTTTACATTTCTTTTGTTAATATATGTATAACACTTTTTATATCTGTATATTTTTGAAAGCTGTTGTCACGTTACAAATTTCTCCCTGTGGGATAATAAAAGGCTATCTCATCTTATCATGTCCTCCTTTTTGGGGTTCTGGAAGTGGCCACGCTATACAGTTTATATTAAAGTATTAAAAGAAAAGTGGTTGAAACTTTTAGCCTCACTGTGTTTCTATGAAGTTAAATCTTTAGTCATCTTCTAATTCACAATGATTTAATTAGAAAGAAGTGTGATTTGTTTATGTAGTTCCAGGATGGAAATGTTTAGTTGGTGTGAGAAGTTCAGGGGGTTTTAAACTACAGGACGAGTCGGAACTGTGGAGCAAATACGAGGTAAAAGCACATAAAAGGAAAAGGAAACGTGTCAAAATATCTCAAGTAAAGTCCGAAGAACACGGTGAGTCGACAGTTAAGGGAAGAGCTGAGTGTAGAAAAGCTGAAAAGTCCGAGCTGTGGTGTGTAAGTGCAGTTTGAAGTTGAGTAAAGTGAAGCGGGTGGATGGATGGTGCTGGATGGTGCTTGATGGTGAAGGGGAAGTCCCCAGGAAATCCCCAAGCAGCTCGGCAAGCACCATTTCCAACCTGAAAAACTCTGACCTTCTACTGCGCTTAACACAGTAATAAACACACCAACTCAGACCTGAGCGCTTCAACTTGAGCTATTTATAGAATAAAGTTAGGTAGGAAGCAGAAGACCCTCTTTTTTTTTCGGCGAGACCCTCGGATCGGAGCGAGTCGCTCTATCTGACAGACCTGACGGATATCAGCAAGATGGACGAGGACGTTTCCAAAGTGCGGAGCTGCTCCACCATCAACACGTTTTATCACGAAACCCAGCAGGAGGTTCTCAACCTAAAAAAGCAGATTCGCTCCAAGGACGGAATTATAGCCGATTTGAAAGCTAGGTTATTTAAATATGAGAGAACGTGTTTCTCGGAGGGAGAAGAAGCGTGTCTGGTTGGACCATCCAAATCACTGGTGGAGAGTTTGTGTAGAGAAAACTGCAGACTGAACCAGCAGCTGAAGGAGACTGAAGTGGACATGTCCCAAAAACTGGAGTCCTTCAAAAGAGTAAGTAACTTCTGTATTCATTTAGTAAATCAGTTGGTTTAACCAAGAAATCACTTTTATTTTGGTATGATTCAAAATAATAATAATAATAATAAATTACTATATTATAAATAATACCACAGGTGTGTTTTGTTTATATGATAATATATTCAATTAACTAATTATTCCCATTTAACTTAGAGCAAACTAGTATAAAATACTGCTATAATATGTGTAATATGTATTTATATTGTATAAATGTATAAAGTATATTGTATTCCTTAAGCATTTTAAATTAGTACATAGTTTAGGATTTAAAGTATTTAAAAAGTGAGTTAAAGTGCAAAAAACAAACAGCAACAAAATCAGCCAATCAGCCAAAAGCCTATTTGCTGTTACTATTATTATTGTTATTATTATTATTATTGACTATACATGTAGCTCAACCAACAAAAAATGACTTCCATTCTGGTATGATAAAAAAAAAGTGCTGTATTATATATTATAAATAGGGCCACAGGGATCTTTGGTCTACTGTATATACATTTCTAAAGCTATTTCAAACAACAAAAAAAGGACTTCTATTTTGGTATGATCTAAAAAGAAAGACTGGGTAATGTAATATATCATAAATAAAACCCTGAGTCACCTTTGACCATCCAACCACAAATTATCCAACTCCCTGACCAACTATTAAATGTAGTATAGCAGTCATTATTGTTTTTTGGGAGAAGTTGTTTGCCATAGCTTTCGTCCCAATAGCTTTACGTTATGACATCTGTCAGCTTTTAATATATTTTGAATAAACCCCTGGACATCATGGACAATGCTTCTGGGTTGTTCCATGTCAGCCTAATCAAACAGGAGCCATTGTAGCTTGTGGCTGATACATCAGGAGCGGTACAGTAGGTCATCGTACCTGCTGCTGCTAGACTTCACCACAATAACAGGAACATTGACATAGCACCCATTTTATCAGTTTTGCATAGAATCATTTTACAATACAATACACTACAGACTTTATTTCCTTTACATTGTTATTCTATGTAAATTACATTACTATATTTTACCTACACCTTTATTACTTTCAATTATTTGTTTATTTATTATGAATACTTTTTATTTACAACATGCACATGGACACTTTGTATGCTCATCTACACCAGCTGCCTGATTTTTATTATTGTGAAAACTAGTCCTCTTAAACCAGTTTAATTTAGTACACAAGCTATCAATTAATATCTACATGAAAAATCATTTGTGATTTTACTTTAAAAACCTGGTCAGTGTATTAAATCAATAGAACCCCAAGGGATCATTAACCTTCTGACTATAAATGCAGACAGAACTAACAAATAAAAAAATGTATATATTTGTACAGGTTTACGATTTTATCCCTGACAGTATTGAATGAGACCAGCCACTTTTTGCTATTTTTAATTGCAAAAAGAGATGTGTAATTCCAAAGCTTAAAAAAAAAATAACCTAGGACCATTTATGAGAAAATGATAGAGGAAGTGTAACCAGTGATGTCAGTGTTACTGTATTAAGCAGGGGAAATCTTATCTACGCTTGATGTCAAACGCCGAGCATTAAAGTGCTGATTCTTGGCATGATGGCCTCTAAGCTCATGTAAAGTTTGCTCGATTGTGTTCCAGCGGCTTTTAATTTATGACATACCTATCTTTATTGATTTTGGACTACCTGACTCTTAGGTTAGGCTGGCAGTTTGGGTTTATTCCTGAGCTAAGCAATGAGACCACTGTTCCATGTACATTGTAATTACATAGAAATGTTTGTAAAGACAATTTAGGGACCTGAAGTAGCTTGGAAATGGCTCAGAGAGACTTTTGTTCACTTTTTAAGATCTGAGATACTTTCTCCACTGCAATTCTTGTGGCTTTGTATGGGCACTGTGAGAAGTGACCAGCTGTTGTCAATTATATATATATTTTATTCATTCCATTTAAGACATTTAGACGCTTTTATCCAAAGCGACATACAATTCTGACCGAATACAGAGCAAGCAATACAGAGTATGTGAGGGAGGCCTCAGGGGTGAAATTGTTATTGTAGTTATAGTCACTAACATATAATTATAGTCACTAACAAGAGACTAAAAGGCAATGCAACAATGTTAAATGATATAACAGTCTACACCACCAAATGTAAGTTGCTATATGATTCAATCAGAGAAAATCCTTGCAGAAATCCTTAAAATCCCAAGCCTACCATGACATACATGTTTCTCACAAGCATATACAAACGTTTGACATCAGCTGTGTGTTATTATCAAGTACATTCTGTACAATGCTGACATTGATCCTCTCCTCACATGATACAGACACTGTGACATAATTGGTCCAGTTTTCTTTATTCTTTTATCTTGACTTTGAGAAAACAATATGCACATGTTTTATTTTGTAACTATCTGGAAGTAATCTGAAAGGCCCTTTCTGCTATAACAAATGAGCAAAATGAGACAGTTTGTCTATAAATAATAACACACTTTAGGTCTTTTAAGCTATTTCAATCCTTTTTAAAATGGTGTGTGGATTCTGTTTATTCACCAGCAGTGACTTGCAGTTTTAATATCCTGTTTCAGTGGAATCACGTCTGTCACTGGTGTTACAGTTCTATTTTAAAAAGCATTTACTCATACTCTTATTTTTGTGTAGGATGAAAAATCAGGATATCAGCAAAAATATGTTTTGTTGTTTTTTATTTTTACTGATTTATTCTGAGGCTCGGTGGGTAGCACTGTCGCCTCACAGCAAGACGGTCCGGGTCCTTTCTGTGCGGAGTTTGCATGTTCTCCCCATGTTTGTGTGGGTTTCCTCCCACAGTCCAAAAACATGCAGTCAGGTTAATTGGAGACACTAAATTGCCCTATAGGTGAATTGGTGAGTGTATGAGTCTGTGTGTGTGTATGTGTGTCTGCCCTGCGATGGACTGGCGCCCCGTCCAGGGTATTACTGTGCGCCTTGCGCCCATTGAAAAGCTGGGATAGGCTCCAGCACCCCCCGTGACCCTAATTGGATAAGCGGCTAAGGAAGTGAGTGAGTGAATCTCAGCAGTGCTATCGGCCAGTCTGGCATCTGCACAGACATGACTGGGTAATGTTTGAGGGGGGATGATGGGGGGGACAGTTTAGACATTGGGAGGTGCACTTGTCAGTGCCCTCTCAGTGCCGGTCCCAAGCCTGCAGAAGAGACAGAGGGTTGTGTCGGGAAGGGCCTCCGATGTAACTGTGCCAAGTCTGGTATGCGGAGCAGATCCATCTTGGCAGCCTTTAAAATACGGAAGAAGCTGGAGGAATAAAAGACTTTATGCTGCATATTTTTATAGTTGCACTGCTGTGTTTTTAAGGAACCAATGTGATACAAATATTTTAAATTTGCTTTTTGAAAAAAAATACTGGTATATAAATTGACTATTTAGTTATAAGTGGCACATTAAGCTTTGTTGTAAACATTTTAAATTATGCCATCCCACTACCACTGGAATCCAGAGAGGACAAGATAAAACAGGGCTAAAAACTGCATCTGAGAAACACAGATCCATGCTGGCTTGTTTATGTTCCTTCTGCACAACCTGCCATTCACAAATGAAAACATGGTTGACTTTAATGCTAAATGGCAGTCTTTTTATGCTTTGGTTGGGGGGCATGTTTAGTAGCTTTAGTTTCTGCTTCTACAGATCAGTAGTAAATAAAATAAGTTCTTTTATAAAGGTTTGCTCCGCTTGACAATACTCAAAAGCTATAAACAGATCTGGTCCATCCTACTAATCTAATAGAGATTCTTGCACATACAGTCATCAATTTTTTAGTAGTTATGAGATTTTAAAATGAAAATAGTTCTACAGGATGTGTTAGCAGGTTTAACTTCTTAAACATCTGCACTATTGCACTAAATCCCAACACTGTAAGGAATGTAGGTCTAGGTTTGATGATGGATACTAAAGCTTTTAAGTTATCAGATTTATAGAAAAGCATTTCTATTTAAATAATGCTTTGTAGTGGTTTTTTTTGGGTGATTTGCTTGAATTAAAATTTTTATTTATTAATCGTACCTAGAATAAATTATTCTGGTAATTAAATGTATTTATAATATTCATGTATGCATTATATGTTAACGAAAACTAGAACTTGCCCTAAAATGCTTTTAGAAACCACCACCATGTAAATGAGAAAGACATAGACTATTGGCAGATCATTTAGAAAACGTTTTTGGTTTTTTTCTTTTTTAATGCAAGATTCAATCCTATTACTTTATGTTTTGCTGTTAAACTAGTATAATCTTACTTGGTTTTTTCAATATTTAATTCCTATTTTTGTCATAAATAGTAAGTGTTCAGAACCTGGGTTTGCTGTTGGACCCTTGAGGTGACCAGAAAAGTTTTATTGAAGTGACATCATAGAACAGTGGTTCCCCACCCTAACCCTAGACCAAGTACCTCTCCTTGAATATGAAGCCTGTGTTTGCAGGGAGCACTTACCATTTTTGTGAGAGGAGAAAGTCTGTTCAGAATCCTGGTCTTTTTTTCTGTCATTTAAGAATTAAATCCCAAATTCGGATCATCTGTCTTGTACCATTTTGTAGCTATTTCTCAGTGTTTACTAAATCTAGCAGTGCGGTCTTTTCTTAGAGAAACATCAGATGTCACATGACAACATAATGTTAGATTTCAGCAAAGTGTGTGTTATTTTCTGGAGAAAATGCTAGCAGAGCATACATATATATCTTTCAGATGGATTAAAAAATCTTTAGACTAATAGTTTGAAGAACCCTAATGGACCTTCTACCAGGCCATGCAATTGTATTAGTGAAAGCTAAAGCATACCTGATACTTTCCACAGGAGATCCAGATTCTGCAGCAGACGCTGAGGGAGAAGGAGCAGGAACTGGACCGGCCTGAACATGAAAAGGACCGTGAGATCCAGCATCTATGTGCCAGACTGGAAGCACGCAATCGGGCACAGGCTACCCAGGATGTCCTGTGCAACTCCCTGGCTGACGAAGCAGAACAGCTAAGGGGACAACTGGGTACCACTGTTCGAGTATGTGAGGAGCTGCTGGGAAGACTGGAGAAACAGAAGAACAGAGCAGCTAATACTGAATACAAGTCCCAAAACAATGAGGTGTGTAGGATGTAGTGCTGTTTAATGGCTGAGATTTAATACAATATTATCCAAGCTGAAGGAAAAGCTCTTAACCAGGAGGCTGTACCGGATTTATTTATTTTAATAGATGTTAATGTGTATTATGTTTTTTACATTAAGAGCATTTAGCAAATGTTATTATCTAAAGTGACTTACAACTGTGACAGTGCAAGGAATTGAGGGTTAAGTTACAAGTTGCCCAACAGTCGCAAATTTTCCAATCTTTTAAACAATAGTTCAGTACCATAAACTCTAAGCTACCATTGTCCAAATTTATAATGCCTTAGTCAGCTAGCGCACTTTCAGTTTTGGTTGCCATTTACAGCATTTAGCGAACACTTTCATCCAAAGCGACCAACAATTTTGATTAAGTGCTGTTGGAGTACTTAGGCAACCTTCTGATTACTAGATTATTTCCAAGAATGGCATGGTGACTTGGTGGGTAGACATGCTGTCAAGTTGATTTGAGCTACTAAAAGTCCCCCAGATTGGCAGCTCTTAATGGATAAAACTTTGAGTACATGTAGAATGTAGTTTCGACCCCCAGTTTATTTCCAAATTTATAATTGCATCAAAGCCTGTAATATTGCTAACTGAACCACAGTGTTGGAACATTTCCATCAACAGTCTCCCAGTTTCAGTCTGAACATGCCCATTTTTCAAAGTGACACAAACAACAAATGTCAGGAGTGACAGAGCCATAATGCTTGTTTTCATGCTTTGTTTATGGTAAGAGTTTGTGAGCTGATTGTTTTTGTATCTTCTGCTCGTTTCACTCAGACGACAGATTCCTCTGAAGTTGCACGTCTGAATGGCGTTGTCATGAAGTTACAAGAAGAGAACCAGCAGCTTCAAAAGAGAGTGGCATATGTAAGAGCTTTATTTTAATACACCCGCTTGTATCATTTTAAGCGGGTTGTACAGTATTTAAACGTGTGATCTTCTTCTGTGTTACATCGCTTTGCTCTATTCCTCCCCAGGTAGAACACCTGAACTCAAAATGGCAGAAATATGATCTGAGTAGAGAGGAGTACGTCAGGGGGCTGTGTCAGAAGCTTAAGGAGACCAGCGGGTTGGCGCAGTGCCCAGGTCCGGCAGTGGGCACCACGACTCTGTACCAGCAGGAGATCAGCAGGCTGAACGGGTTACTGGAGGAGAGGATGCTGGAGTGTGAGAGGCTAAGCAGAGGGAAAGAGGAGTGTCTGCAGAGAGACCGCGAGAAAATACAGATGCTCGAACAACAGGTCAGTAGCAAAAGAAACATGCCGTTCATTCACTGGATCTAATTATTATTGCTTCTACTCCAGACGAGTCAGACTGCCTGTGCAAGTCATATTAGCATCGGCACTGACACATAAATTAGTGTAAAAATGACGTCCCGTAAAGCATGTAGACAAAGTGATGTGTAGTTTAATCAAAGATGATGCTTCATATATTTTCTTCAGTAATGGATGTAATGGGGAAACAAATTACAGCTATCATCTATTATCCAAAATTACTTTTACCTGTTCATACCATCAATCTGATACTGATAGCACCAAATCCACTATTCAACATCCATTTTCCATGTATACACCATTAACCTGACACTGATACTGCCAAATCCACTATTCAACATCCATTTTCCATGTATACACCATTAACCTGACACTGATACTGCCAAATCCAGCACTAAACATCCATTTTCCATGTTCACACCATCAATCTGATACTGAGACAGCCAAATCCAGCACTAAATATCCATTTCCCATGTTCACACCATTAATCTGATACTAATACTGCCAAATCTACCACTTAACATCCATTTTCCACGTTCACACCATTAATCTGACACTGATACTGCCAAATCCACTATTCAACATCCATTTTCCATTCCACAAAGTTGAATCAGTTCATCTGTAAGTTTGGTGTGGAGAATTTTCCATGTTCACATCATTAATCTGATACTGATACCTCCAAATCCAGCACATAATGTCACTTTTCCCAGTTCACATCATCAATCAGATACTCAAATGTAACAGGTCAGCATAAAAACCAGTATGTTTACCACTGAGTATAATTACACAGCTCTCTTATTTAACCTGTCAAGCCATGGATAAGAAGATGCTGTCCACTGTACACTGTCCATAACTCAAGCAAGCTTTACATTCCCAAGAAAGAAGTCTGTGCTCCTGCTTTTTCTTTAAAACTTTGGACCAGGGGCTTTGTTTCAGACTCTAAACCTGTGCTGATCCAAAGCTTACTTGGCTGTGCTCAGTGTTACCCACCAGCTTCCAATTCATGGCAGACTGTTTTACTTTGGTGGTTCATGGATTATGTCTGACCATCCTGACATACTTTCACTTTGCACAAGGGGAAAGTTTTTTTTTGTTGTTCTCGATGAGAGACCATATTTTCATGTACTGTTTAATGGGTCTAGTCAAACAATCTCCATTTATATGCGCACAAAGAAATCGCCAGCTCTAATCAACCATATCCAGTGTACACAAGAGATGGACCTCACAAGCCTTTATGACTGTGTCCTAATCCACATTAAACAGTCTGCAGAATTAGTGTAGGTCCATTTAAACCTACTATTAGATAAGAAGGATGTGGTTGAGTTGAGGGTTTTAGTGATGGTTTTAGTGATGTGGAGAAATGAAGTCTGCCCACAAACACCAGCAATGCACATCTAGCATTCTTCTGATGGACGGCAAGAATTCTAATGTAAATGCAGCCTCAGAATCCTATATACCTAAGAAATGATTATTGTAATACTAGAAGGCCCAAAACACACACTAGCACACCAGAGCTGACATCTCGCACTCGTCTGTTCGAAACTCAGCTCTGCCATCCTGCAGGCTGGGCGCCTACACGAACAAAGATTGGCTGTTGTTCATAGTGGGGTGTCGGAAGGGAATTTCTGCTAACTGATGCTGATTGATGGCGCCTGCACAGAGAAGAAGGATAGTGAGGATCAGGGTGTGGCTCTCCGTACACAAAACTGATCCACATATGAACTCTCCTCGTGCAGGTGAGAAGATGCAGTCTGTATCTTCTCAATCAAAGCATTTCCCAATCAAAATGTAAGGTTTTTATTCAGATTTAACCCAATTATGCCTCCGCTTCAGTTCACAGACTGCTGATCTTACTTTCTCAAGAATGAGAGAATTGTAGCTCTAGTGCTGAAAAGGGGAACTGCAGCTAATTGTAAAAATAAAATGTTAGCCATGTCAGGCATGTTTGCATTTGTGGCCAACAGTGGTGTAAAGGACTCCTGGGGGCGTATTTATTACATGACTAGCAGGAGGAATGTAAACAAGCCAAGCGTTTACTCAAGTGTTAATAATAAATTTTGATCTTCATCATGTTCTCCAGACATTTTTACCTTATTTGCAGTAGTAAGAACAAGAACTGATATATCGACCAGTGCGCCTTGCATTGTTCTGTAGCATTCGTTTGCTTTGATCGTAGAGCTTAAGTGTTTTATCTTCCTGTTCATCTCCAGGTTTTGGCCTACATAGAAGATTTCAAGTCAGAGAGAGCGGACAGAGAACGGGCCCAGAGCAAAATCATGGATCTTCAGGAGGAAATAGTGCGTCTACAGCTGCAAATCCAAGCACAGGCAAGTCGCTCAGCATCCTCCCACTGCTTGATCCTAATAAACCCACTGTCATATGCTATTATAGTTGAGTTGATTGTTGTTGGTAAGTCTATTTTCACTTACAGTTTTTCTTATATTTGTATTACTCAGAATACCCGGGAAGCACCAACACGCCGGATATTACCCAGCCTCAAGAAACCAAACCGTAAACAGACAGAAACAGCAGAGCCACTATTGCGGAACAGCCCTCCGGACACTAGTGCCAGGCGGGCAGCGTGTCAGTTGGCATCACCCGGCTCCTCCGAGCTTCAGTGCCCGCGGTGCCTGACCATGTACGATGATAAACACACAGCAGAATATATGAACCACTGGGAGGAGTGTGCGAAACTCTGACCTCTGCACTTCACACTCCCACAGACAATAAACGATGCACTACAGAAGTGTGTGGACACCATGGGAACGTACAGGTACGACCAGGATGGAGCCAAAGTAAACGCTGGACAGGCAAACTCAAGTCGTCAGACTGCACAAGCAGATGGAAATGATTCTGACTTCTTTCAGATTTAATCTACACAATAATCCGAACAGGAAAGAAACTCGTGTCTGGACTGTGACAGTCGACAGATCTTTCCTAAACCAGATCCATCATCACTTATCAGGTTTGTAGACTTACAGAGCACAGAGACCCTGATGTTTCAAATGACAAAAGCATCCCATATAAAAAAAATCAGCATGTATTAGAATTTTATAGCTATAAACATTTGCTGTTTTTGTATTTAAAAATCTGTATATGCTGTGATACCAATGCAGACAATTCTGTTCCAAAATTGAGTATTATGAGGTGTAATAAATACTCATATTTCATAAAGAATATATAAATATGCAAGATAGCAGTATGAAGAAATTGTATTTTTAATTTTAAATAATTAAATGTTTTAATAAATCACATTATCAGTTCCAGTGTCACCAGAATCACTGGGTGCAAGCCAGAAATAGTCCTAACAGGGCACCAATCCATTGCAGAGCTTTGACAACACCCTAAAGCTCCCCCATGCCACCATTATTAAAACTTATGATAATAATAGTGGTATAGCCGCTCAGATGGTGCAGCGGTAAAACACGCTAGCACACAAGACGACCAGGGTTCCTCATAACTGATGCAGGTATGACCCTTGCTGGCTGATTGATGGCACCTGTGCAGAATCGAGGAATAATGTGATCAGGGTGTGGCTCTCCGTACACAAAGCTGATCCACATATGAACTCGCCTCGTGCAGGTGAAAAGATGCAGTCCGTTCGGGCACTTCTCAGTCAGCAGTGGAGGGTTGTGTCAGTACAGAGGAAGCGTAATGCAATCAGGGTAAATGGATACGACCAAATTAGGGAGAAAATTGGGGTAAAAATTTTATTATTGGTATAATAATAATAATAATCAGTGTTAATCGGTTAGTATTGCTTTGCTTTAATTGGTTTGTTTATTTAAGTACAATAATTAATACAATTTAATTGTATATGAAAATGCATCTAGTTACTTTTTAGTTATTTGTTAAGTTTATTTAATGTTATGCATTGACAAAGGCACTTCATTAACAATTAGCAATATTTCTATTGTATATAAGTGCCTAAAAAAAATTGTAAAATTATTATTTTAAAAAACGTGCATTTTTTTAAAGATTTTTATCCTCTAGATTTATTGAACAATCTACCCCTCGAAAGTAATATCTATCTAGTATATTCTTATTTTATATGGGATTCTTGAGTGCTCTGTTTGTTCTTCCTGCTTTGCTGAATCAGATCTGTGAGGTGACGTCTGTACGAACAGTTTTATTTTTATTTCATTTTCTTTTTCATGCCAAGTGATACAGCTCATTTTAACTGAGCTTTTTTATAAAATACACCATCCAAATTTTAGTGGATGGACAGAAAACTGATATACCTCATTAACTCTCTTTTGCTGACATGAACTCAGAGCACTTTTCTGATTTTTATTTTTATTTTTCCAATGTGGTGAAATAAATCACTTTTTTAATGTAATATTCCACATAAGCTTCAATAAGAATAGAATGTAAATACTTATACTGTTTATTTGAATGGTGCTAATTTTATGTTGTTAATATTAATATTAAGAGTTTCTTAATTTTTGGTGATGTTCATTGTGTAAGTACATTATACTGTACAGTCTTATGAAAAGGTCTGGACCTCCCCGCCCACCCCGTTTCAGTCAAATTCTATGTTTTGGTGATATTCTAAATTAACTAAATAAACACATTCTCTACAGCAAGCAAATCTTAATAGTATTTAGTTTACTATTATACATAGTATCTGATTTATGTGTTACTATTTTCAGTATGTTCAATGCAGCAATTATCAGTATTTATGCATTAAAATATGCAGATATCAGTTCCCTGTAGATGAACTCACATCAGATATATTCCGGGGTGTCCAAACTTTAGTAGAAGACTGTGCTGTAAATGATGACCCGTGTTTCATAATTATTATTCATTATATAATCTGTTACAAACCCTCAGAATGGATCTGAATGAAAAAGCTGCAGTAGTGCAGCAACATTTGTCTCAGTCAGACTCAGAGGCGTTGTTTGACTGTTAGGTACTTGCCATTTGATCGCCCCGACACTCGAAAACAGTCTAGATTTAAGTAAGAGAGGAAGTTCCCTACATCCTGGTAAGATGAGACATGAAAGAGGCGATTCTCAGTCTGTGTAACAAAACAGCCTACAATTTCAACACGTCAGGCTCAAAGAGCATTTTTGATCCTTTTGTGGGAAAAAGTGCATTCCTGTGTACTTAAAATGTATTTTAGACAAAGGAAACTATATTTTTATGTATTGCTTATCATTTTGAAAACCAAATACAACTTGTGCACATATTTAAGTGTAAATATTAATGATAAAAGGCACATAGTCATGTTTTGTTTTTGTAAAAAATGTGTATATTATAAACCATTTAAATGTTCTGATTTAACATATTTAAAATACACTTCAATTTACTGAACTATAAGTAATAAATACTTTTATATAATAAGTATGTTTATATGTGAGCATTATTTAAAATGTAAGACAAACGTGTTTCTTTACACTTGTTTCTACACTCACTGTCCATTTGATCAGCTCCACTTACCATATAGAAGCACTTTGTAGTTCTACAATTACTGACTGTAGTCTATCTGTTTCTCTGCATGCTTTGTTAGCATGCTTTCATGCTGTTCTTCAATGGTCAGGACTCTCCCAGGACCACTACAGAGTAGGTATTATTTGGATGGTGGATCATTCTCAGCACTGCAGTGACACTGACATGGTGGTGGTGTGTTAGTGTGTGTTGTGCTGGTATGAGTGGATAAGACACAGCAATGCTGATGGAGTCCACTTAAAGTAGCTCATAGCCTTCATGTCCTCTGGTATCAATAAGTCTTAGTTGCCCAATAGCCTGTCACCAGTTTTTGCCTTTCCCTCATTGGACCACTGTCGGTGGGTACTTACCATGGCTGCCTGTGAGCAACCCTTGCTCTTTTGGAGATAATAATCAAGCCAGTGATCATAATGATTTGGCCCTTGATTTGTTTCTTTAAGTCTTGCTAATCATATTTGCTAGATTCAGCACATGTACTAAGAGAAGCTGCCATTAACCGACATTTTACTTTCCTGACCAACACATGCACAGTTGTTATGAAGCTATTTTTTACAAGGTTACAAAAAAAATAAAATATAATTAATAAAAGATTAGTTTTTTGGGGAAACTGAATACTTACCTGTTCTGAGTTTTGTGCAAGTGTTGTTATTATATGAACTTGAATACGGTGCCTAAAATCAAGCATACTGAAAACTCAGTCAGTTGCAGTATAACAATTTCACACACTACACGTCACTTTTTCAACAGGTTGATTAGTCAGATTTCTGCTCTGCCCTAGTGTAGGTCCAAAAAGATGGATGCCACTGTGTATTAATAATAATAAATAATTGCTTTGGGTACAGATGTTAGAGATAGGTTTAAGTGTAGGCACTGCAATATTTAGCAATGGAAATACCCCACAAAGATAGAAAAGCAAGTGTGTGTGTGTGTGTGTGTGTGTGTGTGTGTGTGTGTGTGTGTGTCAATTACAGGTTAAAAATTTTTCATCTTTTTATCTGAGGGGAAAACTGGCACAAAAACAGTTGTGATGATGAGGCTGAGTATGGTACGGTCATGTGACAGTGTGCATGACTAGTCAAAGATACATTTAAACCCGACCCATGGGATCTGAAACTGTGTGTGTGTGTGCATGTGTGTGTGTGTGTGTGTGTGTGTGTGTTGGAAAACCCCTTCCCAAACAGTACGGAATAATTTCAGTAGCTGCAGTAGATTCCCAGCTGTCCAAACCGTAGTGTGAAACGGCAGCTATTTAAAGTCGAGCGTGGAGCTGACGGGGCCACCGGGGATTTATAAGTATGTCTGGCTTTGAGCAATATAGACGTAATGCATGCCAGCAGGGATGTTATAGTTAAACACTTTAAGTGTAAAATAACATTAAATCATCTAGTTAAAAAACTCAACTGCGAAGCCAACAAAATGAAAACTAGATGTTTCGTCTTGTAAACTTTTGAAAGGCGGACGTAATAGTTTCATTTGTTTCAGTTCTTGTTCTCTGCAACACACATTGTGAAACAATATCTTCAGACATTAAGAACTATATATGAGCTACACCAGCATACATGAACTTTAAATGTTGTTTTCCTGTGCAACATTCACCTGTAGTAAGTTCTAGATTTGTCTGATCAATGAGAACTTTCAACTCATTTTCATCAACTGCTTTATCCTTTTCAAGGTCTCAGAGGGTCAATGCAGGAATACCCTAGACAGGGCTCAAATCAATCACAAGGTTTCTGGCACCACCCCTCAGACATAGCCAATCATGTCTTTCTAGATGACAGGCAATTGCGCTGCTGAGCTTTGATCCTGGACCTTAGTGGTGGTGGGCTACCAGAATGGTGGTACATAAGTACAGAATGTTGCTATAGAAGATCAGAACAGTGGTGTAGAAGATCAGAATAGTGGTGCAAAAGATCAGAATAGTAGTGCAGAAGATCAGAATAACGGTGCGGAAGATCAGAACAGTGGTGTAGAAGATCAGAATAGTGGTGCAAAAGATCAGAATAGTAGTGCAGAAGATTAAATTAACGGTGCGGAAGATCAGAACAGTGGTACGGAAGATCAGAATAGTGGTGTGGAAGATCAGAACAGTGGTGCAGAAGATCAAAACAGTGGTGCAGAGGATCAGAATAGTGGTGTGGAAGATCAAAACAGTGGTGCAGAAGATCAGAATAACAGTGAGGAGGATCAGAATAGAGGTGCAGAAGATCAGAATAGTGATGCAGAAGATCAGAAAAGTGGTGTGGAGGATCAGAATAGAGATACAGAAGATCATAATAACAGTGCGGAGGATCAGAATAGTGGTGCAGAAGATCAGGATAAAGGTGTGCAAGATCAGAAAAGTGGTGCAGAAGATCAGAACAGTGGTGCAGAAGATCAGTGGTAGTGGTACAAAAGATAAGTGGTAGAAAAATGGTGGTACATAAGTACAGAATGTTGCTTCAGAAGATAGCCAATCATGTCTTTGTAGATGACGGCCAATAGCACCGCTGAGCTTTGATCCCAGATCTCAGTGGTGGTGGGCTACCAGAATGGTAAAACATAAATGTTGCTTCAGAAGATCAGAATAGTGGTGAAGAAAATCAGTGGTAGTGGTGCAGAAGATCAGTGGTAGAAGAATAGTGGTACATAAGTACAGAATGTTGCTTCAGAAGATCAGAACAGTGGTACAGAAGATCAGAATAATAGTGAGGAAGATCAGAACATTGGAGTAGAAGATCAGAACAGTGGTGCTAAACATTGGAGAGGATCAGAATAGTGGTGCAGAAGATCAGAACAGTGGTGCAGAAGATCAAAACAGTGGAGCAGAAGATCAGAACAGTGGTGCTAAACATTGGAG
Source organism: Trichomycterus rosablanca (assembly GCF_030014385.1). NCBI lineage: Eukaryota > Metazoa > Chordata > Actinopteri > Siluriformes > Trichomycteridae > Trichomycterus > Trichomycterus rosablanca. The sequence goes on from NC_085992.1 coordinate 44,449,122, forward strand.
AGGATCAGAATAGTGGTGCAGAAGATCAGAACAGTGGAGGAGAAGATTAGAACAGTGGTGCTAAACATTTGAGAGGATCAGAATAGTGGTGCAGAAGATCAGAACAGTGGAGAAGATCAGAACAGTGGTGCTAAACATTGGAGAGGATCAGAATAGTGGTGCAGAAGATCAGAACAGTGGAGCAGAAGATCAGAACAGTGGTGCTAAACATTGGAGAGGATCAGAATAGTGGTGCAGAAGATCAGAACAGTGGAGGAGAAGATCAGAACAGTGGTGCTAAACATTGGAGAGGATCAGAACAGTGGTGCAGAAGATCAGAACAGTGGAGGAGAAGATCAGAACAGTGGTGCAGAAGATCAGAACAGTGGAGCAGAAGATCAAAACAGTGGAGCAGAAGATCATAACAGTGGTGCTAAACATTGGATAGAATGGCAAGTGCCATGGTCGTACAGAAGATTAGAATAGTGTTGCAGAAAACAGAATAGTGGTTGAGAAAATCATAACATTGGTACAGAAGATCAGAACAATGATGGAGACCATTAGAACAGTGTGGATGAAGATCTGAATGGTTCAGAAAAATCAGAACAGTGGAACAGAAGAACTGAAGTTGGAATAGTAGAAGGTTGAGTCACTTTGGCGTACAATCGAGATAGTTGCCCAACTCATGAAAACACCAGTCATACAATTAAAAAGGTCATCAAGTGTCAGGGTTCCATTCTGACATAACAGCTAAGGGCAAAGCATAAAGCATTATTTACCATCACATGACGTAAAAGTGATCTTTAACACACACACACACACACACACACACACACACACACACACACACACACACACACACACACACACACACACACACACACACACACACACACACACACACACACACACACACACACACACACACACACACACACACACACACACACACGTCAGGGCCTACTGTCAGTTTCCAATAAAAAACAATTCTAGTGAACGGGAAGCCTATTCTTAAAGTTCACTCAGACCCCGGCTTAGATGTGGAGGATCCGAGACCCCCCACACACACTCATTTGGACCTGGGGGGGCAGTGTTAGTGTTCCCCTGCGTCATGGCTGTTTGTATGAGCCATGCTAGTAGCAGGAGGGTAAACTCCAGCTAAAGTTTCACACACTGATTTGCTCATGTTGCTTTCTTGAAATGATGTCAGCAGATATCACACTTGAGACGGCTCAAGTAGTCTGATCTGTTTCTCACCAGCCCGAGCTGTGTGTACAGTATAGGTGAGTCATCATCAGCAAATACTACATCCTGATCATTGCTATTGTCAAGTCAGGTCAAGTCAAATTTATTTATATAGAGCTTTTTACAATAGACATTGTCTCAAACCAACTTCACAGAATCCAGGACCAACAGACCAAAAACCCCTGTTGAGCAAGCCGAGGGCGACAGTGGCAAGGAAAAACTCCCTTAAAAATACAGGAAGAAACCTTGAGAGGAACCAGACTCAGCAGGGTTCCCCATTTCCCCTGGGTGGCCTGGAGGATAATTTTAATAAATATGATTTACACAAATCATACAAACACAAAAATAAATTGAACTAAAAGTTATAACTAGCAAAAAATAATATTGTAAACAATTGGAGTTCTTCATTATTCAGTCCAGTCTGTGATAAAGTCTGTAGTGAGTTCTTGACATTGTTGGTGCAAACACGCCAGGGATCCATCACACCCAGCAGGAGCAGCATTGTTGGCACGGCAGTCTCGACTCCAACCTTGGGTGGGTAAACAGGTTTTCGTCAGAACCACCTCGGGGTAAAACAACAGAAGATGTAGTTAAAATGTGAAATCGTTAAGAGTGAAATGTCAGATTTGTAGAGAGTAGCTTTAATTATTATAGCATAACTACAAGGGAGAGCGAGCAGGTAACAAGGTCATGAAGGCTTTCACAGGACATCAGCACCCACCTCCCCCACCATCATCAAACCTGAGTGATCGAACAAGAGAGGCAGAACGACAGCAACCCAACATTCCTGATCACCACAAGTTTCTATGACCAAGAAACCCCAAGCTCTGCACCTTTGTCTCAGGGCGGGCAGCTCCGGTCCAAGAAGTCAGAAATCAGGTGCAGCCAGAAGCCAACACGCAGTGCCAGCAAATCTGACAAATGTGCAGACCCCCAGGACCGGAGCCACACACCCCTAGTTTGGAAAGACTAATCAAAAGCCTGAGTAAATAAACATGTTTTCAATCTGGACTTGAACATCGAGACTGTATCTGAATTCTGAACAGAGGCAGGAAGATTATTCCAAAGTTGTGGAGCTTTGTAAGAAAATGCTCTTCCACCTGATCTTTTTAGTTCTAGGAACTATAAGTAACCCTGCATCTTGTGGATGAAGTGAACGTGCTGGGTTGTACTGTAGTGCTCATTAAGTTCACTTAGATACTGTGGAGCCAGACCATGTAGCGCTTTATAGGTTAGTAGAAGTATTTTGTAATTAATGTGGAATTTAACTGGCAACCAGTGTAGAGATGATAGAACAGAACTAAGGCTTTATTATTTTATAAGTGTATTTATTATTTTATAATAATAAATTTTATTATTGTATATTATTTTATTATTTTATTATTTTTTATTTTTAAAAAGTCAATTCCAACTTTTGATGACCATATGAAGAGTGTTTCTCCAGAACATCCTGTCTTCTGTTTGGGTCTTCAGGCTTCTTAATGATTCAATCTTTATTCCTCTAATTGTATCTATTCAGCTGGTTGCTGGTCTTAATCTTCCTCTTTTACGATCAACACTTCCACACATACTCGTCTTACAGTGATTAAAATGACCACTCTTAACAACAATAGTACACAGGAAAGCTGCTAAAAAATCACGACACGTCAAACTGTGAAGCGGATGGACTACAGCAGAATAATACCACGTTGAGTTTTGCTCCTGTCAGACAATAACATGCTGTTTTTGCCTAAATCTGACCATCTGTATGCATGGCTGGATTACTGACCGGGCCAGTGGGGCCAGCGCCCAGGGGCCCTTGAGGTCAAGGGGCCCCGGGGGGGGCCCTGGCCCAAAACATTTTGCGATGCCTATCAACATTTATGATACAATATATTTTTATTTCCGAAGGCCCTCCATTTTAAGGATCCTCTGACTATTAGGGACTTTGACCCCAGGGCCTCTTGGGGGCCCTAGCCATGCTTTTGGGCCCCTTATGAAAATGGATGAGGCGTTGTGGCACTGCTCTGACTTCGACTTCTGGCTATTAGGGGTCCTAGGAAAGAGGGGGGCATATTTGTAGAGGGCCCAGACCATCCTTAATCCGTCCTTGTCTGTATGTCACGAGAGAACTCAATGTCCAGTTTTTTGAGCTTGCATGCACTGTAGCTTCAGATTTCTGTTCTGCTGATAGGACAAAAACCCAATAAAGTCATTTTTTGTACTAGATCATCTGGTTCAAGGTTGGACAGGCTGTGCCTTCTGATATGCTTACATGCTCAACACTGCTGTAATACTGTTATTGTAGTCTTCCTCTCCTCACCTGATAATAATTTGTATATGATTTAAAGTTCTTGACAATTCTGTGGTTATAAATATTGTGGAGATTTTAATAATTACTGTGCCAGGATCTAAATGCCCTGTTATTATTAGGGGAAAACTAAATTTTACTCTTCATCAGTTTTAATGATTATCATACAAAAGCAAGTTTGTATTTGAATGGCTGAAAAGAAGCAGATTTCAGGTTTTGAACCCAATGGAAATGCTGTGGCGAGACCTTAACTGAGCCATTTACACCTATCAGTGAGTGATGTTTGCGAGCGCGCAGCAGCAGTAATGATGAATGAATGAAGTAAAGGAGTGAGTGGGCTCAGTGCTGCTTTGTTATTTAAGAATAGCTGCAATTCACAGAATTAGAAGGTGAGCTGGAAGGTATTCCCCACCTCCTTAAAACACATAGCGGGGCGTGGGGCTGTAAGGGGTTGGGGATGTATAAGTGAAAGAGCCCACACAGACCACAATCCACCCTCAACCGTGAAAAAGAAATTAGGTCAGGGAGTGTCACAGAGTCACATGATACTTACTGTAAGACCGTTCAGGGGGAAAATGGCCATTATGCAAATATTTCTAAAACACCATGATTCAAAACACAAGGTGTTAAATGAGATGCTAACTACAATAAAAGGAAGGAAAATCCCTTAGTGATGAAGCTGTTACTGCCAACCTGTACACCCATATTCCAGAATATTACCTGCTCAGAACGGGAAGTGCGTCGGCTGACACGGCTCCAGAGAGACGCAGCAGTCCTTTAATTGTACACTAGTCTAAAAAGTAACGGGAATTTCCCATAACACAGGGAATTCCCTAAGCGCTGGTTGTGTATGGCGCTCTTTTCAAAGCCAGGCACCTTTTCTCCAGGAACCTGGTAATGTGTGGCATCACAATACCTACTGTGCTGTTGCAGTGCCTGAAGGGGAACCAACTCCACATTAGTGACCAAAGTTTTGGGAAGTTTATCAGTTATGGTTATGTAATGTCCGTGGTTAATGTCTTGGACCACTGATCAGAAGGCCAACTGGCAACTTGCCTCTCCTGCGCCCTTCAGTCATGCTCTCAACTCTCAGTTGCTTGTATGGTGTCCTGTCTCAACTAGATTAAAGCGTTTTCCAAACACATGCATCTTCAAAAAGTTTCCTCACGTTTATATTTTAGTTATAAACAGTGAGGGTGGGAGTAGTAATCGGTCATGTCTGAGAGACTGAGAGACGCTTATAGTCCGGATTTATCCGCCTTTTTGGATTCTCAAAGAAGCTTTAAGGGGAAGAAGATTTTTATGTGATGGTGATGTGAAAGCAGCGGTGCATCAGTGGCTACGCGCTCAACCTAAAACATTTTTGCTGATGTGGGTCACATTACAAATTGAATGTTCCTGTCTTGCCCATCATTCTGATTTCACTAGTATTATGTTTATGACATCATAATTAAGTCATCCTAAAATGATTTGGCTTGAATGTGGTGACTCCCACTTGCACGATGAGTTATACTGATACAAACATCCTGAAAGTGAGGACGATACAAAAATCTACCTAACTTTACCTGCACCAAACAGAAAACAGGCGCAGTGGCTGGCATGGCTCCTCGGTGAGGCAGCAACCCTTGAATCGCGCAAGGCCGAAAAAGTATGGGAATTTCCCATAACACAGGGAATTCCCTAAGCACTGGTTGTGTATGGTGCGCACTTGAAAGCCAAGTACGCTGTACCCGTGTTGGCAAAGATCAGTGCTACTGAAATTTTTTGATAAGCCAAAGTAGGACGTTGTGTTCTGAAGTTCGGTTCAGACAAAATGGTATTGTATGATGGAGTGTGAGGAGCACTGGGGCTTTCCCTGTTCGATTCTGCCTGTGTGTGTGTGTGTGTGTGTTGTTGCCCAGCTTCAGGCCTTCCTCAATAAAAATACCCCATCCAGTGATCAAAAGCTACAAAGACTCTGATGATGACTCCGTTCTCTGATCTTTCCTCTTGACCCGGTAATTCACAATGGCTTGCCAAGCAACAACAAACTGAAAGGTATGATTAGAAGATTTAGATATTTTACCCATTGCTAACTGGTGCTTGAAATCAAGCATACAATCACCCAGTCTCAACAGGCAAACACTGGAATTATAGAGTTTAATGGAGGGCTGTTCCATTTGTTTATGGCCAAAAATATGTGAATACCCCAATTATTCAGTTCAGGGTTTTATTCTGTCTGGGTGCTAATACACTAATCAGCCATAACATTAAAACCACCTCCTTGTTTCTACACTCACTGTCCATTTTATCAGCTCCACTTACCATATAGGAGCACTTTGTAGTTCTACAATTACTGACTGTAGTCCATCTGTTTCTCTACATACTTTTTTAGCCTGCTTTCACCCTCTTCTTTAATGGTCAGGACTTCCACAGGACCACCACAGAGTAGGTATTATTTAGGTGGTGGATAATTCTCAGCACTGCAGTGACACTGACATGGTGGTGGTGTGTTAGTGTGTGTTGTGTTGGTATGAGTGGATCAGTAACAGCAGTGCTGATGAAGTTTTTAAATACCGTGTCCACTCACTGTCCACTCAATTAGACACTTCTACCACTTCTACCTCCCACCTTGTAGATGTAAAGTCAGAGACGATCGCTCATCTATTGCTGCTGTTTGAGTTGGTCATCTTCTAGACCGTCATCTGTGGTCACAGCACGCTGCCCACGGGGCGCTGTTGACTGGATATATTTTTGGTTGGTGGACTATTCTCAGTCCAGCAGTAACAGTGAGGTTTTTAAAAACTCCCATCAGCACTGCTGTGTCTGATCCACTCATACCAGCACAACACACACTAACACACCACCACCATGTCAGTGTCACTGGAGTGCTGAGAATGATCCACCACCCAAATAATACCTGCTCTGTAGTGGTCCTGTGGGGGTCCTGACCATTGAAGAACAGGTTGAAAGGGGGCTAACAAAGCATGCAGAGAAACAGATGGACTACAGTCAGTAATTGTAGAACTACAAATTGCTTCTATATGATAAGTGTAGCTGATAAAATGGACAGTGTGTGTAGAAACAAGTAGGTGGTTTTAATGTTATGGCTGATCAGTGTAGGTTCATACACTAAATTATATAAAAATGTATGCTTTCACCTTTGTGTCAGCAGTATGGAGAAGGCTGTTTGCTGTTTTAGCATGACTGTGAGCAAAACAAGGTCCATAAAGACATGTTTTGACAAGTTTGGTATAGAGGAACTCCAGTGGCCTGAAGAGAGCCCTGACTTTAACCCTGCTGAGCACATCTGGGATACATTTGTACGTTGCAAGCCAAGATGTCTTAGCCAACATGACTGCATTGTCCTACAAATCCTTTTTTGTTCCACATACACTTTCTAAACACAGCAGTTATAGCTACAAAGAGGAGCAACTCCATATTAATGCCCATCGATTAGCAACAAGATCATGGTCAGATGTCCTTTAGGCCAGGGGTGTCAAACTCAAGACCCGCGGGCCAAATCTGGCCCGCCACGTTATTTTATGTGGCCCGCGAGAGCTTAAAAGACATATGATTGTTGTGATGGTTCGAGTAGTTACAGAGATGTACTTATAATTTAATGGGACTCGTGCGCCTTTAAGCGGCATCCGTTGACACTGTAGTCATGGCAACTAACTCTGACTTTGCTAAGAAGCCGTGTCACTTTTACGTTTTAGCGGCAACAGAACGCAGGGTAACGTAGTCAGTAGCGTAAACAATAATAAATAGAAGTTCATTCTCTTGCAATCCAATACAGAAGCATGGACTGTAAGTAGTACACATTTATATTCTCAGTTGTTTGTAAATGTTAAGCGAGTATGTTACAGCGTTTCAGTTTCAGTACGAATTTATCGTAATTCTGTAATTAAATACGGTTGTTACCATTACTACAGCAATTAGTATTTTTGCACTAAATGTTAACTCGTTAGCACTATTTTACGTTTGGTTAAATTTTATATTGTACTAGATGTAACACTTCTGATGCACACAGTGTACAGCTGGGAGTTGTCTGTCTGTCTAGCTGAGAACGGGGGAAAACTCTTAGCGAGGGCAGAACAATTCTTAAAATACACTGTAAAATCGTACATAAACTGCATCTCCTACAATGCATGCCGATTTTGTGACCTGCAAAGTGACACATCCCGCCACTAGATGATGATGAGAAATATTTACACATAATCCCAAAATGTACAAGAAGAGAAAATTGAAGCAGAAGGAGGAAATTTAATGAAAGATGGGAAAGTGAAAACAAGTTTCAAACAAGTGCTTCAAGAAGAAAAACCGGTATGGCTCTTGTGTTATGAGGCAGTGTCTGTGGTAAAGGAGTACAATATAAATGTAGATATACTGTACATTATAAATATACAGTATACATTTGGCATTTTGACACCAAACGCAGAATTTAGCCTCCAAGAAAAACAACAAATTGTCCAAGACTTAAAAGGCAGACTGCAATAACAGCAGGATACGCTACAATCGGCCCTTTGAGGGCCACCATAATGCAGATGTGGCCCTCTGTGAAAATGAGTGTACTTTCAGATTTCACTGTCAGCAATTCACTGTCTAGCCCTGCTAGAGCATCGTTGTGTGTGTTAAGGAGAGAGTGAGCTGTGTGAATAAGATTGTCTTTACTGTAGTTTTTGTGCACTGCAAGCATCTGTGTAACAAAAAACAAATTCCTTGTATGTGTGAGCATACTTTGCCAATAAAGCCTGATTCTGATTCTGATCTTTTGTGGTGTTACCAGGATGTGGAAAGCTTAAGGAGCAATAACAACTCAGCCATAAAGCCACTTAAGCTTGTAGTAAGTGCCAAGCTCCAAACACCTGGAAGCAAACCCAGCACTTGTGTCCGCTTCATCCCAATCAGGGTCATGATGGGTCTGAAACCATCCAAAAACTCTGGCCTGAGGGAGGAACAAATCCTGAACAGGGTGCTAATTTATCATCATTTACTCACTACAAGGGGTAATTTAAGAACAGCCTTTAAAATGCTTTTGGGAGGTGGGTGGAAACCAGAGAATGTGAAACAAATAACTGACAGAATGGAGGTGTGGCTTGAACCCAGGGCTCCAGGAACCTGATGATGGCAACACAATACCCACTAACACCTACTATTACGCTGCCTGAAGGGAAACCAACCCTGCATTAATGACCAAGCATATCAGGTACACATGGTTGTAATGTTCAGAGTGGTAGTGGTTCAGTGGTTAAGGTACTACTGATCTGGCAACATACCTCTGTTGGGTGGTTGAGTAAGGTCCTCAAACCTTGCTTAAATCGTATCCCATCTCATCTGAGAAAATTTGGTAATACATGTTTGTCTTCATGTACACAAAGTATTTTTAGCCCCTTGACTGGAAATTGAAAAGAGCAGAAGGTCAGGTGGGTCATATTACAAAATGAATGTTCCTGTCTTGCCCAACATTCAGATTTCACTAGTATTATGACATCATCATTCTGTCATCCTAAAATGATTTGACCTAAATGTGGTGACTCCCACGTCGCAGGATGAGTGATACTAACTGCTAAAAACATCCCGAAAGCGAGGACGATACAAAAATCTACCGTTATGGCTCAATCTCCTGTACGTCTGGGTTTTCTAATGTAAAAGGTACAGCCACATTTGAAGCAGAAGGTAGTGTGAAACAGAACTGCTTACTTGGCACTGGGGAGAGGAAGTAGGTGCCATGCTAACGTTAAAATTACTGGTATCATAGACAACATCTCCTTCCTCTAGACAGCACAGTGGCATAACAACATTCAAAACAATGGCTTGAAAAAGTGAGCCAGATCAGCATTTTTGAGCAAGTATCAAAGCCATCAGGGCCTCTTCAAGAAAGGGGTATGAACAAATGCATCCCTAACAGGTGTATAAAAGCAATGATATAAAATCAATCAAATGCATATATGTTTCTGCTAATAGTTAAGAAAGGTCCCTTCCTGTTCTAGCATGACTGTGACCCTGTGCACAAAGCAAGGTCAATAAACACATGGGGTGTGTTTGAAAACCTAGTGAGCTCTCTCAGTGGCATAACTACCGGGGGTTTTTGGGGGGCAGGTGCACTGGGGCCCATGGCTGGGGGAAGGGGGGGGGGGGCACCACGACATGAACTCAACCCTCCACCGCACCACCTCCCCATTGGCTGCATTCGCCAGGTCTTTATTATTATATTACAATATTGTAGCAGCGATATGTAAGTGACATTCAGCTAATCAAAATGCAGCACCCGGTTTATACACGTGCGTTCGGATGTCCTGTAGTTAGTTTATGAGACTCGCCGTATGGCCCCAGCATTGAAGTTTGGGTGCTGGAGCGAGGTAGTCTAAAGTGTTGTAACGCTCATTGAAGTCCTGACTAAACAGTTAAAGTGACTCTACCTTGTCGTGTGCCTTTATTCCCACACCTCCACCACCACATGCAGCAAAAGACCCGTAACATCTCCACCGGACGTGCAGCACTCACAGCGGTTAAATGAGCCGACCCTGTACAGTAGCAAGTGGCTAATGCTAGCGGTAATGTGCAGCAATAACAAAAGTAAAAACACAACAATATTTTTGTTAAGTAAAATATTAAAATAACTAAAAGTCAGTGAAATATCAGAATACATGTAATCAAAATATATACAGTGAGTCCACATCTGTGTGTGTAAAATCTGTTGAGGGGGGCCTAATTTTTTTTTTTTGCACTGGGGCCCATGAGCTCCTAGTTACGCCACTGAGCTCTCCATCATTTTAGACAGCATTTTACGTCATCCTACGCGCAAGGCTGTTTGTAATCCTAGATGCCTAAATATGCTCACTAGTAAGGTATCTTAAAATTTCACCAGTATTTTGACTCTAGAACGATGGAGAATCCGATGCTGCCTTAGCGGTGAAGGCAATCCCAGCATTCAGTGCGGCACAACTTTTCTCACAGAAAAATTAAAAATATGGCGGACGGTGCAGAGAAACGAACGAAGTTATTTTCAAACGTAAATAAATTATTATTGATTTTTAATTTGTATAAACTTGCACAAGTGTCCTTTATTTGCAAATTCGGGAGGGAGATGTTAGTTGACATGCTAGGTCCTTGTGCCACCTCATCCCATTGGTTTGAATGGCATGATGCTAACTGTGTTAGATTAGTTAGCGAAAACTGATGTAATCGCTAAGTAGCACTTTCGAATAACCTGCCTTATAAATCGATGACTTATTAGAATCCTCTCTACTTAGGCAGCTCAGCACTGTGTACGGAGAGACACACCCTGACAGCACTTTTTTCCCGTCTATGTGCAGGTGCCATCAATCAGCCAGCAGAAGTTGTAATTGCATTAGTTTTGAGAGAGAGACCCCATCCGACTTGATCCCACCCATATCTGAACAACAGGCCAATCGTTGTTTATGTGGTTGCTCAGCCGGCAGGCAGAGCTGAGATTCGATACGATATATTCGAGATCCCAGCTCTGGTTCCAGTGTGTGTTTTTACTGCTGCGCCACCTGAGCGGCCGTTCAATGTATTTTTAATGGGTGCAGTGAATATAGTCAGATTATTTGTATGAGCACGAAAAAGTCACTACAATTTTTTAACACAACACAGTTTAAGAACTGAAGTTGGTGCACCAATATTTCTGACTCAGCAGATTTGGTTCTATTTTTAGAAAACCAACAATAAATTCAACACGGAACAAAAACTATTTCACTTAAAGGTTAAAGCTCATGACCGCTTTTTCATTTATGCTGTAGTGTAGCTCACAATAGGAGGGGAAAAGCGCTCAAATATGCACAGAAGTGAGGAAAAAACCTTCAGCATGTGACAGGTAGGACCAAAAAGACCCGAGGAACATCATTTTTATGTCTGTCTTACATGCTAAATAGGACAAAGCCACTCTAGCACAAAGTGAAAGTTTTTTAGACAGGAAGTACGGGGGGAAGGCCCAACTTCAAAGGTCGCACTCCGGAGGTGGTTTAGCAAAGACACAAAAATAAGAACAAACTTTTCAGCTTTTGTGAAGAAAGTAACCCGACTGTGAGCAGGTTTCATCTGGCTGAGAACTTCTGAAGTTTGATTTTGGATTGAGAATCTAAAAAAAAAATGAACCAGGATCTCAGTGAAGTGTGTAGTTTTAGAATTTCACAACAGCGTAAAGTTGCAGGGTCGTCACATTTCAGATCATGTCCTTTTTTCCGATAAGAAGAGGAACTTTATGAGTAGAATGACGGGCAATGAAAACAAATTTTTGTTGCTTAGTTTAATGGATCCAATCAAATGCAGTCTGAGAGTTTCAATCAATACTGAAAAGGTGATGAATCGTTGATACATGATGATATTTATCACAATGCAACACAAATATATATATATACTGATTAGCCATAACATTAAAACCACCTCCTCGTTTCTACACTCACAGTCCATTTTATCAGCTCCACTTACCATATAGAAGCACTTTGTGGATCTACAAGTACTGACTGTAGTCCATCTCTTTTATGCTGTTCTTTAATGGTCAGGACCACTACAGAGCAGGTATTATTTAGGTCGGTGGATCATTCTCAGAACTTCAGTGACACTGACATGGTGGTGGTGTGTTAGTGTGTGTTGTGCTGTGCTGGTATGAGTGGATAAGACACAGCAGTGCTGATGGTGAATTTTAAACACCTCACTGACACTGCTGGACTGAGAATAGTCCACCAACCAAAAATATATCCAGTCAACAGCGCCCCGTGGGCAGTGTCCTGTGACCACTGATGAAGGTCTAGAAGATGATCAACTCAAACAGCAGCAATAGATGAGCGATCGTCTCTGACTTTACATCTACAGGGTGGACCAACTAGGTAGGAGTGTCTAATAGAATGGATCCACTCATACCAGCACAACACACTAACACACCACCACCATGTCATTGTCCTGTGAGGGTCCTGACCATTGAAGAACAGCATGAAAGGGGGCTATTAAAGCATGTAGGGGAACAGATGGACTACAGTAAAATTACTCTAAATTTTGTTTATTTACAGAGTGCAGGGTCAGCTATTGTACAGCACCCCTGGAGCTGAAAGGGTTAAGGGCTTTGCTCAAGGGCCCAACAGTGGCTGCATGGCAGAGGCAGCATTCAAACCCAGAAAGTTTCAATTGATAGCCTAAAGCTTTACCTACCAGGCTACCACTGTCCCATATATGCATAATATGCATGATGGATAGCTATATTCCCAGAATGTAATGTATTTTTCTAAAATGTGTTGTGTTTTTAGTGTCTCTGAAATGATCATTCTGTGTGACAAATATGCAAAGAGAAAGGCAGTCAGAAGGGGGCAATTACTTTTGCACAGCACGGTGTAATTTATTGCTTTATGTAAGACGGGACTTGCCGAGAGGAGTGGTTGAATCCTGTTTATACAACCTATGAGCAACAACTAGGGAATGTTACATGCGATCATGCTGTTGAGTAACATGAGTATCAACACGTGACATAAATGATCCCCTCCAGCAAGACTTTCCTCAGTTCTTTGTTTATTTCCCATGGTCTCCAGTGTCAATACAGAGCGTCCTCTCCTCCTCCAGGATGAACATTAAAGGGTGCGCTGGTATATGCTGATGAGCCAAAACATTACAACCTCCCGCCTATCAGTCAAAACAGCTCAGTCCACCAAAACATGAACTCCACAAGACAACTGAAGGAGTCCAGAGGTATCTGATATGAGGACATTACCAGCAGGTCATTCAACTGTACCCGTGTGGTGGATTTACATGGGTAAATAATGCACACATGGTCGGCCGTCCATTGATCTTGGAGGAAACAAGATTTCTCAGATTAGTTGATCAGCTCATTGTGAGTGCTTTTGACAGTGAACAGTTAGCATAAGCATTTTCACTGGCCTGTGACTACTTAGCTTTACACACAGAATGGTTCAATGCACTGTGTATTGCAAATTATTCACGTCATCACTAGTATTAAAATGATGTGCTACTTGAACTACAGTAGCCCTTCTGTTGGTCCATATCAAACGCCATAGTGTTCATGTCCTCTAGTATCAATAAACCTTTACCATGCAACAACCTGTCTGCAGTTCATGGCTTGTCCCTCTTACCCCGTCAGTGGGTACTCGCCACGGCCGCCTGTAAGCACCCCTTGCTTTTCCAGCCATAATACATTGTACCCTATTTAGGTCACATGGGTTCTGATGCTAATAATTTCTGCTTCCTTCAGCATGAGTGCTAAGGGAAACTACTATCAACCCAACATTTAACATTTGATTTTTTGTAATGCATTTTCTCCCCCTTTTCTCCCTTTTAGCGTGTCCAATTGCCCGATTGCGTCATGCTTCCCCTCCACCAATGCCGATCCCTGCTCTGATTGAGGAGAACGAAGCTAACCCATGCCCCCTCCGACACGTGGGCAAGCATGCCGTATGCATCTTATCACCTACACTGCACTGTGTACGGCGAGACACACCCTGAGAGCACTCTTTTCTCATCTCTGTGCAGGCACCATCAATCAGCCAGCAGAGATCATAATTACATTAGTTATGAGAGAGTCCCTATCCGACTTAATCCCACCCATATCTGAACAACAGGCCAATCGTTCTTAATGTGGCCGCTCAGCCTAGCCGGCAGGCCAGCATTTAATACTTGTGATTACGCTCGATTATATATCTGATTCTGACATTCCTAAAAATTGTCATGCACATTGTAAAAAGTGGTTTTAATGTTTGGCTCTTCAGTATATAGTGTTTATACTTTACCTTTGCATCACCTGAGCTGGGCAATAACACAAACTCAAAATTCAAACACTTACTCACTCACTTTCTATCCAGTTAGGGTCACATGGGCGGGCTGGAGCCTATCCCAGCTTTTCAATGGGCGCAAGGCACACAGTAACACCCTGGACGGGGCGCCAGTCCATCACAAGGAAGACACACATACACATACACATACACACACACACACACACACACACACACACACACACACACACACACACACACACAGACACCTTGCTGTGAGGTGACAGTGCTACCCACCAAGCCACCGTGCCGCCCAAAATTCAAACAGGTGTTTAAAAATATTAAAAACAGCACTCAGAATACAAGTACTTTATTACTTTAGGGGAATACGTGTGTAAAGAAAATTAGACTTAAATGATCTAATCACCTTTGGTTTTATTTAACACTTCATGGTTCAGCTGATTCTTCCACACCCATTTCTAACAGGGGTATAAAACCAATGCTATAAAACAAATGAAATGCTTCCACCTTTGTGGAGACTAGAATAGACTTTATTTTTTCAGCTGTTATGAGGTACCCAAGATCATAGTACGAAAAATTTGGTGTGAAGGAACTTTAGTGGCCTGCACAGAGACCTGAACTCAAACCCATGAAAGACCTTGGACAGGAAGTAAAATGTATTTTGTGAGCCAGTCATTTTCATCCAAAATCAGCCCCAACCTCACAAGCTCTTTTGTGCATGCACCCACCTACCCACTCACTCACACATACTAAAATCTTGTAAAGCTTTCTAAGAAAAGTAGAGGCTATGAGTTGCCCACAAAGGAGGGTAACTCCATAGTGATGACGTGTTTGGGCCCTTGATTTTACCTTAAATGTACACACAATGTCTTTTATATAAACAAAACACATCTTCTAAATGAAACAGCTGCTTCTTTCCTAATGGTACTACGGCATCACACATCATCATCAGGGGGAAAAAAAATGAAAATGGAACAAATATGAAAAATTTGAAGAAATCTAAGGTGCATTACGTGGAGAATTTTATCTCATCAGCTATAAAATGAAATTTGGACTTTTCAAGACAGGACACTGAGCACAAACTGAACACCAGCAGAACTCGATACAATATGGCCTAGTCTATCTCTTAGAAGAAGAAGAATGTCTTTATTTATAATAAAGATTATCTCATCTATCATCTATTATTATTTTTAATTTATTTTATGTTGTATTTTATTATGTAGATGAGTGTATATATTTTGTCATTAAATGTTTTTGTAAAGCACTTTGTGATTCTTATCTGTGAAAAGTGCTATATAAATAAATTTTACTTACTTACTTAATTTGTCATATACTGTATATATTTAGGGCGGCACGGTGGCCTTACAGCAAGAAGGTCCTGGGTTCGATCCCCAGGTGGGGCGGTCTGGGTCCTTTCTGTGCGGAGTTTTCATGTTCTCCCCGTGTCTGTGTGAGTTTCCTCCAGAAGCTCCGGTTTCCTCCCACAGTCCAACAACATGCAGTCAGGTTAATTAGAGACACTGAATGACCCTATAGGTAAAGCTGGGATAGGCTCCAGCATCCCCCCCCCCTTCCTCCCCACACACACACACACACACACACACGACCCTGATTGGATAAGCGGTTGAGAAAGTAAATGTATACACTGATCAGCCATAACATTACAACCACCTTCTTGTTTCTACACTCACTGTCCATTTTATTAGCTCTACTTACCACAAAGAAGCACTTTGTAGTTCTACAATTACTGACTGTAGTCCATCTGTTTCTCTGCATGCTTTTTTAGCCTGCTTTCACCCTGTCCTTCAATGGTCAGGATCCCCACAAGACCACCACGGAGTAGGTATTATTTAGGTGGTGGATGATTCTCAGCACTGCAGTGACACTGACATGGTGGTGGTGTGTTAGTGTGTGTATGAGTGGGTCAGATACATCAGCACTGCTGGATTTTTTAAATACCGAGTCCACTCACGGTCCTCTCTATTAGACACCCCTACCAAGTTGGTCCACCTTGTAGCTGCTCATCTATTGCTGCTGTTTGAGTTGGTCATCTTCTAGACCTTCATCAGTGGTCACAGGATGCTGCCCACGGGGTGCTGTTGGCTGGATGTTTTTGGTTGGTGGACTATTCTCAGTCCAGCAGTGACAGTGAGGTGTTTAAAACTCTATCCGCATTGCTTTGTCTTATCCACTCATACCAGCACAACACACACCAACACACCACCACCATGTCAGTGTCACTGCAGTGCTGAAAATAATTCACCACCCAAATAATACCTACTCTGTAGTGGTCCTGTGGGGGTCCTGGGAGAGTCCTGACCATTGAAGAACAGGGTGAAAGGGGGCTAACAAAGCATGCAGAGAAACAGGTGGACTACAGTTAGTAATTGTAGAACTACAAAGTGCTTCTATATGGTAAGTGGAGCTGATAAAATGGACAGTGAGTGTAGAAACAAGGAGGTGGTTTTAATGTTATGGCTGATCGGTGTATATATTTACACATGTACTGTACAATGAAGTGCCTTTTTCGCATATTCCAGCTTGTTTGGAAGGTGGGGTTAGAGCGCAAGGTCAGTCATCTCCAGGCGGCCCTGGAGCAGACAGGGTTGGGGGTCTCGCTCGAGGGCTCAACAGTAGCTACATAGAAGAGCCTGGATTTTAACTGACAATCTTCTGATTGATAGCCCAAAGCTCTACACACTAGATTACCACAGTCCCCTAATACCTATTAACAATTTTAAAGGGATTTTGAAATTGCCAGTCCATTAAGAGACCCTCATAATTTTAAACAATTTGCAGGAAGAACCAACTAAAAGGTAAATTTTGTAATATTTCCCCTTATGCAATTAGAGAACTAGATTCTGGTTTCCACTTCATGAAAAAGGTGCCACGGTACATTCACATCAGCATGACCTGGAGCTGGCTGGGTGGAGGTAGACGTGCCAAAGGTAACGTGCCGCAGTGCAGGTGGAAAGTCAACATTTAGATCGGGTTTGAAATCCGGTTAGCTGCGTTTCCCTGTCATTGTTCAAGCACCAGGAAATGCAAACCTGTTCCTACAATTAGTGCTAGTGATTGGAAGTGAGTAAGCCAACTAATACTAACTTCTGGTAAAGGAAGTGAACCGGGCTGAGATTTCAGCTTGTAGTTTTTGTAATTAAATATACCATTGCATAGAGTGGATATTAAAAAAACATCTACACACCCATGTGCCAGGTGGTTGTAATGTTAAACTCAAACCAGGATAAATTATTACAGATTTATTTCTACTTTTAATGTGACATATAATCTGTACAATTCAATTGAAAAACTAAAAAAAACAAAAAACACCTGGAATCAATTAGAGCAACCGTGTCTTGATGTTATGTTAAAATAATCACACTGCTGATGTACACCAAACAGCCATAACATTAAAACCACCTCCTTGTTTCTTTACTCACTGTCCATTTTATCAGCTCCACTTACCATATAAAAGCACTTTGTAGTTCTACAATTACTGACTGTAGTCCATCTGTTTCTCTATATACTTTTATAGCCTGCTTTCACCCTGTTCTTCAATGGTCAGGACCCCCACAGAGCAGGTATTATTTAGGTGGTGGATCATTCTCAGCACTGCAGTGACAATGACATGGTGCTGGTGTGTTAGTGTGTGTTGTGTTGGTATGAGTGGATCAGACACAGTCGCGCTGCTGGAGTTTTAAATACCGTGTCCACTCACTGTCCACTCTATTAGACACTCCTACCAAGTTGGTCAACCTTGTAGATGTAAGTCAGAGATGATCGCTCATGTATTGTTGCTGTTTGAGTTGGTCATCTTCTAGACCTTTATCAGTGGTCACAGGATGCTGCCTATGGGGCGCTGTTGGCTGGATATATTTTTGGTTGGTGTACTACTCTCAGTCCAGCAGTGACAGTGATGCGTTTAAAAACTCCATCAGCATATCTGTGTCTGATCCACTCACAGCTTCTACCTCTGGCAAAACTTTTTACAAGGTTTTGGAGTGTCACAATCTTCGTTCTAGTTCATCCCAAAGGTTTTAATGAGGTTGAGGTCAGGGCTCTGTGTGGGCCATTCAAGTGCTTCTACACCGAACTCACCCAAGCGTTTATGGACCTTGCTTTGGCCACTGGGGCACAGTATTCCTAGAGCATGCTATTTTTCTAGGTGCTAAATGTCTTGGTATGCTGTAGAATTGAGATTTCCCATTACTAAATGAAGGGGTCTTAGGCTAACTGATGAAAACCAACCCCACAGCATTATTCCTGGATCACCAAACTTTACAGTTGGCACAGTGCAGTCAGGCAGGTAATGTTCTCCTGGAATTCAACAGGAGGTTATTTTTTTATCCTGCAACTGTTTAAAGAGGAGGCTTCTCTTTACTTTACCTACTGTTTTAGTGCAGGCACATGTTGTGGAACCCTGCATTGTGCATTGCACACCCATTCTGGTAGTGTGTGTGTCCTAGGACAATTCATTCTAAACATAAATTAATAACCTTTTCCTATCTGGCCTGTGAGGGAACTCGCTACATATTTATCCATTAGCCATTGCTGTTGACCCATACCAATTAATAGCACAAATGACGTCTATGGAAGTGTGTCCTTCCTGTAGCTATTTATAGACAAGCTTTTGGTAATTTACTGGGATTTCTGTGGGCAGGTGTAACATTTTTATTGGATGGTGTTCAGGTGTTAAGGTTTTTTTGTTTGGCGCTGTAGCTTTTTCCAATAATGTGTGGGTGGTTTTTGGTAAATTTTGGCCCGGGAGAAGTTCAGGAAGTTCCCTTACCTTTACCATGATTGCTACTTGTAAAGTTGCTTTGTGACAATGTCTATTGTAAAAAGCGCTATATAAATAAAGTTGACTTGACTTGTTTACATGAAAATCTTAACACCAACATTTTCAGTGATTAAAACAGGTGCACCCTGCATGAACTGATTTTTCCATTTTGGAACAGAGGACACTGGTTGCACTGTGTTTAGGACATAAATACACTCACCGAGCACTTAATTAGGAACACCTATCTGGTACCTTTTTTATAAGCTACACCTACCATACAGATGAAATCTGCAGGTAAGCAGTTACTGACTGTAGCCCTCCTGTACCCCAAGGACACATAATAACCAGATGATGTTTGGACGATGGACCATTTTAAGTACTGCAATGACTTAGATGATAGTGACCTGGCACTGTGTGTTGTCTTGGTAGAAGTGTATCAGGTGCAGCAGTGTTGTTGGGATTTTTAATTTCGATATTTGGTATTTTACTGTGGTACCTTAAAAATGAATCGTAATTCTTTCAATACATAGATGTTCCTTACTAGTAAATGTAAACATCCTGTGCTATTGTTTTGTATGGAATGAGGTGGTGCTGCTTACCTTACTGCTTTGATGCTCTGCATTTAAAGTTCCCTCAAGGTGGTCCTTATATTTTGCCACTGAATCCAGCACAGAGATGGTGGAGAGAACCTGATTCACAGTGTTTCACAAAACCCTGAACAAGCCATGAAATGTGGACTGCGTTTGCATTTGAGAGCGCAATCATGTTTCCATGACAAGGCTTCGTAGATCTTTAATATGATTTAATTCAACAAAACAATTAAGGAAGCCACTTGATTCTTTTGCGGGCTTTTATCTCCTCATGTCACCGGTTGCAGAAAGTTCTGGTATAAACTAAAATACATTTTATAAAAAAGGCACTTGGGCGCAAGCCCACTACCTTTGGGATCCAGGGTTTGAATCCGCCAGCAGCGCTATCAGCAGGTCACATGTATATATACAGGATAAGTCTAAGAAAGAGGGGGATGACAGAGGCCACCACGATTGACCATGGAGCTTTTCAAAAATCACAGATTTAACAGATTTTTTACAGAAAAGTACCACATTTCACAGCAGTCATTAAGTAACACCCGTGTATTAAATGATAGTATGAATGGAAGCTACAACAGCACAGCCTACCTTAATGGTTGAACCTAGAACATTCAGGGATGTTGCCA
The DNA here is from genome assembly GCF_030014385.1 of Trichomycterus rosablanca. Taxonomy (NCBI): domain Eukaryota; kingdom Metazoa; phylum Chordata; class Actinopteri; order Siluriformes; family Trichomycteridae; genus Trichomycterus; species Trichomycterus rosablanca. The sequence goes on from NC_085992.1 coordinate 44,469,371, forward strand.
GGCTTCATGTTCTGTCTCAAAGACCCCCCTCTGCGCCCTCAGAATTGGTTGAGAGTTTTACAATCTCAGTTACCTGAGTCGTGTTTTTAGCTGGTTACACTTCAACATCTTGGACAGTTTGACTAATTGATTGCAGACTGAATTGCTGTAGGATTGCTCGGACCACCTCACAGTGCAAATGAACCAGTAAACATAAACAGGCACATGAATGTTAAATCGCTTAACACAAACCTTAAATGTTGAATGACAGCAATTTGCATCATTCATAACACAGGAAAAGCCTCACTTCACGGTTCGTGACACAATTTTCACAGCCGTGTATCTGGTAGGACCTTTCTCATCATGTAAAAGCAGCACAAGGCGTAAATGTGAGAAAAATACCTGCTCTGAGCCATGCTGTTCGACCTGATGTTTTTTTTTTTACCTTGTGTGTGATACACAGCTCGTCCTGAGCACCAGCTGGACGTTCGACCCCTGGTACATATGAAAGAAACGCACACAGACATGAGCCCTGCCATTCCACTGTATTCCATCTTTCAAAAAAGAAAGACAAGATTTTAATATTACTTAACAATATGTTAAAAGGTAGCCAGTCAGGCTTCAGTGTTAATACATTATACACTCTAGAACAGATCGATCGTGTGAGTATTGTTCTTTTCTTTCAATTCGATTCTGAAAGTAGTCTGATACAAGCTGGCTACAAGTCGAAGAAAAAGAAAAAGAAAAAGAAAAAAAACGAACACTTTAAACTGCTGTTAACTGGAACTGAAAAACCCAACAAGAATAAATCGGTCAAGTATAATCCATCTTTTGTGTGAAGCAAGTGGCCATGGGTGGGCAGCTGAAATGCCTGAGTCCCCGTTCCCTTCTCAGCTAACTGTAATGAAGTGCACTGTTCGAAGCCACAGATACTGGGAAAAGAAGTTTCTTTTTTAGCTTTTAAATTGACTTCAGCTTTTTTTTTCCTGCTCAGCAGCCTTCATTCTAACTTGGAGAGTTTTCCAAGCTGGGAAGTCCAGCTACAAGTGAAAATGAAAAAAAAGAAAAAGAAACAAAAATCACAGAGTGGCATTTCTGGTTGCTTTTTTTTTTTTTTTATCCCTTACCATCTTTGCCCATTTTCTTCTCTTTAGAAACTGCAAAGCTGAGTGTTTGGTTCTCCTAAAGAACCATCAGCGACAAGGACAAGGCAAGGCATTATGGGTAATGTAGGCCAGAGGAGCAGCTGGCTGGAGCAATAGCAGCACTGGGATCAGCAGTCAGCCTGGTGAAAGGGGTGGAAAAGGAGGGCTAGAGAGAGAAGGTGGCTGATTGAATCCTGATCGTCTCTTCCAGGGAAGAACCTTCCTTCCTGGCTAGTGAGCAGCAAACGTAGCTTTTTTCAAGCTGAAGTTGGACCAGTTGATGGACAGTCGCTGTCTGGTCAGTCGGGCAGAATCCAAGCAGAACCTGAGGGCAACATTAGATTAGATTAGATTCAACTTTATGAGAACAAAAATGAACGTAAGTCCTTGTGAATGAGCATTGAGACCTTGGTTAGCCTTAACCTGAGTTTGCCGGCAGAAGTTTACATACAACTAAGAGACATGGATGTCATGGCAGTCTTGCAATTTCAATTGTTCCTGTACTTTTATTTGTGACGAATGATTATAATATTTAATTTATTTTATTAGGATTTCAACATCATGTTTTACACACTTTGGTTACATTCATGACAGGACAGGTAGTTACTGGTTACACAAGATTCATCAATTCAAGTCTTTAATGTCAAACAGAGTCATGGACAATTTAGTATCTCCAATTCAACTCACCTGCACATCTTTGGACTGTGGGAGGAAACCAGAGCTCCCGGAGGAAATCCACAGACACAGGGAGAACATGCTCTCAGGACCTGTACTGCCGCCCTAAATGATTGTATGTTTTTGGCAGTTCTTGGATTGCATCCGCCTAGTGGGACAAATTTCCTCTTGGTAAAAAGACAACTGTTTGCTTATGAACAATTTTTTGTATAGATGATCTTAGAACCTGAAGTTGCTCAGAAATTGCTCAAAGATCTGCTTTCTAAGATGCATTCAGAATTTACATTGTAAAGTTTTTGACTTCTTTTAATGGATGCAGTTGAATTAGATCTATTTGTATAAAACACAGAGATTGAGTCAACCATCAACCACTGATGATAATTAGGGAGGACAATTAAAAAGCACTTTTTACTCCACTAAGTTAAGCGTTAAGTTACCACTGTTGGGTCCCTGAGCTCTCAATTGCTTGCATTGTGATACAGTGGTGTTCAAAAAAATAGCAGTGATTTTAAAAAAGCGAATAAAGCACAAAATCATTATAATAACTTTTATTTCCATAAATGCAAATGCACTGAAAATACTACACTTTCAATTCTAAATCAAAACATTAACAAAATTTAGCCAGTTTGTGTTCATCCTTTACAGAAAGTTAAGAAAAATGAATATTAGGCTGTTCAAAAACATAACAGTGCCAGCATTTTTCTTTAAAAACTCAAAAAATGTAAGTATAAACTGAATTTTTTTTTTGAGGTTTCACTTTACTTTAAATTACTGAACTAATATTTAGTGGCATAACAATTGTTTCCAAGATCTGTGTTGTATGGAGTCGACCAACTTCTGGCTCCTCTGAACAGGTATCCAGTCCAGAATGATTAGACGACATTCCACAGTTCTTCTGCAATTTTGGGTTTTGCCTCAAAAAAACGTGTTTCAGATGTCAGAACACAAGTTCTCTCTGGGATTGAAGTCAGGGGATTGTGCTGGTCACTCTATTACCTCAATCTTGTTTGTCTGTAACCAAGATGTTTTGGGTCATTGTCATGTTGAAACACCCATTTTAAGGACATTTCTTCTTCGACATAGGGCAACATGATCTCCTCAAGTATTCTGATATATCAAACTGATCCATGATCCCTCGTATGTGATAAATAGACGTAACACCATGGTATGATAAACATCCTCATATCATAGTTTTGTACCACTGTGCTTTACTGTCTTCACAGTGAACTTTGGCTTGAATTCAGTGCTCGAGGGTCGTCTGACATACTGTCTACGGCCACTAGACCCAAAAAGAACAATTTTGCTTTCACCAGTCCACAAAATGTTGAGCCATTTCTCTTTGGACCAGTCAATGCGTTCCTTGGCAAATTTGAACCCATTCAGGACACGTCTTTTTCTTAACAACGGGACTTTGCAAGGAGTTCTTGCTGGTAACTTGGCTTCACTTAATCATCTTCTGTACTCACTGGTAACTTCAGATGTTCCTTGATCTTTCTGGAGGTGATCATTGGCTGAGTATTTGCCATTTTGGCTATTCTTCAATCCATTTGAACAGTAGTTCCACGCTTCCTTCTGCATCTTTCAGGTTTTGGTTTTCACTTTAAGGCATTTGAGATCATTTTAGCTAAGCAGCCTATAATCTGCTGCACTTCTCTGTATGTTTTTTCCTCTACAATCAACTTTTTAATAAAAGTACGCTGTTCATCAGAACAATGTCTGGAACAACCCATTTTACCCAGTATATAAGAATAAAATGTGCTATGACCAACCTGTAAAACATTTGCCACCCTCCTACATTAAATAAGGGACAAAATTGACACCTGTTCTTCTGCAGAATGAATGACTTCACCAATTGAACTCCTCACTGCTATTATTTTGAACAACCCCCTTTCAATCAATGCTTCAATTACTCAGAATGAGCGGCATGCACGTCCTAATTGTTGGGTTTGTTTTGTTTTCATTACTCTACTACACTTTCAAGTAAATTTTTTGCTACTAAAAACAGTGATTCATCAGGGTAATGGTGTTGGACTGCTATTTTTTTGAACACCACTGTATGTCTCAACTGTAAGTGAGTTTGGATAAAAACGACTGCCAAATACTATAAATGACACAGCTCACCATTTAGTCCTTGCATTTAAATCCTGCATACAATCACTTCTAGCAGTCACTTAGTGTAGCTAGAGTACCTGCTAGCATATTTATGGAGGTTGGGAAACATGGTCCACATTTGGAAAACATGGTCCATGTACGCAGTAATCTGATTTGTTGCACCACTGTGGGCAGTGGAAACTCAGTGGTTACGATACTGGTTTTAATGATCAGAAGATCGCTAAATCAAGTCCCCACCAATGCCAAGTCTCTTTTGTAATGGTAAGCAATTTACAATTCTTATAAAATACACTTCATCAGAGTATGCTCAATGCTGTAAATGTTCCAATTATTCAGTCAAAAATGAGAACAGAAGCAAAAGTGATAAACATGGGAACTTCACCAATGTCAGTAAACCTTTAACTTATAACTGTAAAAGAATCTGAGATGATAGGAGGCAATGTACGAAGTGTCGGGCGGTGTTTTCATGTTCAGGCAAATGAGCCAAAACCAAAGCGCACCTTTTAAAGTATTCCACCTCCCGCTCCGTCTCGTCCATATCAACGCTGTCCAGGTCGATGTCTTTGGGCAGAAACACGTCGTCTGTAAATAAACAAAACAAAGTTTATGATGTATCACCAGGAAACTGTGAATATGAACAGTGTTTACAAAAATACTAGCTCAGCATCATTCCTACAAATTATTACTTTAGTTTAATAAATTATTTAGTTGAAATAATTCCTCATTTCTATATTTTAGCAGAAGTAAAAGTATGTAAACTTTTGATTCTGCAGTCTTTTTCCATCACCACCACTTTACCCTGGTCAGGGTCACAATGGGTTTGGTGTCCCCAGAATCACCGGCAGCAATGCAGTAAAACCCCCAGGACACCAGGATACCAATCCTCTGCAGGGCAGCGGCCATCTCCACCTCAGGAATAGGTAATCATGTCTGTATGTAGACGCCCGACTGGGCGAAAGCACAGCTGGGGATTTAGGACAGTGATAGCATGGAACTGGACGAGTAATCTGAAGCTCCTGGGTTCAAGCCTCACCAATGCCTAGCTGGCACTGCTGGGCCTTTGAGCAGGGTCCTTAACCTCAACCTTAACCACACTTTGGTTACATTCAGGTAATTATTGGTTACTCAAGTAACCCGTTCAAGTTCTTAATGTCAAACACAGTCATGGACAATTTTGTATCTTCAATTCACCTCACTTGCATGTTTTTGGACTGTGGGAGGAAACTGGAGCTCCAGGAGAAAACCCATACACTGGGAGAACAAGCAAACTCCACACAGAAAGAACCCGAACTGCCCCACCTGGGAATTGAACCTAGGTTCTACTTGCTGTGAGGCGACAGTGCTACCCACCAAGCCGCCTGTATTTGTGAGAAAGCTGAGTGTCATTTTGCATTGTTCTGGTTTAGGATCTCTCTCATTGAGTTAGTCTTTTCCTATTTTAGTTAGGGCTTTCTAACCATGGACTTACACTTTTTTTTACACTCACCTATAGAATTATTCATCTTATCTGCCTTCTTCTTCTTACTCTTCTTGGCTTTGCTTTTGGGCTGGGGGGACTCGACTGGCGCTGCTTTCCCGTTCTGCTCCACGACCGGAGTGTTCCTCACTGGAGAGATCCTCTCCTCCTTCAGCCCGTTTTGCTGTTTCTTCCCGATCGTCCTCTCCTCTTTTTTGGCTTCAGTGAGCTGCTCCTCGGCAGGCCTGGCTTTGGGCTTGGCTTCAGTGTTTGCTGTTGGTGTATTGCTTGATTTTGAAGTGGGTTCTTGTTTTCGAGGCGTGTCTGCCGGCCTCTTTCCGGCCTCGCCATCGATTCTGGGTGGCTGCTGTTTGATTTTTGACCGGGTGTTGTTGGGTTCTGAATGAGGCAGGGTGCCATTAGGCAAAGCCAGGGGGGCGTCGGTGGGTTTTTCTTTGCCGCGCCTCGGGCTGGACGGTCCGCTTCTGGCCAGTGCTGGGGGTACGAGCTCTTTGGGTGGCTCCTTGGGGGACTCTTTGAGGCAGACAAAGGTGTGTAGCAGCTGTCGTTTGCCGTTCTGCAAGTTTTCCAGAACGTTCTGGGCACTCTGACGGAGTGGCTGAGGGTTGTTCGTGGGAGCGGGGGATGGAGAAGGTGTTTCAGCCTTGGTTAAACTACAGGCAGCCTCTTTGGCCTTGTGTTCCTTCTTCTTCTTCTTAGAGGAGAAAGAGCGCAACAGCTGCAACTCCTTTAGCCGAAGCAGCTCCTGCTTTAGTGCCTCCTCTTCTTCCTCTTTTTGCCTCTGCTGTGCCTCGAACAGCTGCTGCGCCTCCCGCTCCCGTGCCTCTGCCTCCATACGGGCTTTCTCCTCCATCTGGAACACACACAAATATTATGGGTAAAAAAAAAAAAGCCTTTTATCAAATGCAACCTACAACAGCAAGTGAGGATCAAAGACCTTGCTCAGGGGTCCAACGGTGGTAACCTGGCAAACCACCAAGCTAACACTGCCCAACAAACAAGAAACTTGCTGTTCTTGTAGCATAACAAAGTAGGGTTGGTCAGTGGCTAGACTGAGGACATTTTAGCCAGTAATCGGTTCATTCTACATTTATAATGCAACCACAGAATATCGTAAATGGTTTCAGTTTGTGTTTTAATCAGAATTGAGAGTAGAATGTTTATATCCAGTGTATATAGCTGTCTATGACATGCACAGCAGTTATGAAACAATCACTGGCATGCACATTTTTATGGGGTGGTCTTAATGTTTTGGCTTATCAGTTAATGAATTTGATTTAACTTAAAGAGCACCATATCATCAGTTGACAAAGTCTCCTGTGAACCCGCCTGCACATGGATTGGAAAGTTTATCTACAACCCTGTGTCATGACACTGACATAAACGTGGCATAAACCTGCCACAAGCACTTGACATAGCCAGTAATTACTTAGCTTTGTCCTGACATCAGGAGACAGCTAACGTCACACCTGACAGTCATGAAACTGTTTCATGACAACAAACTAACACTGGCCTGACTGGTTACTGGATCCTCCCTCAACAAGCCAGGACAAATTTCACCACATCATCTACTATACTTTACCTTTTTCTGTCGATGGCGGGCACGCTTGGCTGCTTTGGCGCTGGAGGCTGGTTTATTGGCGCCGCTGTTGATGAACTGAAGTAAATCCTCCACCTTGCGATTGTCTTCTATCCCATCCCGCTCCAGCTCCTCCTTCTTGGGCTGTTCCTCCTTCCGCTTGGTGAGCCGCAACCGGAGCTTCTCCCGCATCTCAGCATAGTTCCTACTGGTGGGGGCTGCAGGGGGCTACGCAGAACAAAACAGAGCAGCAAAATGAATCATCTCTGAAAGGATCAAACTTAACATTAATTTGGCTTCATATATAGAACGCCTTTATTTGTCATATATACATATACAGGTGTACAGTACAACAAAATTCTTTCTTTGCATATCCCAGCTTGTTTAGAAGCTGGGGCCAGAGCGCAGGGTCAGCCATCATACGGTGCCCCTGGAGCAGAGAGAGTTAAGGGCCTTACTCAAGGGCCCAACAGTATGCATGGCAGAGCTGGGATTCAAACTCTTAACCTTTCAGTTGATAGCCCAAGGCTCTACCCACTAGACTACTACTGTCCCATATTGCATAGCATTCAACTGCAAAATCAACTAGCTGTTGTCATACTGCTGCTTCTGTGTATGTGTCAGCACGAGAGAGATCTCCAATGGTTTAGTCCCAAATGGTGCTTCTGATAACGTGTTAACCCCCTCAACAGTACACTTAGCGGGATGCTTATCTAATCTGCTAATTGCATTTGTTATATAGGGCCAAATTAAGGCTGGCCTTTAAAACAATTATATACACTAAATGTGGACGCCTGACTATGACATTCCAAAACCTTTATTAGCATTCGTATGGAGTTGGACCCCTGCTTGGCAGTTACAACAGCCTTCACTCTTCTGGGAAGACTTTCCATTACGTTTAGGACAAAATTTGTGAGATTAGGCACCAATTTTGGGAAAAGAAGGCCTGGCTTGCAATCGTTTCAATTCATCCAAATTGTGTTAATGTTTTTAAGTACCTTAATTTCTGTGAAGAGCTACAAATATGCTGGAGGAGTGAAAGACCTTTCCTAAACTGTTTCTACAAATTTAACAAAACGGCATTTTTCTTTGTATCTCTATTTTACTGCATTTCATTTCACCAAACTGTTCACAATGGGTGGGGCTAAAACATCTACATTTAATCATTAGCAGGAGTGTCCACATAATTCTGACCATACAGTGTGGTCATGTCTTCATCTGAAGTACAACCTAATTAAGTTCAATTACTGAGCTCCTGTTAACGTCTGTGTGCTAGCTAAGTGTCTGGTGTCCCTGGACAGGTGGTCATTTTTCTCTCACCCCTCCATGGCCAAAAAATTCACAGTAGCAGCAGTCGCAGTATTTTCCTTCCTTCTGATTGGTGGATGTGGAGGTGGAAGAGCTGTGCTCGGAGGAGCTGTCCTCGTCTGGACTCTCCTCGTAGCCCTGGTGCTCGTAGGCTCCGCTCCCGTCGCATCGATGCCCCTCGCAGTCTGGATCACTGGGGCACAAACAGCACATTTAGATTGATCTCATGGATGGGCCACACTGATTCACACAAACCTTTATGAGAACTTCAAAAAGCTTTGACACCAGCCTGGATGAAATTTCTATCCGATCCAGCAAACTGGTACATCTGAATATTAGTTTTAAATGTAAGACTAAATTTCATTGATAGCTTGACAGCAGGGGAGGTTTTGGGAAGACCGAAAACACCATAACTAAAAGAACTCGAGCCTGTCACTTTCCATAACCAGATATCTGTTTGTGGTATTTAGTGGATGCTTTTGTCCAATGCAACTTGTGAACGAATACAATGCAAGTATTCGCAGGTTCAGGGTCTTGCTCAATCACCACTGCACCACAGATATGCTTGAATATGCACTGGACCCCACTGTTTGTAGCAGGCATTATATTCTGTGTGTGTTTTATTTCATTTCCATCAAACGTTTTATTCTGGTCAGGGTTGCAGCAGGTCTGGTACCACCAGGAATCACTGATGCAAGGCAGAAATAGCCTGGAAATGGCACCAATTCTTTGAAAAGCACAGTGATAACACTACTGAGATCTCAAGCTTTTGAGTTCAAATCTTCGCTCTGCTATCAGCCAGCAGGGCGCCTATACAGACATGATTGGCTGAGGGTTATCCGAGGGTGGGTGGGCTAAAGAGATTCCTCATTGCTGCTGCAATTGTGGCCTCTGCTGGCTCTGTGAGGACAATGTCACCTTCACAGAGGTGGTGAATAATATAGAGCAGTACGTGACTCTCCGTACACAATGCTGATTCCTGTGTGAACCCACATCATGCAGGTGAAGAGAAGAAGGTTGCTACTGCACAAGTGTCAAAGGGGGCTTGTTTTAGGTACGACCCTGCAGACGTGATGAGTGATATCTGAGTTATTGCATATGACTTGACTTGCTCCCTTACCTGCATACACTGTTCGCTCCGCTGACCGGCCCTTCGGCTGGGATGGGTGGCTGATCCATGCCGCGTACGCACAAGCCCTTGTGGCTGTCTAGAAACCCTGGGGCAGGAGTCGTACTCTTCACTAAGGACTGAGGGCCCATGCTGGGAAGGTGTGCATTGGTGAGATTGTGGTGAGAGGCACCACTGAGAGGGGATAACGATGCTAAACCAGTAGGGCTGTTTCTAGGAGCGATGGGGCTGGACTGTATATGGTCCTCTTTGACTATATTGTGGAAAACTTCACCTAGAATAGAAACACAGGATTAATCTGAGGATAACGCAACAGGTCATACATTCGCTAGCTTTATTAGCTTACAGGTAGTCAATACAACGTTGCTAATGTGTTGCCATGGGACACACTGCCTTTTCAGAGGTAAACTTAGCAAAGCAGCTCTGCTACTGGTTGATGACACAAACTTGCCAGTGAAAGTTCATCAAATATGGCCTGCGAATTTTTCTCAGGTTGAAATGCAGTGGGACACTGTAGCAGCACTGGCAGCCCAGTAGAGTCTCAAACTCGAGTGTTCACCACAGTAGTGGACTAGCACATTAAGACTTTAGCGCTATAAGCTAGTCCCAGCTAAATTCACATCTAGCTGAGCCTCAGTAGCAGAGTCTGTGGTGACCAGGCCTTGACTTTCTAAACTGGTAGGATTATAGAAACTGTTACTGTATCCCTTCATGTTTCAGCCTGGGAAAAATTCAAGCAACCAAATTGGAAAAAACAAACACAGCATGAACATCTGAATGAAATGAGCAAAGTATCAGCAAAACATAAGATTAATGTGGTTGAAGAACATAAAGATTAAGCATTAAGCATTAAGCAGATTAAGCATAAAAGGCAGTGTGTCCCTATGGTGTACCTAGTGCCGCGGCTCTTTTCGCTGACGTGTGGATGTGATTGTTACTGGACTGGACAGTGGTAGCGGTGCTGGAGACTGACGAGATGGCAGATGACGTTGCCATCACCACCTCACCCGCCTCCATGAAGGCATCTTGGTAGTTAAACAGACACTTCTTCTTTTGAGGGAGGTTTTTTTCCTTGCCATCAGGAACAGGGAGTGAAGAGGGGTCGACGGCAGGGGACGTCGAGTCTAAACCTGAGGAAAGAAATACTTTAGGATGACGCAGAACCTGTAGGTCACAAAGAAAGCAGAAGCAGAGGAACAGGGGATAAAGGAGATCAGTGTGAGACTTTGTAGCTACAGCTCTTCTTGTTCAGAGTGGAGGAAAGAAACAGTAGAAAGGAAGCGAAATGCAATCAGGTATTTGGATATGACTAGACTGGGAGGAAATTTGGGGGGGAAAAAACAGCACTGAAAACACTGGCCAGTGTTTTGGTATCCTGAGACTGAACTACTACAACTCCCTCCTAACAGCTCCTATCATGTGCACCATCAGACACTTGCAAATGATTAAAAAAGCATTTAAATCTACCCAAGCACTGCCACATGACTTTACTGCTGTACTCACTTCTCAGGCTTCCAGAAATTGTCCATATGAAATTAAAAACACAGATGCCTGCAGACAAAGCCGAAAATTAAGTGGCTGCCGCCTACCCAAAAGCACTTTATACCTTATACCAATAATGCCACAAGCCTGGCTCATCTTTAATCCCAGCAGGACTCGGGAAAGACAAGCATCAAGGCTCTTCTCTGTACTAGCACCAAAGTGGGTGATTTTTTTTATTTTTGAAGTCTAAGCTAATGGCTAATGTGTATTTTGCTTTCTGAAGTCCCACCTTTCAGTAACCTTGCAAAAAACTACTACCAGAGTTTAATAGATTTTGCTTTAACAGAATTTTAGCATATGTGTTCTTAGATGTGTTCTTTTTACATGATGAGCATTTTGTGCTGCGTTCACTGGCAAGCAGAGAGGTTCACAAGTCACAAAATACGAGTCCGAGTCACAAGTCTTTAGGCTAGAGTCAGAGTCAAGTCACGAGTCAATATAATAAACACAAAACATATATTGGAAGTGTAGCGTAGAAATAAACAAATGATATGTAAGTTCAAATAAAAAAACAACAACAGATTAGCGACTGTATTTTGCCATTTTACTTCGTGCCTTTACTTTCCTAGGTACCAGTTAAAAGCTTAGTGATAGCTCAGTGGTTAAGGTACTGGACTAGTAAGCACAAGGTTGCCGGTTCAAGCCCCGCCACCACCAAGTTGCCAATGTTGGGTCCCTGAGCAAGGCCCTTAACCCTCAGTTGCTCATTGTGTTCAGCTCATTGTGTAAGTCGCTTTGGATAAAAGCGTCTGCTAAATGCTGAAAATGAAAATGTAAACTGACGTTTTGGTTTCACTGCAAATTACAGCACAGCGGCCAAAATCCCAAACACAGCAAAAAAATCCATAATACTGCTTAACTTGGCTTATGTTCTTCCAGATGCTATTAAATTTAAGCGTGTGTCCCACTAGGAATATAATCCGTTATTTTGTAAATGTGCTTATAATTAAAAACCTTCAAACTTTTTCCGGTTGTGAAGTAAAACACGAACTCGTTAAAAAGCCAATCAAGAGTTTCATTGACAATCATGACGCCAGAATTGTAGCCTAGTGGTTAAGGTACTGGACCAGTGATCAGAGGGTCGCTGGTTCAAGTCCCACCACTGCCAGGTTGCTGCTGTTGGGTCCTTGAGCAAGGCCCTTAACCCTTAATTGCTCAGACTGTATACCGTAACGTAATGTAAGTCGCTTTGGATAAAGGCGTCTGCTAAATGCTGAAAATGTCAATGATGCTGCAAACTAAATACATGCAAATAACAGCAATTCTTACCCAAAAAATTTAAATCCGAAGGTCTGATTGGTTCAGAAAGCAGTTCTTAAAATCATTAGCGCCAATTCTGTAGGCGTGTTTCATTCACATTACCTGTTACTGTGAAGTGCACTACGTAGGGTATGCCATTTTAAGTAGGGAGCGATGCTTCATCACTACATTTAGCCATGGAGTGCGTTGCGGGTTAAGACGGCCGGAGCGTTATTAGAGAGCAGAAAATGACACGATCAGAATGATGTCAGATTTTATATATATATATATATAATATACACACACACAGTATCTCACAAAAGTGAGTACACCCCTCACATTTCTGCAAATATTTCATTATATCTTTTCATGGGACAACACTATAGACATGAAACTTGGATATAACTTAGAGTAGTCAGTGTACAACTTGTATAGCAGTGTAGATTTACTGTCTTCTGAAAATAACTCAACACACAGCCATTAATGTCTAAATAGCTGGCAACATAAGTGAGTACACCCCACAGTGAACATGTCCAAATTGTGTCCAAATGTGTCGTTGTCCCTCCCTGGTGTCATGTGTCAAGGTCCCAGGTGTAAATGGGGAGCAGGGCTGTTTATTTTTGGTGTTTTGGGTACAATGCTCTCATACTGGCCACTGGATATTCAACATGGCACCTCATGGCAAAGAACTCTCTGAGGATGTGAGAAATAGAATTGTTGCTCTCCACAAAGATGGCCTGGGCTATAAGAAGATTGCTAACACCCTGAAACTGAGCTACAGCATGGTGGCCAAGGTCATACAGCGGTTTTCCAGGACAGGTTCCACTCGGAACAGGCTTCGCCAGGGTCGACCAAAGAAGTCGAGTCCACGTGTTCGGCGTCATATCCAGAGGTTGGCTTTAAAAAATAGACACATGAGTGCTGCCAGCATTGCTGCAGAGGTTGAAGACGTGGGAGGTCAGCCTGTCAGTGCTCAGACCATACGCCGCACACTGCATCAACTCGGTCTGCATGGTCGTCATCCCAGAAGGAAGCTGACGCACAAGAAAGCCCGCAAACAGTTTGCTGAAGACAAGCAGTCCAAGAACATGGATTACTGGAATGCCCTGTGGTCTGACGAGACCAAGATAAACTTGTTTGGCTCAGATGGTGTCCAGCATGTGTGGCGGCGCCCTGGTGAGAAGTACCAAGACAACTGTATCTTGCCTACAGTCAAGCATGGTGGTAGTAGCATCATGGTCTTGGGCTGCATGAGTGTTGCTGGCACTGGGGAGCTGCAGTTCGTTGAGGGAAACATGAATTCCAACATGTACTGTGACATTCTGAAACAGAGCATGATCCCCTCCCTTCGAAAACTGGGCCTCATGGCAGTTTTCCAACACAATAACGACCCCAAACACAACCTCCAAGATGACAACTGCCTTGCTGAGGAAGCTGAAGGTAAAGGTGATGGACTAAACCCAATTGAGCACCTGTGGCGCATCCTCAAGTGGAAGGTGGAGGAGTTCAAGGTGTCTAACATCCACCAGCTCCGTGATGTCATCATGGAGGAGTGGAAGAGGATTCCAGTAGCAACCTGTGCAGCTCTGGTGAATTCCATGCCCAGGAGGGTTAAGGCAGTGCTGGATAATAATGGTGGTCACACAAAATATTGACACTTTGGGCACAATTTGGACATGTTCACTGTGGGGTGTACTCACTTATGTTGCCAGCTATTTAGACATTAATGGCTGTGTGTTGAGTTATTTTCAGAAGACAGTAAATCTACACTGCTATACAAGCTGTACACTGACTAAGTTATATCCAAGTTTCATGTCTATAGTGTTGTCCCATGAAAAGATATAATGAAATATTTGCAGAAATGTGAGGGGTGTACTTGTCACATGTAACTAATGTTGCTGACTTTTAGTGTCCACAAGTCTATTTTTGTGAGTCACGAGTCATTTGAAACGAGTCAGAGTCGAGTCTGAAGTCACTGTGTGTGCGACTTACATGCGACTTGGACTCGAGTCACCATCTCTGCTGGCAAGCTGGTTGCACATTGTCATGCACACCGTGGTGTTTAAGCTTTTTACGATACACTGCAAAACCACCTTCAGTCGGTGGTACCACTGAGTAGCAAGTTGGAAAACAATCCACAATACTGATTGACAGTATTGATTGTTCATTCACATGCAGATTTACTGTATATGAAATGTATTTTAATTGATCTCCAGTGTTGTCACTCAACGACGTCATGAATAAACAAAAAATGCAATTTCATAAATCTTTACTGCTTCGCCAATCAAAGTGTGGATTAAATCTTTTTCAAAAGCTACAATAAGCTACTGATACCAGGATTAAGACATGTAGGACTGCTATCCGAATGCAAACCCTGTTTCTGTATTTCACAGTTCACTAGTCACCATGTGTATTTTTCCCCAAACTACCATGTTTCTATTTTAAGGTTTAATTAAAAAATGGTTTTGTAAAACAGAGAGAATTTCTTCACCACGTCTGGGCTTCTCTATTCCATCATTGATTAAGAATAAATAGTAAAATGAGAACTCTCCTACTGAATGTTTAAATTTCACTGAAACTCCGGGGGGGGATCCCACCACACGGCACTGTAAGATCGAAAGCTGACATGACACATCTTTGATAAGAAATAGTAGTGTAATGTAAAATTCACACGCTTCCTGAGATCATAAGCAAATGTATGACCTTCATAAGGAACAGGTTTCGTAAGCTTCAGTGGCATATTCCTACAAACAGGTCGACTGATCTCCACACTGTTTACCATCAGCTCAGAACCAAAACAGATGATTTAAATCCACAAGAAACAGAGTACAGATGATCATGTCCCTACAAACCTTAATAGTGTGTTCAACATGAGCACTAGAGATGACATCACAGGCCAAACAAAACAAAACAAACAAACTGTAATCTGGTTTAAAAGTGCACTTGTACTCAGATGCTAAAAGCACTGTGGCGTTTTGATAAATAGAAGAAAACCACACTGTGATCAATGGCTAGGCAATTTAGGCAGGCTGCTACAACAGGTCTGATTCCAAGGTACCAAAGGACTCCCTTAGATGTCTTGTAGCATCCATGTATTGGTGGGTCAGGGCTGTTTTGACGCTGTGATGGATGGTGGTTCAAAGTTTTGGTGCAGCAGTGTATTAGATTTAACTTTAAGGCCTTAGAGGCTCCGCAGCCATACTCCAGGATTCCGGTTTATCTTGTCACCAGGTAGTGGCTCCTGCAGCAGTACACTGGGATCCCAGATTTTCAGTCTGTGTGTGTAAAAATCACCAGGTAGTGGCTCTTGTAGCAGTACACAACGTTTACAGTTCTTCAGTGTAAGTGTGTGTGTGTGTGTGTGTGTGTGGGGGGGGGGGATCACCAGGTAGTGGCTCTTGTAGCAGCACACTGGAATTCCAGATCTTCTGTGTGTGTGTGTGTGTGTGTGTGTGTGTGTGTATATAAAATCACCAGGTAGTAGCTGCTGCAGCAGTACACTAGGATTTCCAAATCTTCAGAGTGTGTGTGTGTGTGTGTGTGTGTGTGTGTGTAAAATCACCAGGTAGTGGTTCCTGCAGCAGCACACTGGGATTCCAGTTCTTTAGTGTGTGTGTATATGTGTGTGTGTGTGTGTGTGTATATGTGTGTGCGTATAATATCACCAGGTAGTAGCTGCTGCAGCAGTACACTAGGATTTCCAAATCTTCAGAGTGTGTGTGTGTGTGTGTGTGTGTGTGTGTGTGTGTGCGTAAAATCACCAGGTAGTGGTTCCTGCAGCAGCACACTGGGATTCCAGTTCTTCATCATGTGCGTGTCCCACAGGTTTTCAAATTTGAGCGATGGACAGGACAGAGAGGCGCTCCAGTCCCCCGCTCCACCACTGAAGCAGCTCTGGTAGATGTGATCAGGCAGAGCCGGGCTGAACACCTGCTGCTGCTGCGACTGCTTCATCCCTGCGTGGTTCGAGAGCGGCGCCGGAGGCAAAGTCTAAAAAATACAGAACCACGTAGCAGTGAGACACACAGCAACAGTATGTGTTATTAATTACATGCACACCATGTACATTTCATCTCCAACATTGCACCTACAACTGTTTCCACAGCTAAAGGAAGACTTCCCAAGATTTTGAAGTGTGTCTGGAAATTTGTACCCATGAGGTTAAGTACTGACGTTTGGTAAAATAGACCTGATTTGCAATCAACATACCAATTTACCCCAAAGTTGTATATTGAGAGTAAGCTGAGGGCTCTGTGCAGGCCACTGGAGTTTCTCCACATCCAACTTGTCAACACTATTTATTTATTAGGATTTTAATGTCATGTTTTACACACTTTGTGTTTGACTATGTTTAAAAAATTTGAATTGATGAATCTACCTGTCCTGTCGATAATGTAACCAGTCATGGACAATTTTATATCTCCAATTCACCTCGCTTGCATGTCTTTGGACTGTGGGGAAAAAACTGGAGCTCCCAGAGGAAACCCTCACAGACACAGGGACACCATGCAAACTCCACACAGAAAGGACCCAAACCGCTCCACATGGGAATCGAACCCAAGACCTCTTTGCTGTGAAGCGACAGTGCTACCCACTGAGCCACCATGCCGCCTTCTGTCGATACTAGAACAAAACTTCTTTTTTTTTTTTTTTTTTTGCACATGCCAGCTTTTTCGAAAGTTGGTGGTCAAAAGACATGGTTACAGTTAATAGGGTTAATATGGACCATGGTAGCCTAGAGAGTAGAGCTTTGGGTTACTAATCAGAAGGTTGAAGGTTGGGTTGAAATCCCGTCTCTCTGCTCTAGTTGTGTCATGGTCTCATGGAGTTAGGCAGATTTGCCCTGTTGACACAGTTTTTACCACTTACCGCTGCACTCAATTTTGATCTGATTGAACTCTAACTTACTTTACACCTATTACGCATACATGAAATGCTTAACCGTGGCACACTTGAATTACTGTATTTTTTTTTTTTAAACTTACAGCTTTAACACTCATTTTATCTAGTATCTGTTTACTCAATCCGAATCCTCCAGGCCATGCAAGCAGGATGTAGGTCCCTTGAGTCCGATTTCTCTTAAGGTTTATTTCTTGTAATATTTAGGGAGTTTTTGCCTGCTACTGTTGCCCTTGGCTGCTCATGAGCGTGTTTTGGTAGTAAAATGTGTAACGTTGCTTTGAGACAGTGTCAAGTGTAAAAAGTGTTTCAGAAATACGCTGTACACAAATTCACAATAACAATAAAACATCCCATAAGATTTGTCATCGAAATTAATCAGGGTTGTTTCCCCAAGTTCATTTCTAGTAATGTGACTTTCATTACGTACATGGTTAGGTAAAACTGTAGTAAAAAGTAAAACTGAAACATGGCTGAGTGCTGATATATAACTACATTGCGCCCACTGTTGGTAAGGAGGTGATCATGCACAACACATACAGCAACACACTCCTTTAAAATATGTATTAGGCATTAAGAGTGGTGCTGGACTGTAAAATTTGTATAATTATAAACCTTAAAAAAATGACAGCTGGGAAAGAAGATGTGACCGAAGCCCTGTGATGGATTAGTGCCTTGACTAGGGTATTGCTGCCTTTTGCCCAGAGTTTCCAGGTGGAAATGGACCGCCGTGACCCAGATAAAGTTGATAGCAGTTGATAAAGTTAGAATAGGTCAAGCCAGGGCCGGAAATGCATCAAAGAACACAAATTCAACCAAAATTGTTCAATCAAAACATTCAAAAATAATGGTAAGGAGGTTCATTTGTTTATTAGGATTTTAACGTCATGTTTCACACTTTGGTTACATTCATGACAGGAACGGTAGTTACTCATTACACAAGATTCATCAGTTCACAAGTTTATATCGAACACAGTCATGTGTCATCACTTACATGTCTTTGGACTGTGGGAGGAAACCGGAGCTCCCGGAGGAAACCCACGCGGACACGGGGAGAACATGCAAACTCCACACAGAAAGGACCCGGACCGCACCACCTGGGGATCGAACCCAGGACCTTCTTGCTGTGAGGTGACAGTGCTACCCACTTAGCCACCGTGCCACCCTTGGTAAGGAGAAAAACCACTACTAAATGTTGGTGGGCTTTAATCCCTTAGAGAGCACTGTATTCAAAACCAGCAAGTTTTTAAATCACACAATACCACAATAGCTCCAAAATACTTGGACAAACATGTGTTAACAAACACTGCATCTGCATTTACAAATGCAAGCTAAGACTGTACGCTGCACAGTGGAAGCTACATTTCAGCAACATTAAGAAATACTGCAAGCTTCTCTAAGCTCAAGGTCACACAGAATGGACCCGTGCACAGCGAGAACATGTATTTTGGGCTGACCAGTCCACTGTTTGATTCGTTCCACTGAGATCTGGAAGCCAAAAAAGATAAAGACTACATAAATTTACAACTTAAAATGCCAGGGTCTGTTATGGTATGTGTGTACCCAATTGGCGCCCATGCCATGGTTATTTGCACATTTGTGCCGGCACCGACGTCTTTGTCACATGCACATGCACACAGCATGTCGGGTGCTAGACTGGCCTGGCTGCAGTTCAGACCTGCCTCCTATTCAACGTGTGTGTATAAAAGTCAATAACATCTGAATAGTTATTTGGAATAGTTCAATGTTTACAAAAACAAATAAAAACAAAACAATGATTTTCATTAGGAAAAAGCTAAAAAATTGTTTATGGGTTGTAGATGCTTGAACATGCCTGCAGTGTGTATGTTGTGTTAGTCTTGTCATGGCATTGCTTTAATTGCTGTATGAACGTGCTGCTGACCTTGCTGTGTGTGATGGGAGGACTGGAGTAAAGTGCAGGAAGCAGTGGTCGGGGCAGATGGGGCAGGTTGTGCAGTGGAAGGTGACCGTGGATGTGGGGGTAGAGGTGGAGCGCTGGGTGAGCTGGACTTTTTTCTGAGAAAAACTGATGAGGTGCAGGGTGCAAATGTCCTGTGGGCGGAGCGACGGTGCCCAGTCCTGCTGTGCCGCCGTCCACGCTGGCCTGGCTACACACGTGACACTCGCATGGCCGCTGCACCTGCTCCACCTAAACACACCCCAAGCAGAAACACAAAAACGTATTTATCTTGTTAGAACCCGTGTCCAAACAAGATTGGTTCACGTGAGAGCAGCATCAAGAGTAAAACGTGCTATGACATTCAGGATGGCAAAAGGACACCCAGTTCTGGTGACTGAACTCACCAGTGTGTTGCAGCACAGACAGCATCCAAACTGACAGTGATTAGTAAATGTAACTGTGGCTGAAAACTATTGGTCAATTTCAGGTACAAGTTTCACACTTAAGGAGCATTCACATAAGAAGTGATATGCGCTCCGCTCACCATGAGCATCTGTCGTTTTGTTTAGTGCTTGGCTTGAACGAAATAACATCAAAGAGCAATATGAGACGAATCTACATTTGTGTGGAATAACCATCAAATCCACTCTAAAAGCTTCCACATAACTTTTTAACTTTAGTTACAGTTCAGGGTTCTGAGAAATAGTGAGAATCAGCTTTTTTGAGAGTCTAAAATGCATATCACTAAAAAAAGCTTAACGTGGTTTAAAGTACTAAAAGAACGACACAGGGACACTAAACCTCTCTTAATTAATACTGCTCATAAGTTCTCTCCACTAACTGCATTCCTCGGCCGTTGTTTTAATACAATAAGTCGCGTTAAGCTTTGTTGACTTTAAGCGCTGTTTATACTACCTGTTACTGCTTCATATCAAACAGTTCGTCTCATTGGAGGCACTTTGAAAAGGTAAGCGGCAAACTGGTTCAATCAGGTCAAGTTAGAGCCTATAGGCCGTATTCAGCTGAGTGTTTTACGCTTCGTTCACAGCCAAGCAGAGCACATACTTGGCGTAACCGCTTTCTGCTGGTAGTACACTTAGCCCCAAGCTGGAAACCAAGTCACAATATGGACTGAAAGAACTGATGGTTCATTCACATGCAGTTTTGTATGTAATGTATTTTTGTTTATAAAACAGCATTTGAGGACGCAAGTTCATAAATCTTCATTGCTTCAATCAAAGGACATTAAAACTTACTAAAAAGCTATGAAGCCGCAATAATCATATAATAAATAACATGATTAGGAAATGCAGGATTGCTATCTGAATGCTAACAGTCTCAATATTTTACAGCTCACTAGTCGCCATTCATATCCCCACCCCCAGTGCCATAGTTATAATTTTCATCAGTCTCTTTCCGCCATGGGGGAGCGGTGCTTCTAACTGTCATATAAATTGTAAATTGTAAATTGTGTATTGTGTATTGTGTATTGTTGGTGGCGTTTTGAAAAGGTCAGCAGCAAACTGGGTCTAAATTCAATAAGACTGAACTCTGAGCTCGACAGCAAGCAGGATGAAAGTCCCATTAGAATCTAGTTCCTCTCAAGGTTTCTTCCTTGTAATATTTAGTTTTTTCTTGTTACTGTTGCCCTATGATCACTAGAGGTTTTTGGCCTTAGAAATGATCTCAAACACAATTTACAGATTTCAAGCATCTGAATAAAGTACCTGTGTGTGTGTGTAGGATGGAGGTGGACTGTCTCTCTTCCCTCGAGAGAGCTCCCCCCGTGATCCTGGAGCCCGATTACAGCTCAGTCCCTCCAGTTCCTCATCATCTCCCTCAGAGGTGCTGCTGCTGCTCCCCTGCAGAGACTGGCAGAAAGATAGAGAAAGAGCATTTGAAGAATTAGCTGTCACAATCCAACTACAACCAGTCACAAATAGACAGGCTTTTAACCTGAGATAGAACTACAAAACAGATTCCAAGTGCGACTGCATGCCTGATTTACCATCGATCAAACACATGGCAAGATGGTGCATGATGGTGCTTTTGTTAACACAAAAACAGTACAATGAGCTAAACACTTCAACCACTGGACTGCAGATATCGGGAAAAACTGAAAGGAAGATGAGATGCAGCTTCACTGTAATGCAAGACAACTCATTCGCCAAAAGGCTAGTAAAACCTTTCATTTAAGACGTGTAGTTCAAGCAAGAGGTCACCGCTGGACACTGCTGAAGCTAATAGAGCAGTACGGCTGCATCTTAAATCACACCATCATACTGAAAAGCACCCCCAATTGATACACTGTTTAATATATTCAAACTCTGCAGCACACAGGATGCGGTCTGAGACGCAGCCAGGACATACCTTTTCCAGATCCCCAGACAGCACAGTAATTAAGGACATGCTGTATAGGAGGTATATGATGAACGGTACATTGAAGCTAAATAAAGAGATGCACCCAAACCCCTCAAGCTGAACTGACGTCTTTTTAAAGAACATTCACTGTTAAGACTTTGCTTGTTTGAATTTTTGCGTGTGGTGTGGACTAAAATCTTCTAGTTTGAGGTGGGTTTGGAGAAAATCTGTGGGTATGGCAGCTTTGACTTCCCCCATACAGTAAATCTTATTAAGCCTTTAATGGTCTAATCAAGAAAATAATGTTTAAAAATTATTTATTTGCATTTCTTAGTGTCTTGGGACTATACCAACAACAAACAACTGATATTTTTTATTAATGCACACAATATTTTATAATGAGCCTCTACCAAACAGTTGACATGACCACAAAAATGATGCAACCTCACGGATCATTTTTCAGCTGCTAGCTTTAAGTTGACATATAGGTTAGAAAAGCTGTGTTCTTAAAACCATCTACCAATATTTGAGTTTAACACATTAACCAAAGAGTAGATACGGCCCAAACAAGATTATATAAATACAGCTTATTTTTACCCATGTATTTACCCAAATGGTTGAGCAGACCATTAAAAGGTTAAGACAATGCCAACAGGCCTTGATAAACCGTTTCAGATTTTGTTTTGAAAATGTGGCATTTAATGTCTGGGGAAGATGAAGTCAGGGCCGCAACATGTCAGCCAATCAGAAAAAAACTAAGCAGAACGCTCTGCTATTGGACTGAAGTGTACCTGATGGTTGAGAGTGCCGTTGTCTCCTCCGTTAAGCTGAGCATGGAGACCGTTCATGCTCGCCACCACCCCAGCATCCTCATATCTGCTGAGTGGATATATAGACGACAACGGAGGCACTTCATCCTCATCATCGCTTCCTCTGAAATAAAAAAGAACAGGTTTATGAGCAAAGTGGCCTGAATTCATTACATCTTTACCCCATGAAAAAATTTAGGATCTATAAGTCTGCAAATATTTATAGCTAAAACCTTCAATAACCCGTATGGCTTTTGATATTAATGGCATGTAACAAGACACTTTTATCCAAAGCGACCTACAACAGTGACCAAATACAACGCAAACAACTGAAGGTTCAGGGGTCTAACATTGGCAACTTGGCAGTGGTGTGGCTTGAACCAGCGAACTTCTGATAACTAGTCCAGTACCCTAACCACCCAGCCACTAAGAAGTGTCAACCAATTAAACTCCTGGGTTGTGACTCACAATGTCGGAGGCCCATCCTGAGGCAGGAGGAGGCGCGGATGCTGCTGAACTGTGATGGGGGAGCTAGAGGCCGATCCAGACCCAGACCCAGACCCGGAGCTTCCTGACGACATGCTTGGAGGATGAATCCCAGACAGGTAGTCTCGAGGAGGATCTGTCTGCAGGGGTAACTTCATGTGCAGCTCCTCACCGACAGGGGCATCCATAATGCCACACGTGAGAATGTGAGAGAGGCTGCAATCGTCACAGGTGCACCTAAAGGGAAATACACATCACTGATGATCCATGTTTAAACCAGAAACTGAGAACACTCATCACACTGTGTTTAAGCCTATAGGAGGTCAGGGCAGGTTTTTAAATGCTCTTCGTGGCAATACTGTGGGTGTTTAAAGTTGACATACACAGATGTGTGCGTCAAGCAGGCTTGGAACTTAAATGATTCCTCTGACATTTTTGGGACTAAACAATTGGAACACAAACTTCTTTACTTATATATTTACTAAAATTAATAAAAAGATCTACTGGTAATAAATACATGCTGGAGCGCTGCGGTTAGTCCAGCAGTGTAATTTGCTAACACACCACAGTTGAGATCTCAAGCTTGAAGTCCAGGCACTGTTATAGGCAGGCTGGGCACACAAACAGGCACAATTAACAGTTCCTAAGAGAGTGGAGTCAACGGGTTCCATAAGTGCTGTGCAATTGCAATTTCTGCTGTCTGGTCGAAGCGCCTGCACTGGTCGTGAGGTGTTTGCTGAGTTTAAAGCACATCTATCCATACACGATCCAAGAGACTCAAACACTGGCAGGTGACTGGCAACTGCTCTTGCGTGACATATGTCCTGGTATTTCCTCTCAGTGGTATTATGAAAGTAATATGATCCACATTTTAAAATCAGTACCAAGCCAGTACCAAACTGGAGTGTTTAGTTGCTGTTCAGTGTGAAACGTACCTTCTTCGATAGTTGCAGTTGGGACAGTCAGGTATGCTGAGTCGAGAGGACAGCATCTGCTTGACCGTGTCTGTGAAGGTGCTGTCACCTGCTAGAGACTTCTTACTGTTCTGTAAGAACTGTAACACACAGCATACATTTCAAAATAAACAAATATATTATATTAAAAAAAAAACTAAAAATACTTTTGACATGCTCAGCTAGCACTGCAAAAAATCTGTTTATTTATTAGGATTTTAATGTCATGTTTTACACACTTTGGTTACATTCATAACAGGACAGGTAGTTACTGGTTACACAAGATTCATCAGTTTAAGTTTTTAATGTCAAACACAGACATGGACCATTTTGTATCAATTCACCTGACTGCATGTCCTTGTACTGTTGGAGAAAAGCCTGTGAAAAGCCACACAGACACAAGGGGAACATGCAAACTCCACACATAAAGGACACGGACTGCTCCACCAGGAAATCTAATTCAGGACCTTTGTGCTGTGAGATGACAGTGCTACCCACTAAGTCACCCTAAGTTCATTAACTTGGTGCGCTTTCCCCTTGGTTTGGTTTGTCTACACACCAACAAAAAAAAAAAACAACACACCAAAATACAAACGTGTCTGAGGCAAATACTGGTAAGCACAGAAAAAAGGTCTGGGGTTTTGGACTACTGAACCTGCACATGGAGCAACACCAGAGACAGCATTTGTTTAGAGCTGTGGTAATTATACCAGGTGATATACCAGACTAAACTACATCAGTAAAATGCTGAATTCACTTACAGGGCACTGCTTCAGACTTTGTGAAAGCTGATATTTAGAAGGTAAAATGACATGTTAGTTGGATCAGATCGAGGTTCAATCACATTCTCACCACAAGGTGAGGACAAGACCGAGACCTCTTCTCAAGGGTGTCAGTGAGGTTGCAAGTGCGATTGCTGTGTTTACACTTACCCAAACAAAACAAGCCAAGGGGAAAAACAAACCAAAGTTTGACTTATTCAGACTATAAAGTGGTGCCACCGGCCTGGTTGGGTTCCAACAGACACAGTTGGGTTTTTTAGGAAAGATTACAAAAAGCATAGCATGATCAGGTGTCCCCTCATGGCCAGCAACTTCACATATACTAAATGGGCCTATGTTCTAGGCTGTGGCTTGCAAACTAAAAAATGTATTCAAAATGTGCTACAAATTAGTGCCAAGTGTTACCTGCTCCTCAAAAAACCTCCTCTGTTTAAAAATCTCTCCATCTTCTTTGAGCAGCCTCTGCTTGGTTCTTAAGGACATCTGGTACAAAGGAGAACATGTGCATGGGTTACTTTTAGGCAAGTGAAAGAGAAAAAATGATACAGCACATGAGTGGGAACGAACGTCCTCTTACATTTTTACTGATTAGAGATTTATGAGGCTCTGTGCGCTGATGTGTCAGGTTCTGTCCTTCCACCTTGTACAGCAACTAGAAATCAGAAAGAGGGACAACGCTGGTCAAATAAAAAAAAAACATGTTCTCAATAAAATTTTTATTTGTTCCAGTGTATATTTACTAGGTGTTGCAACAGTGGATCACTCTGGTCCTCGTACACAATTTGGCACAGTTTTTACACCGGATGCCCTTGATAATGCAAACCTGCTTATTTTTATCCGGGCTTGGGACCCGCATTTAGAGCGCACTGACAAGTACAACTCCCACAAGCTAGACTGTTTGAACACCCGGCTCCCTCAGTCATAGTTAATCGTGTCTGTGTAGATGCCCACCGAGATTTAGCAGGCACCAAATCCATGGAACCACCGAGATTCAAACCCTGGATCTCAGGAGCAGTGGAGTACATTTACATTTTTGGCATTTAGCAGACTCCTTTATCCAAAGCGACTTACATTACAGTTACAGTATACAGTCTGAGCAACTGAGGGTTAAGGGCCTTGCTTAAGGGCCCACCAGCAGCAACCTGGCAGTGGTGGGGCTTGAACCAGCGACCTTCTGATTACTAGCCCAGTACCCTAACCACTAGGCTACGGCTTGCCCCTAGCATACTGTTCCGCGACAGCACCCGACTAGCTTGATTAGAATCTCAGGGAGGATGGGGTGGCCGAAGCCCTGTGATGGATTTGCACCCTGTCCAGGGTATTTATGGACCCTCAGCAACCCTGACCAGTACAATGAAGTTGATGAAAATAAAAACATACGCAATACGTGTAAGTTAGCAATGGAAACAACCACTAATGTGGGATCACAGATTTAAAAATGTTGCATGCCATTTGGTACCATGCCATAGAAAAGGGGCAGATGTGAATAGGAAACAGTTTAAGGTTCCTCTGAGAAAGGTAGACATGCCATGGCTTAGATGTCTGAGCATGCTCAGTATCCTGTTTTTAACCTTATAATCAAAATCACAACACTGCCAAGAAATGCATGTAAACTTTTGACCTCAACTGTATCATAAAAAAACACTTATAGAAGTGAAAAGTTCTCTGGTCAGAAACAGTGCAGTGCGGTGAGAAGTGTTCAGGAAAGTCTACCTGCTCGTCCACGTAGTCGTCTATCCTCTTCCTACACTCCATCCACTCCACGGCCACGACCTTCATCTCCAGCTCCAGAGCATGTAAACTGTCCAGCAGCGCCTTGTACATGTCCTCACTGTACGAGTCATGAGACGCAGTGCCTTGCCTGTATCACACACACACACACACACACACACACACACACACACACACACACACACACACACACACACACACATCAATCTAAAACTGTATTCTTATTAAGAAATGAGTCTAAAATGAAGTCTTTAAACCAACTAAATGAAATCTAATGAGTGGAAACTGGCACATACTTGAGGTGCGCAACCAGTGCTGGAAGGCTGCTGTGCAGGATGGGCTCAGAGAACACCAAACTTTCAAACAGGTGCTTGTTGTGTAGTTCCCACGTCACCTGGAACCTCTTGAGATGCTCTTTTTCCTGTAGAGCAAAATAAAAGAATTTAATGCTACAGCACAAAAATGTTTAGATTTGTTGTGTTGTGTTGTATCGCCATTATAAGCTCTGTATTTATTTATTTATTTAAGTTTTAACGCCATGTTTAACACATTGGTGTCATTTAATGGCAGTAATAGGTATTATGTATGCGTCTTCATATTTTGGTCCATATTATATGTTCATTTTTGGTTGCAAGGTAGGTTAAAAGTCAAGCTCTGTATTTAGAGCCATCTCTATGGCGTGCCATTTGTATGTTTTTAGAACATTATTATTACAAGAAAGGTGTTTGAAAAGGTTGAGATTACAACAGAGTTTTTTTTTTTTTTACCCCTTTTTCTCCCCTTTTAGCACATCCAATTGTTCAATTAGCATCGTGCTTCCTCTCTGTCTATGCCGAACCCTGCCCTGACGAAGGTGATTGAAGCTAACCCGTATCCCCTCCGAAACACGAGCAGCAGCCAGATGCATCTTTGCCACCCACACATTGACGAGTTTGGCGCCACCCAGCGCTGCATGCGGAGAGACACACCCTAAGGGCACCCTCTCCCATCTCTGTGTAAGCGCCTCCAATCGGCCGGCAGAGAACGCAATCGCATTCTGACAGAGAGAGACCCACATCCGGTTCTTTGTCCCACCCCCCATATGACCAACCGGCCAATCGTTGCTCATATAGCCACTCAGCTTCGAACCGGTAAAGCAAAGCTGGATTCGATACCACGCTTCTCAGAATACAGCCCTGGTTGCAGCGTCTCTTTTTACCGCTGCGCCACCTGAGCTTGAAAGGAGCCGTTTAAAAAAAAATGTCTTTTATGTCCGATCCCATCAGGTACAGATTTCTGTCCTGGGTAAAAACCTCGCATTCACATAAAATATGTTTTATTGTTAGGGTGATTGGTCAATGAAGGCACTTTGGGGCCTGTTCTCCTTTTAGTAGGTGTCCGTGTGTAGGTCTTGAGTGTCCTATTCTGCATCATGTGAGCGCTACTTGGGAGTTCATTTTGTATAGTTGTACATTTCGTTGAATTTCCCTGAGTTTGTTATTTTCTTGTAAGTCCCAGTTCTCCTGCCATTTTTCTTGTACACAGCTCTTTATGAGGGGTCTTAAGTCTGTTGGTGGGATGTACATTGGTGTGACTGGTTCCTCTGCTGCTCTTTTGGCTATGGTATCTGCTTCCTCATTTCCCCTAATACCCTTGTGGCCTGGTGTTTAGATTTGTATTAGGGAAAAGCATCCTGAAGGATCAGAAGGTTTTGGCATAACCAATTCAATCTGTCTGGCACAATCATCCCCGCCAGGGTCAAGGGCTTAATTTTCCCCTTTCTGATGTTCGCTTTAATTAGCTCTGAAGCTATTGGCCATTTTTGCATTGTGCTGGTACCACATGATTTAACTGATATAATGAATAAGGTAACAATTACAAATTATTTTGATAAAACATGCAGCTAAGATAAAACAATGAACATTTATTCTAAAAATGCTTAATACTAACCAGAGTGAGCAGGAAGCTGCTGATGGTCCTCGCAGCCTGGCAGAGGGCGCTGTACTCTTCCAGCAGCAGTGAGATAAACTGGTGTGCCTGCGGAGGGCCGTGAGTGGCCCCAAGACCATCTGGGCCCGCTGACAAGTGCTTCAGTAGCCGAACCTTCATTTCCAGGACATATTCGCGTGCTTGCTGCTCTAGCCGCTGGTACAGTTGATACGGGTCCTTCTCACAAAGCCTGTCATCAAGGGGTGAAACCAAAAAAAAATCATTACATTACAATGTGTACAAAACCTGCTTTAATGTTTGGACAACAGCCTTCACTCCTCTAACAACGCTTCCCTGAATTAGCATGTCTGGGGAAATTTGAGTAAATAAAGCATTTATGATTAGGTTTTAGGATAGAAGAGAAAGACTAGTCAGGTTTTAGAGACTGGTCTGAAATCTATCTATCTATCTATCTATCTATCTATCTATCTATCTATCTATCTATCTATCTATCTATCTATCTATCTATCTATCTATCAACGCTGTGTTTACTCTTGTGAGTTATATTCACAGCAGGAAAGGTTTATGTGGGTGCTTTGTATCTGTTACGTAATCTCTGATATTCTATGTGTATTCCTAATTTAGTACTAGTCTGGTCTGAAATCAATGTTCCCAATCATACCAATGGAGTTCAGAAGAACTTGAGCACAGCAATGCTGATGGTAGTTCCTTACAGTTCATGTGTTAAATGCAGCAGATTCGATCAGCATAAAGGAATGAGGGACTTTGTTACGGGTCAAATACAGATGTTACGATGACCTGGTCAACCAGGACTCACTGATTACAGAGGATATGAACGCTATCGTGTCTAATATGGACCTACAGAAGAGCTACAGTGGCTCAAACTGCAGATCATTTTAATCCTGGTGATGAATGAGGTAAATGTGACAAAAGTGCATCAAACCCCTCTGTGTATAAAGCTGTCAAAGTGCCTATGCTAACCAATGACCATTGTAAGACGCACCGACAGTGAGCATGCAGGCATCGGAACAGGACATCAAAGCAATGAAAGAAGGTCGACTAGTCTAACAAATCTTGCTTTCTCAAAATCATGTGGACGGTTGGGGACGTGTGCATTGTTTATCTGAGGAAGAGATGGCGCCAGGATGCACTGTAGGATGGATCCATCTCACAATGTACAAAAGCTGAAGGACCTGCTGGTAATGCCCTGATACCAGATACCACAGGATTCATTTGGTTGTCTTGTGGTGTCCATGTCTTAGTAGGTTAAAGCTTTTTTTTTTTGCATATTAGGCAAACATAGTATTTTTTGTAGTGAAACATGACATTTTTCTTTCATTTTTATATCAGGTCGCTGTTGTGCACTTGATTTTCGGCCCTACTAAAGATGCATCCAGGTCAGAAATTTAAGCTATTGTGAATGGACCTACCAGTCAGTCATTTTTTCTATTTTTTTTAATTAAGCGTACCTGTCCACCAGCTCTTTCATGCTGTCCTTGTCCCGGTTTAGAGGCTGGTCCTGGTCATCTGCTAGCGAGGTGCCCGTCTGTCGGTAGATGCAGCGCACCAGGTAGCGCACCTCGGACCAGTGATTCTGCAGCTGCTGAGACTCTCGTTCTGACTCGGCAGTCATCTCTCTAAAAAGTGCACACAATAGATTAACTGCTAGGGTCCACAAAGCTATGTTTTCATATACACTAAAAAACCATGCAGTCAATCCTGCAGAACATGGTAGCAAGCATGTGGTTCATCATCATGGTTCAGGGTTTTTTTTGTTGTTGTTTTTTATCCTTTTTCTCCCACTTCAGCCTGTCAATCATCCTCTCACTAATGCTGGTCCCTGCTCCTGATTGGGGAGGACGAGGCTGCTCTACGCCCCCTCCGACACGTGCACAGCAATCAAACATCTTATCACCTACACTTGACGAGTGCAGTGCAGTGCAGTACAGCGCTGTGTACCGAGAGCCACACCCTCTACCGCACTCATTCCCCATCTCCGTGCAGGCGCCACCAAAAAGCCAGCAGAGGTCGTAATCGCACTAGTCTGAGAGAGAGTCCCCATCCGGCTTAATCCCGCCCCATCTGAACAACAGGCCAATCGTTGTTCATGTAGCCGCTCAGCCTCAGCCGGCAGGCAGAGTCAAGATTCGATACGATGTATTCGAGATCCCAGCTCTGGTATTTTTTTTTACCGCTTTTACCGCTGCGCCACCTGAGCGGCATGGTTCACTGCTAGATTGACCACTTTACATCTTTACACTTTACAAGACTTGAATGACTTTTCTATTTGAACCATCCCAATTAAAATATACCCAATTTAATTGTGCACTCTGGTAACCTCTGCTGGCTGGCTAACTACCTAACTGACTGAGGGGTTTTTTTCCACAAATTTTTTTAGATGCATTTTTTTTTTGTGTAGCCAATCCGCTGCTGGGGACCCCGTTGGTGTCCAAGGAGGGTGTATATTCGCCTGACACACGCTCTCTCCGATGTGTGTGCAGTCCACCAATCCCTTCTTATTCTTCCATACATTGGTGGATTTGCACGTGAGGACAGTCACACCCCGATCTCTGCGCTCCTCCACTTTCTGTATAGCCTGGGTAGCCAAGGTCCTACACAGCGTTTATAACCCCACCTCTTAGTCTGGTCTTTTCCACCCAGCAGACTGGAGGCCAATTTTGTCTGCAGGCACTAGACAATTGTGCCTGCTAGAGGGTGCACAGCTGACTCTAATTTGAATATAAGATTATTAACACTAGTAAAGTAACACTTAACACTTAACTTTACTATTAACACTAGTAAAAAATTGGCCTTCAGTCTGCTGGGTGGAATAGACCGGACTAAGGGGTGGGGTTATAAACGCTGTGTAGGACCTTGGCTACCCAGACTATACAGAAAGTGGAGGAGCGTAGAGATTGGGGTGTGACTGTCCGTACATGAAGCTGACCTCAAACTGCAGGTTTTAAAAAATCATTTCATTTATTGCACATGAAGATTTACTCAAATCCAAAATCACCAAGTGAAAAAATAATTGTCCTCCTAAATCTAACAACAGGTTGTCTCAAAGCTATTGAATGGTTTTGAAACAGAGTCAAACACACTCATGACTAGGTGTCCACATACTTTTGGCTACATAGTATGGCCATACAGTAAGCTTTCTTACCTCCTCTCGTTGCACGCCTCGCAGCAACACACAGTGTCTGTGGAGATTGGTGTGCTGAGGTCTGGTGTAGGTAAGGTTGGAGCACCCACAATTAGCCTGCCATTGGTGCCCGCTGTGTCCTGGGTTAACCCACCGTTACCCATGGGCATGCGCAGCAAAAAGTCTTGGTTCTGCAGGAAGTGAAAGGGTAAAACAAAACAGTTTATTTTAATTTTTTATGGAGGTTGATGAAATTTTTACCCCATCATTCATTCATTCCCACACACACACACATACACACACAATATATAGTGTGTGTGTGTGTGTGCACACCAGCAGACCACAAGACAAGGATACTGGGGGCGTACCAACAGGGCTTGGTCGGAGGGTGGCGGCCGTTCGTCCTTCTCCACAGTGCGTTTGCAGTCGGGGCAGACATACAGAGGCAGCTGGAGGGCGCTGGACGATTTGGGTGACTGGCCTGTGCCGTTCGGAGCCGACTCCTGTGAGACGTTGTCTTTGCGCTCACTGCGACAGAGCAGGCAGCGATCGCTCGTGGTGTACGGCGCCCTCTGGTTCAGGCCGAAGGTGAACGGCGTCTAGAGGAGACGGACAGCACAGAGAGGTTATTTTACTGAGCATGCACCAAGTGACATTAGGGGTGCAAATAACCATTCTCTTGGTAATAAATTGGACATGATTTATTTGTTTAAATAATTACTGTTTTTTTTAATCATAGGCATTGAGCCTATGCACAATGCCTTACTTAAAATAGCATAAAAAAATGCTAATTATGTAAGGGGGTTGGCTGATGCTCCATGATAGACTGGCACCCTGTCACGAGTGTGTTACTGCATTGCACCCAGTCACGGCTTTTTGCAGACACCTTTATCCAAAGCAACTTACAGTACTGTGACAGTATATAGTTTGAGCAATTGAGGGTTAAGGGCCTTGCTCAAGGGCCCAACAGCAGCAACCTGGCAGTGGTGGGGCTTTTACCAGCAACCTTCTGATTACTAGTCCAATTTAGTCAAATCCAATTTGTGCCACTTGCACAACCCTTGATCTAATCAAGAGCAGCCAGATCCCCACGCCACCCCTTTGACAAGTGTCCGATCTGCGGCCACTTCTTTTCCCCTGCCAGACTTAGGTTCCCACACTGAGACATATCATGAATGGAGAGCCATGCTAGGCTTCAAGTGGACCCAAAAATAAATACCTTTATCCAGGTCAAGGTCACAGTGGGCCCACTGGTCGCAATGCAGTAACACATCCCTGACAGGGCGCCAGTCTATCGCAGGGCCTGGGCCTGGGCCACCCCACCCCCCAAACTCGAACCAGTCCTGGAGATCGCTTATAGCAGGCCGTCTAGCAAGTTCAAACACTTCGCAGTGATGTGCTAGTGCGTTACACTGCTGAGCGCCCAGATGTGAGCTATTTTAATAAATGTAATACATGTAATATAAATACATTCTTGATCACATCATGTCAACCATCGGATTTTGGTAAATTCTCCAGTTATTTTCACCTGATTTATAATAGTAAAGACAAAATAATGAACGGTGTAGCACTACATCGTTTTCTTAATTATTATTTAATAATTTTACAGGGTGCTCGGGTGGTGCAGTCATCTTTTACGCTAGCCGAGCACCACTGAGATTTGGGTTCAGCCTGTCGGACGTCTACACAGACTGGCTTTATCAGGTTGATGGCCGAAGCCCTGCAATGGATTAGCGCCCAGTTTAGAGTATTCCTGTCTTGCGTCCAGTGTCATTTTTTTACAAAGAAGCCCATAAAATTTTATTCATAATTGGTAATCATAGAAAATGCAAACTGTGGGCCAGAAGGTGTAAAATCTGAACGACAGAAAATATTTTTATATTTTCCGACAGAAAAAGTTTTATTTTTACTTAGTTTTTTTTGCTATTTATATTTTATATTTTATTATGTTTACACACACCGAGACCTAAGTAACTGCATTTCGTTCTAATCATGTACATGGTTTTGAATGACAATAAAGCTGAGTCTGATATTCCTGCTGCAACTCAAACCTCCTCACGCATTATGAAACCTGACGTTAAGAGAAGAGATCTGTTGGTTACCTGAAGCACTCCAGAAAAGTCTGAGTTCACTGGGCCTTCAGAAAACTGGGGTGTACCATTTAAGGGCACCTGAAAGAAAGAAAATACATCAGTGATTAGAATACACAGCAGCAAGAGCAGAGAAAACAGTTTACTAATCTAGTTGGTTGGTTGGTTGAGTTTTATCGGCATTATAAGCTCTGTATTTAGAGCCATCTCTATGGCGTGCCATTTGTATGTTTTAAAACATTCTTATTAAAGAGGATGTTAAAACCAATAAAGGAGTTTTAGGATACAGAGATTACTAATCTAGTAATTTCCAATTCCCTAATTGTAGATAAACATTTTACATTTACGGCATTTAGCAGACGCCTTTGTCCAAAGCAACTTACGTTAGAGTGACAGTATACAGTCTGAGCAATTGAGGGTTAGGGCCTTGCTCAAGGACCCAGCAGCAGCAACATGGCAGTGGTGGGGCTTGAACCAGTGACCTTTTGATTACTTGTCTAGTACCTTAACCGCTAGGCTACAACTGCCCTCCATCCACCACCATATGCACCACTCCAGTCCTGGCCCAGGACAGCTGCAGTCTATATACAGTCCTGTGAAAAAGTATTTGCCCCCCACTCTATTTTATCTGTTGCTGCTCATTTAATAATATGAATACAGTAGACCAATTAACTTACAAATTTAATTGGTTCGGAAGGGCTGTTCTTAAGTCAAAATGTTCAAATGTTCACGATTTACCAAAGTGAACCAGGAGTTTATATAACGTGCTGATAGAATCGACTCAGATGTGACCGGGTTGAATTATCTTTTTAAAGTAAATATTACAATCAGCAAAATTACATCGTAAGAGCTTTCAGATGGTTTCTGTACGATTGTTGATGAATGGTGATGTGATGGTTGGCGCTTCGTAGCTCAAAGTCTGGATCAATCCACTGAGCTGTTAACTTAACATGATCTTTATATATCACACGATCGGATCGGCTACTTTTAGGAAATATCGCCGATAGCATATTTTGATTAAAAATCGGCCGATACCGATTAGTAGCCGATCGATCGTCCCAGCTCTAGAATTAATCCATGCCAGACCTCACAAACCCCCTTACCTAACCTTTCTAATGTCTTAAATGGTCATTTTTGTTATAAATACAAGTATATTTCCCTTAAATCTTAAATTATAGAACAGACATTCCTGTAATAAACAATAATAAACAACTACACAGTAGTACTGTGCATAAAAAACACACATCACATTTCAGTACAGTACGTGTGCTGTACACCATAATACATTGTATCTACCAGAAACAACAATAACTTTCATATTTCTCTATTATTTCCTTCTTTATTTTAATAGTGTTGTATTTTGTAGGTGTAATTGCACGAAAGAAAGAACACTTTACTCAGCCGAGTTCCTTCTTCTCTCTCACACACTCACTGTCTGATACACAGTGACAGCTACTGGCAGGAGTCATTATACAACAACAAATAGTATTAGATTCACCTTTTTTGGGGCCATTTTAATATTGAATTTTACAAAATATAATGAAAACACCGAAAAAACTCTGTCCGCTGTCCGATTGTTCGCTCACTGTATATACAGAGAGAGAGAGACGGTTGGAGTAAACTTGTTCGTGACGTCACGTGTTTCGCGAATTTCGATTCGTAATCCGAAATTTGTTCGTATGTTAAGTTGAAAAAGATCGCTCGTAACCCAAAATGTTCATATGGTGAACGGTTCGTAACTCAAGGGTCAACTGTACAGTGGAAGGCTTTCAAGCTTGAACTGCCCGTTTAGGGTCTTGCCACAGCACCTCAATAGGAATCAAATCAGGATTTTGACTTAGCCAAAACTTTAGCTAAGAGCTTTAGGTCACAAACTAGCAAGCAGACATTTTTCATTAGCCAAGATTTTCTAATACAGAACAGAAGTCATGGTTCCAACAGTTATGACAATCGTCCAAAGCAGCCCCAGACCATCACACTACCACCACCGTCTTTTGTTGTTGGACTGCTGCTTTATGTCAGAGTTCTTAGCAATGACCTTGTATCCCCTTCCAGAGTTCAATGACTTTGTCTGATTTCTGTATTTAAATCTCTTTAGAATGTGGCATCGGGTGCTGCCTTTTGAGACATTCTAGCCTGCTTCACATTACCAGACAGGTTCTATTTAAGTGATGTTTAGATTCAACAGGTCTGACAGTAATCATGTCTGGGTGTGACTAGTGAAATTAAACCCAGGTGTCAAGTGTTTGGTTAAGTAGTTGATTTAGTAGCTAAGGGTGAAATTACTTTTTCTACACAGGGCCAGTTATAGGAACAGCAATTGGTGTTTTCTTGGGTTCTTCATCGTTTAATGCTCTGAAACATATAAGTGTGACAAACATGCAAAAATAGAAGATATTGGGAAAGGGCAACAACTTTTTCACAGAAAGCCCACAAAGACAAGTAGTTGCCAGCCAGTTATCACGTGCCAGTTTTGGATTCCCACACAAACCTATTCAGGGTTCCCTATTCAACCCTCCCTCCCTCAGACATGGCCAATGTGTCTGCTGGATGCCTGAACAGATGGGTAACAATGCAGAGATTTGTACTTGTGAGCTCAAACACTCCGTGGTGTAATAGCCTGTCAGACTGCTGTGCAACCCAAGAGCCCAAACATGTATGTCACGAAATACATTTTTAATATTTTCATATCTATTGGCTGTATCCATAAGCCACAAGCATCATGATGTCTGTTTACCTCGATCCACCGCCGGCACACACAGCGGCTCCATGTACAAGCTGCATTTGGAGATTCTAATCCAATCAGGAAAACCATATATGTATTTATATTAATGAAGTCAGTGCTCCAACCCCAAGGTTATTTTCACCAGCCAGTGACAAACTTGCACAGACAGCAGTATCTCGTACAGAGTCGCACACTACTATCTGTGAATTAACCATCCCTTCTGCAGGTGCCTCAACCTGCCAGCAGAGGCCACGATTGCAGCAGCAATGAGGAACCTGCTCTTCCTCTCTCGGACACAGCCAAGCGTTGATAGCAGGTACATTTATTTATTTACTCTTTAGAATTTTAATGTCATGTTTTACACTCTTTGGTTACATTCATGACAGAACAGGTAGTTACTGTTTACACAAGAATCTTCAGTTCACAAGTTTAATATCAAAACACAGTCATGGACAGTTTTGTATCTCCAATTCACCTCACTTGCATGTTTTTGAACTGTGGGAGGAAATCAGAACTCCCGGAGGAAACCCACGCAAACACGGAAAGAACACGCAAACTCCACACAGAAAGGACCCGGACCGCCCCACCTGGGGATCGAGCTCAGCTGTGGTGGGCCAAAGCATTAGACCGCTGTGCCACAGTGGCGCCACTTCTTACCGCCCAACTTACACCAGCCTTTCACTTCATCCAATTCCAAGATCATGTGCATGAACATGTAGTTGCCACAATTGACTAACACAATTCTCCTGATCAAGCTTTCCACAACATTACAGAGTGTGTCTGTGGGAATTTGTGCCAAGTTGATTAAAAAAAAGCATTTGTGAGGTCGAGCACTAATTTAACATTTACATTTTCAGCACTTAGCAGACGCTTTTATCCAAAGCAAGTTACAGTACTGTGACAGTATATTATCTAAGCAATTGAGGGTGAAGGGCCTTGCTCAAGGGCCCAACAGTGGTAACCTGGCAGTGGTGGGGCTTGAACCAGCGACCTTTTGGTTACTAGTTCAGTACCTTAACCACTAGGCTACAACTACCCAACTACCCAACTACCCTAATTTAAAAAAACTGGTTCACATCGATTTTGATTTTATCCCAACAGGGCTGAGGTCAGGGCTCTGTGAAGACCACTGGAGTACCACCACACCTAACTCATCAAACCACATGGTTGTGCAGAGGGTCACGGTCATGCTAGAAAAGACCAGGGCATTATACAAACTGCTGCATCAAAGTTGAAAGCATTCAATTTATTATGTAGACATAATTGTTTACGCCCATTACCACTGTACAATCATCACTGTTACAAATATAGTATTAAGTATTTAGGACATGTCTAATCATTTTCACTGCATGTGAACTTCACGCTTTTTTTAATCTAAAAAAAAAACACAGTAACCTCAGCTAGACTGTCAACCCCTCAGCCCCGCAATGCACAGTTACTGATTTATTTTCTACATATTCACACCCAGCTCAGCAACACAAATCACTTCTCACTATATGGATTACTTGTGTCAGTGAGATACGTTATCTGGGGGTTGTTGGAGGGTCAGACAATTTCCCAGGCAACAGAACTGTTAACAGTAAACAGCGAAGAGCAGTAACAATACGGAACTACAAGACTTTTACCTCAGCACCGTATCTATTGACTTTCCATGTTGTTGATGTATATAATGAACCGGAGTATGCATGTTTAAAGCAGACCCTAAAACACACTGATCATGGTTGCTGGTAGTGGGTTGGCTTTTGTACTGTCCCATCATACTGTGTTTAAGTGGCACAGTAGTCTAACACACAAGCCCACCATCAAAAGTTCGAGTCTCGGCGGTGCTACAGGTCTGGCTAGGCAGTTAATAGGCTTGAGGAAAAAGGAAGGTCATTTTTACAATACATGAATGAAGGCATGGACGTCTTTATTTGTATTATATACACCTACACATGGACAGTACAACAAAATTTCTTCCCACATATCCCAGCTTGTTTAGATGCTGGGGTCAGAGTACAAGGTCAGCCACTGTACAGCATTTTACACACTTTGGTTACATTCATGACAGGACAGTTACACAAGATTCATCAGTTCAAGTTTTGTCAGTCAAGGACAATTTTGTATCTCCAATTCACCTCACTTGCATGTCTTTGGACTATGGGAGGAAATCGAAGCTCCCGGAGGAAACCCACGCAGACACAGGGAGAACATGCAAACTCCAAACAGAAAGGACCCAAACCGCTCCACCTTGGAATCGAACTCAGGACCTTCTTGCTGTTAGGCGACAGTGATAGCCAACTAAGCCACCGTGTTGCCTGCCCAGAGAGTTAAGGGCAGAGTTGGCAGAGCCGGGATTTAAAGCCACAACCTTTAAATTGGTGGCACAGCTGTATAGTACGCTGATCCGGGTTCAAACCTCGACCCTGACCAGGATAGAGTAGTTGATGAAAATGAATGTATGAATATATACGACACTAATGTCAAGAAGAGCTTTAATATAGTGACTGCTTCTCAACTCATTATGTGAAGCATGTTTAGTTAGCACTTGTAATTAACTGTCTGCTACAGAATCTGTATAAAATCTACGGTCTTAAGCTGAATTGGTTTAGCAAGTTTATGATCATCCTAATGTTTTACATCACTGCTGAGTTCACTATGTTACACTGTTCCTTATTAATTATGTATTTACTTATTTATTAGGATTTTAATGTCATGTTTTACACACTTTGGTTACATTCATGACAGGACAAGTAGTTACTGGTCACACAAAATTCATCAGTTCAAGTTTTTATGTCAAACAGAGTCATGGACGATTTTGAATCTCCAATTTCTGGGGACACTTGCATGTCTTTGGGCTGTAGGAGGAAACCGGAGCTCCCAGAGGAAACCCATACAGACACAGGGAGAACATGCAAACTCCACACAGAAAGAACCCGGACCACTCTGCCTGGGAATCAAACCCAGGACCATCCAGGAGCCACCTTGCTGCCGTGCTTATTAAATAAAACATGAAGAAGTGATGTGAAGTTTTGAGAGTGTTTATACTGTTATAAAATGCTAGAAGCTTGTCAGTTACAAGTTAAAAGAGGCACATGTAACTTTTGCTGTCGCTTTTGTTGTCTTCTCTGTATTACAGAGGTTTGCCTAGTAGAAGAATTGTATTTAGAAATGAATGTTTGCCAGTTGCTGGATAAGCTGAGCTGATATAATCTCTCATTCATGAGGGTTGTGTTCACACAGATGTATTGTCATTTGTCCTTTGTACCCCAAAAATCCATCCAGAAAATCCATTTTGCCTGTTATTGTGGCCAGAAATTTGAACAAAACTTGATGGGCTAAAACTGGTAGATATGGTCTCATATAAATTGTTTTTTTAAAAACAGAACTCATGCCAGGTAGCTGAACGTATTTACAGTGTTTATTTTAGTTATGTATATATTATTCATAGGGTGCTGTTTTTAAATGTGTAAAACATGTAGGAGCATAAGAATGTGGACACTGTTTCAGGCTATTATATGAATAGTCATTTATACATACACAAATACCTGGGCACAACATTGTTTCACCAACTGAATATTATAAATTGTATGTTTATTTTATGAATATTATTCATTTACTTTAAAGAGGACATTTAACAATGCAAATGAATTTGGTTATTTATGTGTGTTTGTTTATTAGGATTTTAACGTCATGTTTTACACTTTGGTTACATTCATGACAGGAACGGTAGTTACTCATTACACAAGATTCATCAGTTCACAAGGTTATATCGAACACAGTCATGGACAATTTTGTATCTCCAATTCACCTCACTTGCATGTCTTTGGACTGTGGGAGGAAACCGGAGCACCCAGAGGAAACCCACGCAGACACGGGGAGAACATGCAAACACCACACAGAAAAGACCCAGACCGCCCACCTGGGGATCGAACCCAGGACCTTCTTGCTGTGAGGCGGCAGTGCTACCCACTGAGCCACCGTGCCGCCCAATTTGGTTATTTACCAGGTACCACACATAATACTGTGAAAGATTTAGGGAATTCTCAGAAATCTCAGTTTGTGTAGGGCAAGGCTAGAAAATGCAGATATACAGACAGATATCTCAGCGGTTAAGGTACTTGGATAGTAATCAGAAGATTAGTCGGTTCATTCACTGCTGAGCGGCTAATGCCAAGTTCACACTACACGACTTTCCCAGTCGTCAGGTCGCTGTACAGTTCACACTACACGACTGAATCTCTTGCACTCGGGAGTCTTTCAGTCAGTGTATATTTCACACTACACGACTGATCGGCGATCGGGGGTTTCACACTACACGATCCATCACCAACTGGAATCGCAGGTGAGCTTCTCTACGTTTAGTCACGAGAACAAACGCGAGAAGTGACGAGGGGTTTAATGATACCATGTCCAAAAATGCACGTCAACAAGTAGCGAGTGATCAAAGTTTGTGAGCTGATGTGCAGCGTAAAATCAAAGAGGAAAATAAATGAATCTGAGTGGATTTGGCAACACAAACAGTATAGATGGTTCTGTAGTAAGTTGGAGGTTAATTAATAATTTTGTAATGCAGCGTGGGTGTTATGTTTTGTAGAGGATCAAATCAGAAATACTGTAAAACGTGTGTGTGCCGGTGTATCCTGATATAAACTATATCCTCTCCTGCATTTCCCCTCACGCTGTATCCTGTGTTCTCATTGGCTGTTCGACATGTCACTCATTTCCAGTCGTACATCTGAGATCAGATATCTGGCTTGCTAGAAAACTCGATCCAGTCGCCGAGCGCTCGGCGAGCCGGTCGGGTCGAGTTGTTGGATAGTTCACACATAGCGACTGAGAGCCGAGTTTTGATCGCCGAGCAAACGCTGAGTTGCTCCCGACCCGGAAAATCAATCGCCGACCAGTCGCCGAGCGAAATCTGGCCAAAAATCGTGTAGTGTGAACTAGGCATAAGTTGCCACTGTTGGGCCCTTGAGCAAGGCTCTTAACCCTCAATTGCTCAAACTGTTTCTGATTTGGATGAAAGCGTTTGCAAAATGTCAGTAAATGTAAATGGACTTAAATTAAAACAGCTCAATTGACGGACAGACATACAGATAGATAAAGACAGAAAAAAAAACATGGGTGGATGTATATACAAAAACACAGACAGACATAGATGGATACAGACAGAAAGCCAGACAGACATGGATGGATGTGTATACAGACAGAAAGCCAGACAGACATAGATACAGACAGAAAGCCAGACAGACATGGATGAATAGAAACAGACAGACAGACAGACAGACAGACAGGTAGACAGATAGATAGATAGATAGATAGATAGATAGATAGATAGATAGATAGATAGATAGATAGATAGATAGACAGATATATAAATAGATAGATAGACAGATATATAAATAGATATATGGATAGAAACAGACAGACAGGTAGATGAGTAGATAGAGAGATAGATAGATAGATGGATGGACGGACGGACGGACAGACAGACAGGTAGGTAAATAGATAGATAGACAGATATATAAATATAGGTAGATAAACAGGTATATAGACAGGTAAATAGATAGACAAATAGACAGATAGACAGATAGATAGACAGATATATAAATATATATATGGATAGAAACAGACAGACAGGTAGATGAGTAGATAGAGAGATAGATAGATAGATAGATAGATAGATAGATAGATAGATAGATAGATAGATAGATAGATAGATAGATAGATAGATAGATAGACGGACGGACGGACAGATAGATAGATAGATAGATAGATAGATGGATGGACGGACGGACGGACAGACAGACAGATAGAAAGACAGATATATAGATATACAGTGGGGAAAATAAGTATTTGATCCCCTGCTGATTTTGTAAGTTTACCCCCTTACAAAGACTTGAACAGTCTATAATTTTTATGGAAGGTTTATTTTAACAGAGAGAGACAGAATATCAACAAAAAATCCAGAAAAAAAACATGAAATAAACGTTATAAATTAATTTGTATTTAATTAAGGGAAATAAGTATTTGATCCCCTACCAACCAGCAAGAATTCTGACCCCCACAGGCACACAAATTAGTCCTGTCCCTGTATAAAAGACTCCTGTCACAGAATCAGTTTCTTCCATTCAAATCTCTCGACCACCATGGGCAAGACCAAAGAGCTATCAAAGGACGTCAGGGACAAGATTGTAGACCTGCACAAGGCTGGAATGGGCTACAAGACCATCAGCAAGAAGCTTGGTGAGAAAGAGACCACTGTTGGTGCGATAATTCGAAAATGGAAGAAATACAAGATCACAGTCAATCACCCTCACTCTGGAGCTCCATGCAAGATCTCACCTGGTGGGGTAAGAATGATTCTGAGAAAGGTGAGGTCAGTCCAGAATTACACGGGAGGAGCTTGTCAAT
Organism: Trichomycterus rosablanca; assembly: GCF_030014385.1. NCBI lineage: Eukaryota > Metazoa > Chordata > Actinopteri > Siluriformes > Trichomycteridae > Trichomycterus > Trichomycterus rosablanca. The sequence goes on from NC_085992.1 coordinate 44,511,780, forward strand.
GATCTCAAGGGAGCTGGGAGCACAGTCACCAAGAAAACCATTAGTAACACACTTCGCCGTAATGGATTGAGATCCTGCAGTGCCCGCAAAGTCCCTTTGCTCAAGAAGGCTCATGTACAGGCCCGTCTGAAGTTTGCCAATGAACACCTGAATGATTCAGAGAAAGCTTGGGAGAATGTGATATGTTCAGATGAGACCAAAATTGAGCTCTTTGGCATCAACTCCACTCGCCGTGTTTGGAGGCAAAGAAATGCCCGGTGGGGATGTAGGTCTTGTGCAGGTCTACAATCTTGTCCCTGACGTCCTTTGATAGCTCTTTGGTCTTGCCCATGGTGGTCGAGAGATTTGAACGGAAGAAACTGATTCTGTGACAGGAGTCTTTTATACAGGGACAGGACTAATTTGTGTGCCTCATGGGCACATAACCGGTCTGTGGGGGTCAGAATTCTTGCTGGTTGGTAGGGGATCAAATACTTATTTCCCTTAATTAAATACAAATTAATTTATAACTTTTATTTAATGTTTTTTTTCTGGATTTTTTGTTGATATTCTGTCTCTCTCTGTTAAAATAAACCTTCCATAAAAATTATAGACTGTTCAAGTCTTTGTAAGGGGGTAAACTTACAAAATCAGCAGGGGATCAAATACTTATTTCCCCCACTGTAGATAGATAGACAGATATATAGATATAGATAGACAGGTATACAGATATAGATAGATAGATATATAGACAGGTATATAGATAGACAGACAGACAGACAGACAGACAGACAGATAGATAGATAGACAGGTATATAGATATAGATAGATAGATAGATAGACAGGTATATAGATATAGATAGATAGATATATAGACAGGTATATAGATAGACAGGTATATAGATAGACAGACAGACAGACAGACAGACAGACAGACAGATAGATAGGTATATAGATATAGATAGATAGATATATAGACAGGTATATAGATAGACAGGTAGATAGATAGACAGGTAGATAGATAGGTAGATAGATAGATAGATAGATAGATAGATAGATAGATAGACAGATAGATAGATAGATAGATAGATAGATAGATAGATAGATAGATAGATAGATAGATAGATAGATAGCAGCTGATGTGTAGGCAAAAGATAGAAACACGGACGGTCAGGAATGCATATCCAGACAGATTTGGCTCTGTTGACACTGTTGGTATACAATAGCTCGGGGAGGGAATGAACAGGGAGGTTATTGGGAGTTGGCTGATTACCTACAATCATCTGAAGCAAACCTAGCAGGAATGTCAACAGCTAATGCTAATGCTAACCTAGTCTGAGTAGCATTGTTAGCACGCACTGATCACTAATTATTAATCGCAGCAGAGTTTAATGCAGTTAAATGAAACGAATTAACCGTCAGCGTCTATGCTAAATAAATAATAACATCCAGTGATACTGACTGAATGATATTCATATAAAGCAGGACAGGGAGAATTCCTGTTAGGCCAACCAGCTCAGAAAGCTGCTGGTACCTGCACTATGATGTTACTCATCCCTCACACAGTGTGATCTGGATTTGTTTACCTCGACATTGAAGCCCAGCTCGGTGTTTCCTGTTGCTCCTGCTGATAAAAAGCTGCGACCAGAGACGGCTGTAGCAGAGGCCTGAGCAGCCCGGCTCGCTGCTGAAGCCTCGGACTTTCCTGCAGCGCTGGTGGCGCCGCCCCGCTTGTTCTTCCTGCGCTTCGCTCCCCGCTTGGCATCGGTGGGACTCATTTTATAGCCGCACAGAGTCACACAGACAGAATTACGTCCACACAAGGAGAGCTCTCATAAAAGAGAAGCCTCGGGCTTTAATTTCGTCAATACAATCTGAATTAAGAAGAATATTTTTTATTTTAATAGTCGATAATATGAGAAGCCTAACCCTATCTGCAAGACTTCAACTTCCAATATGGCCAACTCAACAGCAGCCAGCCAATCAAGATCAAGCCCTTACGCACGAGCCTCAGTGCTGTGCTGTGGAATGATGGGAAATTGAGTTTTTTTATATCACGTCAAACTACAAATAACGAGAACTGGTTTAATTTAACAATATAACCAAGGTTTCAATTTATACTTAACATATTTAATCTTAAATCACAATATGACACAGAAATAAGACTACAACATAAAAATTAACTCGATTGGATTGGAATACATAACTCAAATATAATTGGTTGTGATCTAGCCAAGGTAAATTCCCTGTACAATAAAGTCATCAGGAAGAGTGCTTTAAAAATAGCAATCCACCTCACCCAGCTTTTTCTGTCTCTTCCTTATAGTAGGTGATACAGACTGATAATAATCAAACCACGCTGTCTCCGAAACTGCTTCTTTGTCCCATCCATCAGAGAACTGACTTCCAAACTGCACTTAATGCCTGTCTTTGGATCTAGTTCAACATCATTTCTGTTTAGCAGTTTTAATAACACCTGCAATATAAGCACCAACTATGTTGTAGCATTTTCTAGCTGCCACTTAATGTATTTTGTGTTTGTAACAAATTCAAATAGCATAAACACAGATGTATGGGAATAAGAATCTTAAATCTTAAAGTAAATTATAGTTTTAATCAACAATAAAATATGAGGCAATGCCACAAATAATATACAGTAATAGAACTTTCTATAACCACTAATATAACCATTAATGATCTAGGATTTTGTTTATACATTTTAATGCAACCTATTTAAAGAAAACAGCAGTTACAGAAACAATTGAATCCCAAGACTGTCATGACACACGTTCCATTACAAGTATTTGCAAATTTTGTCATCAATTTTATATCTATATACCCAGCGTTAGAGCACTGAGCCTTTCTCTAGTATGCATAAACACTTCAATTCTGTAGCTATATACCCAGCGTTACAGCACTGAGCCTTTCTCTAGTATGCATGAACAGTTCAATTCTGTAGCTATATACCCAGCGTTACAGCACTGAGCCTTTCTCTAGTATGCATAAACACTTCAATTCTGTAGCTATATACCCAGCGTTACAGCACTGAGCCTTTCTCTAGTATGCATGAACAGTTCAATTCTGTAGCTATATACCCAGCGTTACAGCACTGAGCCTTTCTCTAGTATGCATAAACAGTTCAATTCTGTAGCTATATACCCAGCGTTACAGCACTGAGCCTTTCTCTAGTATGCATAAACAGTTCAATTCTGTAGCTATATACCCAGCGTTACAGCACTGAGCCTTTCTCTAGTATGCATAAACAGTTCAATTCTGTAGCTATATACCCAGCGTTACAGCACTGAGCCTTTCTCTAGTATGCATAAACAGTTCAATTCTGTAGCTATATACCCAGCGTTACAGCACTGAGCCTTTCTCTAGTATGCATAAACAGTACAATTCTGTAGCTATATACCCAGCGTTACAGCACTGAGCCTTTCTCTAGTATGCATAAACACTTCAATTCTGTAGCTATATACCCAGCATTACAGCACTGAGCCTTTCTCTAGTATGCATAAACAGTTCAATTCTGTAGCTATATACCCAGCGTTACAGCACTGAGCCTTTCTCTAGTATGCATAAACAGTACAATTCTGTAGCTATATACCCAGCATTACAGCACTGAGCCTTTCTATGCATGAACAGTTCAATTCTGTAGCTATATACCCAGCATTACAGCACTGAGCCTTTCTATGCATGAACAGTTCAATTCTGTAGCTATATACCCAGCGTTACAGCACTGAGCCTTTCTCTAGTATGCATGAACAGTACAATTATGTAGCTATATACCCAGTGTTACAGCACTGAGCCTTTCTCTAGTATGCATGGACAGTACAATTCTGTAGCTATATACCCAGCATTACAGCACTGAGCCTTTCTCTAGTATGCATGAACAGTACAATTCTGTAGCTATATACCCAGCGTTTCAGCACTGAGCCTTTCTATGCATGAACAGTTCAATTCTGTAGCTATATACCCAGCGTTACAGCACTGAGCCTTTCTCTAGTATGCATGAACAGTACAATTATGTAGCTATATACCCAGTGTTACAGCACTGAGCCTTTCTCTAGTATGCATGAACAGTACAATTCTGTAGCTATATACCCAGCGTTACAGCACTGAGCCTTTCTCTAGTATGCATGAACAGTTCAATTTTGTAGCTATATACCCAGCGTTACAGCACTGAGCCTTTCTCTAGTATGCATGAACAGTACAATTCTGTAGCTATATACCCAGCGTTACAGCACTGAGCCTTTCTCTAGTATGCATGAACAGTACAATTCTGTAGCTATATACCCAGCGTTACAGCACTGAGCCTTTCTCTAGTATGCATGAAAAGTTCAATTCTGTAGCTATATACCCAGCGTTACAGCACTGAGCCTTTCTCTAGTATGCATGAACAGTACAATTCTGTAGCTATATACCCAGCGTTACAGCACTGAGCCTTTCTCTAGTATGCATGAACAGTTCAATTCTGTAGCTATATACCCAGCGTTACAGCACTGAGCCTTTCTCTAGTATGCATGAACAGTACAATTCTGTAGCTATATACCCAGCATTACAGCACTGAGCCTTTCTATGCATGAACAGTTCAATTCTGTAGCTATATACCCAGCGTTACAGCACTGAGCCTTTCTCTAGTATGCATGGACAGTACAATTCTGTAGCTATATACCCAGCGTTACAGCACTGAGCCTTTCTCTAGTATGCATGGACAGTACAATTCTGTAGCTATATACCCAGCATTACAGCACTGAGCCTTTCTATGCATGAACAGTTCAATTCTGTAGCTATATACCCAGCATTACAGCACTGAGCCTTTCTATGCATGAACAGTTCAATTCTGTAGCTATATACCCAGCATTACAGCACTGAGCCTTTCTATGCATGAACAGTTTAATTCTGTAGCTATATACCCAGCATTACAGCACTGAGCCTTTCTCTAGTATGCATGAACAGTACAATTCTGTAGCTATATACCCAGCGTTACAGCACTGAGCCTTTCTCTAGTATGCATGAACAATACAATTCTGTAGCTATATACCCAGCGTTTCAGCACTGAGCCTTTCTATGCATGAACAGTTCAATTCTGTAGCTATATACCCAGCGTTTCAGCACTGAGCCTTTCTATGCATGAACAGTTCAATTCTGTAGCTATATACCCAGCATTACAGCACTGAGCCTTTCTCTAGTATGCATGAACAGTACAATTCTGTAGCTATATACCCAGCATTACAGCACTGAGCCTTTCTATGCATGAACAGTACAATTCTGTAGCTATATACCCAGCGTTACAGCACTGAGCCTTTCTCTAGTATGCATGAACAGTACAATTCTGTAGCTATATACCCAGCGTTACAGCACTGAGCCTTTCTCTAGTATGCATGAACAGTACAATTCTGTAGCTATATACCCAGCATTACAGCACTGAGCCTTTCTCTAGTATGCATGAACAGTACAATTCTGTAGCTATATACCCAGCGTTTCAGCACTGAGCCTTTCTATGCATGAACAGTTCAATTCTGTAGCTATATACCCAGCATTTCAGCACTGAGCCTTTCTATGCATGAACAGTTCAATTCTGTAGCTATATACCCAGCGTTACAGCACTGAGCCTTTCTATGCATGAATAGTTCAATTCTGTAGCTATATACCCAGCGTTACAGCACTGAGCCTTTCTCTAGTATGCTTGCTGAGAATGAATAGTCCCAGAGAAAGAAAAACAAAGTATTTCATATCCTCCAGGCTCCTCTGTTCTCTCTTGTGTACTTTATTCCAACCATATCTGTATAATCATCTTTGTTATTTTACCCTCATCTGACAACTATGGAGCCCCTAAGGTGACATCCCCTAAAAAAATAAATAACGCGTGGCCACGCCTTATTAACGCGTTCCCACGGCTTATTAAGTCGTGGCCACGCATTATTAACAAGTTGGAACGAGATAATTAAGTCGTGGCCACGCGTTATTATCTTGTTCCCACGCGTTAATAATGCATTTTTTTTTTTTTAGGGGATGTCACCTTAGGGGCTCCATAGACAACAGATCCTGTTATAAGTAAAAGTTCCTGCACGATGGTAGTTAGCTGATGCAAAGTTTATCTTTTGACTTGCCATGCAAATAGTTTGTTGTGATGGAGGTGACATCTAAATGTAGATTTTGAGGCTTTCAGCTCGCAATCCTTTTTTGTCTCAGAAAATGTTTACTAATTATGCTTTTTAGGTGGCATACAGTGGATTGGTACCCTGATCATCAGCTGGGATCACCATGACCCTGACTAAGATAAAAGAGTATTTTTTTTTCCTCTGCAATTTTCTTCCATTTTTGTCATTTCCAGTTTTCTACTTCAAGTCATGTGCTGCATTCACTGCACCCAGAATGACTAAGAAGGGTTTCAGGATATGCAGGTCTGTCCGGCATGTTTAAAGTAACCGACCTGTTGTCATTTTTACTGAACAGCAGCAGATTAGATTCCTACAGCTAACATGTAAGAAACACACATTGGTTTTAGTACTTTTCCTACGCTTGTGGTGGTACCTTGACCAGACAGTAGGTTTTGCTGTTGATTTAGACATGACTAGAGATATTTGCACCCAAACGCAATGGTATTTTTTTTCATTATTTATTCAGAAAATATTTAGACTTTATTCTTCAGCATTTATATCTCAACATTTTTGAAATGTTGGCCCTTAAATTACGCCAAACATAGCAACCCTAACAGGCACTGACAAATGAATAAGAAAATAAATACTGATGTATTTGTAAGGAGACAAACAGTACAACTACATTATAGACAATTACATTAAAGCTTTATTCCATTTCACATCAGCTTCCTAATGTAAAGCATGAAATTAAAATACAACACAGTGAACTTGCTAGAGATATCTGAAATGTAGAATGCAATTTAAATAAAATCTCATTTCATTTAAGATATGATGCATTCATATTTAAACAACCGCAGAACCTAATGCAAATAGTAAATGTTATTATAATACAGTATTATTGCTGTGTGTGTTTTTGTGAATGTTTATATTCAGTATACAGAAATACATCATGCACCGATGTTTTATCCAGAAAAGCAATATATAGTCAGAACTACTGACAGAAAGAAACTCACATAAACAGCAGCCTGGAAAACAATAATTGCATCGTCATAAAACATTACATAGCCAAACTTTGGTGGACACCGAAGTGATGATTCCTCTTGGCTGCTCCTGTTAATGTTTGACAAAGCAGATCATTCATCAGCATATTTATTTTGCCCCAGTTTTTATGCCGAATGCTTTTCCTGAGACAACCCTCCTGTTTATCCAGGCATAGGATTGGCTCTAAGGGTGCACTGTTATGTGCGCTAGGTTTACGTACCACCATGCGCCTTATGTATTTGGCCGGAGCTGCCCACCCCGAACACAGACAAAGGTGCAGAGCTTGGGGGTTCTTGGTCATAGAAACTTGTGGTGATCAGGGATGTTGGGTTGCTGTCGTTCTGGCTCTCTTGTCCGATCACTCAGATTTGATGACGGTGGGGGAGGTGGGCGCTGATGTCCTGTGAAAGCCTTCATGACTTTGTTACCTGCTCGCTCTCCCTTTTAGTTATGCTGTAATAGTTAGGGGTGCCGGAGTCTAAAGCTACTTACTGCAAATCTGACATTTTACTCTTAACGATTTCACATTTTAACTCCATCTTCTGTTTTCTACTCTGAAGAGGTTCCTTTGGAAACCTGTTTACCCACCTGAGGTTGAATCCTGCAAGTCGAGACTGCCGTGCCAACAATGCTGCTCCTGCTAGGTGTTATGGAAACCTGCCGTGTTTGCACCAAAAATGTCACGAACTCGCTACAGACTTTATCACAGACTGAATAATGATTATTTTTTTGCTAGTTATAACATTTAATTTTGTGTATGTATTCATTTAAAGTATCCTCCAGGCCACTCAAGGAGGATGGGGATCCCTGCTGAGTCTGGTTCCTCTCAAGGTTTCTTCCTGTCATTTTTAAGGGAAATTTCCCTTGCCACTGTCACCCTCGCTACTGCTATTGCTGAACAGGGGTTTTGGTCTGTTGGTCCTGGATTCTGTAAAGTTGCTTTGAGAAAATGTCTATTGTAAAAAGCGCTATATAAATAAATTTGACTTGACTTGAATTTATAAGCCCTGTTCAGGATTCGAACCCCAGAAACTCAAGACATGTCAGTTTCACCAGTACGCCAACAAGCTCACTGCGGACACCCAATTATAATCGATTGTTGGTCCTCCATCTGGCTACCAACTAACTTCCATTCACCCACAAAAGCATTTGGGTTTTTTTCACACTGAATTTACTGTGTGATTATGGAGTTCACTTTTTGCACAGAGTCATGCTGAAACAAGAATGGACTTAAACTAGTCCTATAACACTGAAGCACAAAATTTTCTAGAATGTCACTATTTGCTGTAGTGTTGACATTGTTCTACTCCAGATATAAGTGTTTCCAACAATTTAAAAAGCCCAAATCAGCTTTTCCTTCTTCATTAAAGTTCACAGTTTCACAGCTTGTTGTCAAGGGATTGTAGTGTCTTGTAGTGTCTGTAGCATTATTTCTGGGTGTTTTTACACTTGCACTTTTCAGTCCGGTTATAATGGACTCAGGTTTGTTTTCCCGCATGGTGCGATACATTTTGGTAGGTGTGAACACAATAATCACACTTGGATGTGGACCAAAACAACTGCACCGACACCCATTAGAGGAGGTGGTCTCAGTCTGGTCCCAAACAAACTCTGGAGCGGCTCGCTTGTGATCCGACTAAACTAGCGGGTCATTGCACATTCTCAGCATGAACCAAAGCGACTTACAATTATTACTGAACACGATTTTGAGCAGTTGAGGTTTAAGGGTCTTGCTCAGGGGTCCAACAGTGGCAACTTGGCAGTGGTGGGCTTGAACCGTCAACCTTCTGATTACTAGTGTGTGTGTGGCTCAGTACCTTAACCACTGAGCTATCACTGCCCTGATATCACTGTGATAGCAATGTTTCTTGTGCTGATGCAGCTTTCAGAAGCAGATTAGAACATGGTAATACATGCTCTTAAAAACCCTATTTGTAAAATGCTAAGACAGTGCCAGGTGAAAATCACTAAGCTCTTCAGTATGACCAATTTTACTGCCAATGCTTGATGATAGATGGAGACTACAAGGCAGCATGGTTTATTTAGTGCACGTGTTAGCAAGGAATGTGGTTTAAATAAATAAATCCACTAGTAAGGAGCTGAAATTGTCTACAGGTTCAGACATCTCCATGCTTTCATGGCTTGCTGGATCAAATGAAGGCCTAGTAAAAATTACAGCTCATTATAGGAGCCTGAGGCATGGCAAACCTCTTAATGAACCCATACTTAGCTGTTTGTATCATGCAACGGCAAATGTCTCATCAGAACTACTTTTAAGAAAAATAACTTTTAGCAGGTTTCTAGAGGTCCATTGCACGCTGTGCATAACTACTGCTGTCCCCGATTAATAAATAAGAAATAAAAATACTCAATGCTCACATGTACAAATGCACATATATACAATACAGAAATACAAAATCCTCTCACACTCCACCTGGGAATGAAGACACAGATGTGCAGCACTGACAGCACAACTGGAGCCTACCGTCAAACAGTCAAATAGAAAAGCCTTAACAACAAGAACTTAAGTGGTTTTAATATGTTTTTACTCCCAGTTCTAAAGGGGCAAATTCATCCAGAGGAGCATTTGCAAGGTCGGAAAGTAAAATTAGACAAGGCCCTGGCTCATAGTCTTTGTTCTAGTTAATCTCAAAGGTGTTCAATGTGGTTGAGGTCAGGGATATAGCCAAAACTATTTGGACACCTGACCATGAGCTTGTTGGACTGCAGTGGCGATCCTGCTTGACCAATCAACAGTCTGCACTGTTTCTTGTCCCACACACACGTCCTGCTCTGGTATGATTGTTCCCTCATCAAGAAGGATAACCAAAATTAGCACAGGTACACCATCAAAAAACAACCACTAAATCACTTGGTGCCAGGCAGTAAAAAAAAGGGGCACATGGGAAATTTCTGCTGTTTACTTTTAAAGCTCTCCATGGTCTGCCCGCAGCGTATCTGCAAGAGCTCCTACATCCTTACATTCCCTCTCGCTTCTTAAGGTCCTCTGGTGGTAGGTTTCTCTCTACACCTCTGACTAAACTGCCCTCAATGGGCGGCAGCTCATTCAGTGCTGTTGCTCCGAAGCTCTTGAACTCTCTGCCTCAATCCCTACTGAAGTCCTTACTAAAGCTCTTCGAACAGTATTGTTGTTTTCCTCTGCTGTAAAGCGACCTTGATACTGTGAAAAGCGCGATATAAATAAAACTCTATTATTATTAATATTACATATGCAAGGATCGATTGTTTTAGCTATATCACTCATCTCATCAGCATATGTGGGAAAATAAACGGAATGTGAATTATTTTGTGAATCAGATGACTAAAACCGTTTTGGAACTGAGAGTAAAAACAAATGCTTTGCAAAGAAGCAACAGCTCTAGAGAACACCAAAAGTTGGAATGAAATTTAATAGAATGTGTGAATGTTTTTGTCCATACTCTTTCCTGTTCCTATTCTTTAGGCTCTTAGTGGAGCTACTCCTCCCGCTGGAAGGCTGGTTTAGCGCTGGGCTCTTCACTACACTGAGGAGAAAAGGGGGAGGAGGGCAATAAGAAGGGTAAATCCTGAAGTGGGGACACTCCTGAGCTTTTGGAGTCTTCTGATAGGCCCAAGGATTGTCTTCTCTGTGCTGATCCTTCATTAACATTAAGAAGGGTGGCGCTGTTCTCCTGAGTCTCCTGCCTGCGACGACACAGCTGCAGCTTTTCCTTATCTAGAGCCGTGTTCTATACAACAGATACACAGAGCAGAATTACACACAATTACATACATACACACTTACACACATAATATACAGTATATATGTGCACATTCATACACACTTACACACATAATATATATATGTGCACATTCATACACACACACATAATATATATATGTGCACATTCATACACACTTACACACATAATATATATATGTGCACATTCATACACACTTACACACATAATATATATATGTGCACATTCATACACACTTACACACATAATATATATATGTGCACATTCATACACACTTACACACATAATATATATATGTGCACATTCATACACACACACATAATATATATATGTGCACATTCATACACACTTACACACATAATATATATATGTGCACATTCATACACACACACATAATATATATATGTGCACATTCATACACACTTACACACATAATATATATATGTGCACATTCATACACACTTACACATACACATTTACACACACAAATATACACACAAATAATACATACACACACAAATATACACAAATTACACACATACACATGTATATACATAGACACATTTACACACACAAACACAATTACATACATACACATTTACACACACAATTACATACATACACATTTACACACACTAATAATATATGCATACACATTTACACAAACACAATTACATACACATTTACACACACACAATTACATACATACACAATTACATACATACACATTTACACACACACACACAATTACATACATACACATTTACACACACACACACACACACAATTACATACATACACATTTACACACACAAGTAATACATACAAACACACAAATAATATATGCATACACACAAATATACACACAATTACATACATACACATTTACACACACACACACACACACACACACACACACACACACACACAATTACATACATACACATTTACACACACAAGTAATACATACAAACACACACACAAATAATATATGCATACACACAAATATACACACAATTACATACATACATATATGTGCACACATTTCTATACTTAAACAAATTATTTTTATTTGGATAAAATATATTTTAGAATAAGTACCAAGTATATTTTATGGGATATACTAAAATCGTTCTAATGTTTAGGGTGACATGGTGGCTTGGTGGGTAGCACTGTCGCCTCACAGCAAGAAGGTCCTGGGTTCGATTCCCAGGTGGAGCGGTCTGGGTCCTTTCTGTTTGGAATTTGCATGTTCTCCCCGTGTCCATGTGGGTTTCCTCCGGGAGCTCCGGTTTCCTCCCACAGTCCAAAACATGCAGTCAGATTAACAGGAGATACTAAAAATTGCCCTTAGATGTGTGTGTTTGGGTTAGGGTGTGAATGTGTTTGTGTGTCTGCCCTGCAATGTACTGGGTACCTGTCCAGGGTGTTTCTGTGTGCCTTGCTCCCATTAAGTGCTGGAATAGCACCCCCACGACCCTGATTAGAATACGCGGCTTAGAAAGTGAGTGAGTGGGTTTTAATTTTTTTGTTATTTTAAACACAAAGGAGTACAGACAAAAAGATATATTATATATAATAACCAATCAATCTTCAGGTATAATATAATCCTAGGCAACAATGTCAATATCCTAGCGGGTCAAATGGCACAGAGGTAAATTCCAGTAGCTTGCTACAGCTGGGATCCAGAGTTCAAATCCCTGGAGATGGTATTGGCTGGTCTACATACAGACATAACTAGCTATGTCTGGGGTGGGGGTGGCCAAGACCCTGCGATAGATTGGTGTTCTGTCTCGGGTGGGTTACTGCAGTGCACCCAGTGATTTCAGAGAATCCAAACCCCCCACAACCCTTACCAGGATAAATGGTAGAAGATGAAAATAAAATCAACATCCTATCATTTTATTTTTAGAATATTACCCAGTCTGATCGGAGTATCTGATCACCATGATCTGTTAGCTGTTCTCCAAATACTCAGAATGTTTGGTGTGGTGTGGTGTGTTTCCCCCAGTTTTAGCAACAGTGTGTTCACTGATGGAGCAGACAGCAGCAGTGTGGAAGAAGCAAAGCTGTAAGCATTAGTACATACCACCAGACTGAAGCTTTTTGCAGCAGTGATGCCAGCAGGATACAGAAGCAGAGGGACAAAGACTAATCATATAAAGCAGCAACATACAGTATACCACATGCACAACTAATATCCAATACTGCTTTACCTGAAGGACACATGACGCATGTTATAACCTATATTTAAATTACTTACTGTTTAATTTGATCAAATTGAATCTGTAACTAGTTACTTCCAGGCCTGGGTTATGAGTCCTTCAGTTAAAGGTTTGTGAACGTTGGTTGGCACTTTGTTGTTAACCTTGTTTGACAGATCTAGGACTACAGTTAAAGCAGCTAACAGAAGTCATTTTTATATTCATGCAGGTACAAAAGTCCAGAACAGAAGGTGATGATGTAAACAAAAAAAAAAACCCCAGAGAACTCAGGTGGTGCAGCGGTCTATTACGCTAGCCCGCCAACACTGAGATCTAGGTTTGAATTGTCTACACAGACATGATTGGCTGTGTTGGGAAGGGGGCTGTTCAGGGTGTATATATATATATATATATATATATATATATATACATATATAAAAAACAATCCTTTAAAAAATGTTCAATGTTGAGGTGAACCAGAAGGGGTTCACAATTTCACAAAAAAAAGTGGACTAAATTAAAATAATACAAAATTGTGAAATAAATTATCAATGGAAGTATATTTATTAATAATGAAAAACAGAATATATATATATATATATATATATATATATATATATATATATATATATATATAAAAACATGTTTTAATGATCATAACAATTATACTGTTTTATAACAGATAGATAGATTTTGATTTTTGGGGGGTAGAAAAGTTTGACTTGAATTTATATGATGGTCTTCGGGCACCAAAAGTAAAGAGGGTTAATACTAAAAGCAGTGGTTAGCTTAGCATGTTGCTGAAATAAACATACAGTATAGCACAGACATCAGGATAAAACTAAAACAATGTGATTTATAAAGAACAACGATGAGGCAGAAGAATCCAGGACTAGATAAACTGGAAATGACCACTAGGATTTGTGAGAGTAAACTGTTAGAGCAGAAAGCTTCACTGCAACCTTTTTTGTTTTAGACAAAAATGCACATTTGGAGTCTGACAACCAGAATCAGAAACTAGAACTGCTGATTCCTGGACTGAAAGGTGTGTAAATGTAGAAATTTTAGATTTCAAATGTTGAATGCATGTGTAAAAATTTTGCACTGAACTGCAGGGCTTTAGATCATTCAAGTCTCAGCTTCAAAAAATTAAAAACACAAAATCCCACCCCCACCTGAAGAGTAAATATATTTACAACTGTTTGTAGATGTTGCCCAAACTGTTTTAAACAAAAGAAATTACATAAAATAAAACATGAATAATAGATGAGCTGGGGAAAAAACATGATGCAGTACTTGACCAGCCTATACTGTATATACACTGACCAGGCATAACATTATGACCACTGACAGGTTATCTCTTCATCACAGCACCTGTTAGTTTGACAAGGGTCAAACTGTGATGGCTAGACGACTGGGTCAGAGCATCTCCGAAACTGCAGCTCTTTTAGGGTGTTCCTGGTCTGCAGTGACAAGGAAGGAACAGTGGTAAACTGGCGACAACGAGTTTGAGGTGTTGACTTGGCCCAGATCTCAATCCAATCGAGCATCTGTGGGATGTGCTTGACAAACAAGTCTGATCCATGGAGGCCCCACCTCACAACTTACAGGAGTTAAATGATCTGCTGCTAACATCTTGGTGCCAGATACCACAGTACACCTTCAGGGGTCTAGTGGAGTCCATGCCTCGATGGGTCAGGGTTGTTTTGGCAGCAAAAGGGGGACCAACACAATATTAGGAAGGTGGTCATAATGTTATGTCTGATCGGTGTATAAATGCTTATTTTAAATTTGATGGCTGCACCACGTCCCAAAACATTTTTGCCTGTAAACGACGTCCACTAGATGGCAGCATGTGCTGCTCCAATATGTTACTTATGCCACTGGCACTAACACACCTCTTACACCATGACAGATGCTGGCTTTTGAACCTTGCTTTGGTAACAATGGGGTCCTTTTCTTTTTTGGTTTGGAGAACATGACGTCTAGTATTTCAAAAAACAAATTGATACTAAATGTATATATACAGTATACATTTAAACCTGGCATCCATCTATGATAAGCTCAGATGAGACTGATTTTAAGTGAGTTGGTGCGTTTCTGAATGTACTTACAGTTTTTCTCAATTGCTTTGGTGCAATTAAAATTATCATAACTGTTAGTTCAACCTCCACAAGATTTAGTCATTTGTGCACATCATAGTAGCAGTTTGTCATTCCTTCCAACAAATTACAAATGCTTTTGGACATGCATCAATTGCTTCCATACAATTCTCTGCTGTTTTATAACATTATCATTTCAACTATACTTATGAATGCTGAATAGTCATTCCCTATGAAACCAATAGTCCTCATTTCATTGCTTGAATCATTACATACAAAAATGTTGAACTAGTTGTCAAAATCAGTCATGCAAATCTTATGCATTTCTTTATCATTTTTTGCTGAAAATGTCTCCCAAATTGAACAATGTGCAAGAATGATTTACAGTACTGTGTATGTTGTATGTTCCAATTCAGTTCCAATATGTACTGCAATATTGTTTACAGTTGTGCACAGCTCTACCCAAAGGGTGTTTCTTATGTTTGTTGTAAATAAGTTTGTACTTTGCTTTAGCACAATGCTGTGAACAAATTAGAATTGCAAAGAGCATATGCAGTAAAAATGTGAAACATACGTATTGAGTGTCTTGTACTCATTTACCTCACTAAATACAGTAATGTGTAACTTAACTGTAGATTTCAAATGGGTGTGCTAATAGTGTATAGTGCTGCATTTTCAGGTAATCACCATGATCTGACTTTTTTGCATTGGAAAACACTTACAGAGTGAACTGTCATAATGAAAACATGACAAAGCCATTTGACTATCTTGTTCATAAACAATGGTGTCAGGACTTATTATTTTGATGACACTGACACTTTCATTGACATGAATACTTGCTTTTGAGGAATGAACTATCCATTTTGAGCAAGTGACACGCTTTTGCAGGTTATCAACTAGGTTTTGCAGTTTGTACTAATTGTTTTGAGAAGTGCACTTACTGTTGTGCAAATGTTAATGGTGATGTGAGAAATGCACCAAAGAAAAACTGTAATATCAGGCTTTAAAGTTTTTATTTGAAATCATTTCAGTATTTAATGTGATGCTGTCTTAGGGATCAGGGGATGCCAATGTCAGGCATTCAGTACTGCCTTGCACCCAGTGAAACTGGACCAACCATGACCCTGATCAAAATAAATGTGTTACTGAACCAGCAACCTTCTGATTATTAGTCCAGTTCTTTGACCCCTGAGCTAGCACTGCCCATCACACACCTACTCACACCTTGAGGCAATTATATGCATCACAGTGCATTTCAGACACCAGACAGGTCTCAGCTGATCCACATTTTCCTGTGTGTGTGTGTGTGAAGGAGAAGGGGTATTAGATATGTCTCATATTGGCCATAGTGTTCCTATTATCATACAATGATGTTATTCAGACCAATGTCAGTGAACGTGTGTGTGTGTGTTCCTACCATAATAACAGACACTCCAGCAGTTGTGTTGGTGTCTTTCTGTGCCGAGGTAAAGTGTGTCTTGAGTTTCCCGGTCACCTCTATCTTCATGTTGTTGTCTACCGCAGCTTCCTCCTGACAAGTTACAAGCTAACGTCAGAAACGCTGTTGTTGACGTTACATGATGAATGATCTGAAGTTAACGCTTGATTCTGACAGTCTAGACATCTACAATTCCTCTGTTTTACATTAACTAGAAACGCTAATAAACACTCACTGTGAGCCAGGGATGGAACAGCACATCCTCTGCTGTGTACCTCACCTCAGGGTTCACCTGAAGCATTCGGCCAATCAGCTCCTGAAAAATGCATCATACAAAGCAAACCTAAAGCCTAAATACTCACAAGAGAAAGTATAAGTATGTAGACAAATATTTAAATATCATTTTCATTAACTGCTTTCTTCTGGTCTGGGTTGTGCTGGGTCATTGGGCTCAAAGCAGGAATAGCCTGGACAGGGTGGTAATCCATCTCACGGCTACAGACATAGCCAATCATGTCGGAGTAGATGCCCAGCCAACTGATAGCACTGAAGATGGGTTAGCGTAATAGATCGCTGTACCACCTGAATGCCCAGGAACAATATTTAATAAACAAATATTGTCATGTGTATGTCAATTTAGGATCAAAAGCTAAATGCTTGTCTCACTGCTGACATGCCAGCTTTGATATTTTCTTTAGACTTTAAAGTCATTGTATTGCATGACAACCTCCACAAAACTATAGCTAAAAAGCAACCACTTGTGAACAGCCTGAGCTGACTGTCACTAAGGTTATGTAAGTCAGTGGTCCCCAACCACCGGGCTGTGGACCGGTACCGTTCCGTGGGTCATTTATTACCAGGCCGCACAGAAATAATAAATAATTAGAGATCGCTAGAAAAGCAGTTTTCACTGCTTCCATTTCCAAAACACTTTGGTGTTGTTGTCTCCTATCACCCCTAGGTGGGAGCAGTGTCTCATTGCAGCCAAAAAAGCTGACTTTCAATAATTTGTGAGCAGTATAGTTAAATCCTCCCGCCTCCACCGGTCTGTAAAATTGTATCTTATATGAAACCGGTCCGTGGTGCAAAAAAGGTTGGGGGCCGCTGATGTAAGTTACCCACAGCCTCACAAAGCTGTGAAACTAATGCCTAAAAATAAGATAGTATAGACATATAATGTAATTAATTATTGTTTTCTCCATTATGCAGCAGATTAAAGAGAATCTTCAACATCTATATGTGGATCTTTTATATCATGTGTAAAAACATTTTGCAAATTGGAACAGTATTCAAAATGTAAAACTCAAAAAGGAAAATATACCCACATAACTACCAAACACACACGTTCTAAGATTCTAATAGTCTACTGGTGTTACATAATAGTGATGCTGCTAAATGCTGCAGGCTGCTGCATGATAGTGAGACATCAAACCCACCTTGGCGGAGTCTGTGATGTTGTCCCAGTATGGCGAGGGGAACTCCACACGCCCCTGCAGGATCTGATCGAACAGCTCCTCCTGCGCATTATTCTCACTGCACAACACAGAAACCCACAGCATGAATCATAAATATATAGGGTATTGTGTATTGTGCAGATAATGCATGATGGGAATTACAATAATAGAAGGCTGATGGATAAGAATAATATAAAATTGTAAATTCTGCCAAAGATTTGTTGCTGAAAGGAAAATTGTGCTTATTTAAATGATACATAACATAACGTTTAATGTACACAGTAAAGTCAAAAGTATGTGGACACCAGTGGCGATTTCTGTAAGACTGCAAGGGAAGCTCAGCTTCCTCTAAAATGTCAAAAATTAAATAGTCAAATATGTACAGTTGTGTTAACATTTCATTGACTACAAATGCGTTAGAACACGTTCATCTTGAAGACGAGTTCGTTCAGAATCAGCTACTTATCACAAATCGACTCGATTTTGTTAACTTAACTCATACGTTCCCGGAGCGTCAATGCATTTACCCGCAGACGCTGAGCGTCTCTTTGCTTCTATGGGGCTGCGTGGGCGGGACTTCGAAACTCGCCGGTCATTGGATAAATGCCACGATTTTGTCCCGCCCCCGGACGCTGAGCGTCTCTGGGGGTGAATGGGGCTGTGGGCGGGTCTGGACGCTGAGCTTCTGCAAGATGATTGGAGGATCAGTCGAAAGGCTGAATCCTGTTTTGATTGACAGCTGTCGCTGGGAGCTTCAGTACCATCGCGGATTTTGCGAGTGAAGTCGGAAGACAAACTGCATCCCATTTCATGCCATTTTCTTGAAAACTAACAAAGGGGAGAATTTATACATTTATATATAAATAAATTGACAAATTTTATGATGTAAGCCGACAATGAGCTTCCCCTCTTTGAAAGACCAGCAGCCGCCACTGGTGGACACCAATTCTAAACAATGAGTTCAGGTGTTCCAGCCACACCCATATCTAGGTGTATAAAATCAATGATCTAAAGTTAATTAAATGTTTCTAAATATGAAATTTGTGGTAAGTTTAGGGAAGGTCCTGTTCTAACGTGATTGTGCTGATGATTTGATGAGTTTGGTGAGAGGGAACTCAAGTGATCTGAACAAAGCCCTGACCTCAACCTCACAGTACACCTCTGAGATTAACTGGAACATCAGTTTCAGGCTAGGCCTTTTTGTCCAACATACGCTCTTTTGACTTGATGGACACAAATTCCCACAGACATACTCCAGAAAACTAGAGGCTGTTATAAAGGGGTCTGGGTAACTATATAGTAAAGCCTGTAGTTTTAGAAAAGGATGTTTAACAATCTCACAGCTAGGTGTTCACATACTTTTGCCTATATCAATATTAAACTTGATGCCAGGCTTTATTACTGTACATTTATTTTTATCCTGATTAGGGTCGCGGTGGGTCAGGTCAACAAACATTTACCCACATACATCTAGAAAACTATTTAGCCAAGTCATTCCAGTTTCTGTTCACACTACACAATATTAGCCCTGATTTTCGCTCGCCGACTGGTCGGCGCTAGATTTGCCGAATCGGGAGCAACTTGGTGTTCGCTCTGTGATCAAAACTCGGCTCTCCATCGCTATGTGTGAACTGCTTAACAACTCGATCCGAGTGGCTCACCAAGCACTTGCCGCCTGCTCATCGACCGAAGAGAGATATCTAGCTTGCTAAATATCTGGATCTGAGTCGCACAACTGGCAATGAGTGCTATGTCGAACAGCCAATGAGAACGCAAGATACGGTGTGAAGAGAAACGCAGGGGAGGAGTTGTAAAAAGGTGGGACAGGGGCGTAATATAGTTTCTATCAGAATACATCAGCATACACACAAGTTTTACAGTATTTCTGACCTTCTCTACAAAACACCAACGCTGCACTGCAAAAATATTTATTAACCTCCAACTCACTATAAAACAATCCATGCTGTTCACGTAGCCAAATCCACTCAGATTCATTTATTTTTTCTCCTTGATATTACGCTGCACATCAGCACACAAACTTTGATCGCTCGGTACTTGTTGACGTGCATTTTTGGACGTGGTATCATTAAAGCCCTCGTCACTTCTAGCGTTTGTTTTTGTGACAAAACATAGTTTGGGAGACCAGAGAAGCTCGCCTGCGATTCCAGTAGGTGATAGACGGAGTAGTGTGAAACCCCCTATCGCCGATCAGTCGTGTAGAGTGAAAGCCACACCGACTTAAAAGACTCCCGATTACAAGAGATCCAGTCGTGTAGTGTGAACTGTACAGCGACCTGATGACTTGGAAAGTCGTGTAGTGTGAACTTGGCATCAGAGGAAATGAGGGTACCAGAATTTAAACCATGGGGACGCGAGAAGAACATACAAAACCCCTCACAGACAGCAACTAGAGACAGGCAATGAACCCATGTTCTTGGGACCAATGAAGCTAAGCAGCCCGCTCCACCAGCTGTGCCACCATGCTACCCATTACCATAAATATTACTCAGTTCTAGATCCCCAATGATGCTACTGCAATAACAGAGATGAATTCAACATCAGAGCAGCTGGTGTGTGTCTGAGTGTGTGAATCATACCTGCGGAAAGGCGGGAAACCACACAGCAGGATGTAGGTAATCACACCTGCTGCCCAAATGTCCACCTTTATGCCATACCTGTGAAAGTCGTGTGCAAGTCAGATGAACCACACAGGTTTTTAAAAGGAGCAAATAAAAAGTATTAACCAAATAAATAAAACTCTTCTATGTTTACTTTGTGTTTACATACCCCGACTCGATTATAATCTCTGGAGCGACGTAAGTGGGAGTCCCACACACGGTGTACAGTGGCCCCTCCACCACCGTGGCCAATCCAAAATCACCTAGCTTTAGAGACTTGGTACCATTAGGATAGTCACACACCTGAAGATAAATACACCATAATGTTACAGGCAACTTTATGGTAACAAAAAAGTAGGCTAATTGTACAGGACCAGGTGCACCCTATGGCGCAAGCAATCTTTTTTTTCAAGCCAGCGTTACGCTGGCTTGAAAAAAAGATTGCTTGTGCCATAGGGTGCACCTGGTCACTGTGCATTACTAATTCCAGCATTGGGTGGTGCATTTCTACCCTAAACTTCACTGGTAACCAATATAGAGCAGCCAAGACAAGTAACTGCTCACTATATTCAGTCTCTGTATGTGCATGTGTGTGTATGAATACCAGTAGGTTTTCGGGTTTGATGTCTCTGTGTACGATGCTCATTCTGTGTAAATATTTGAGAGCTGCTGCCAGATTGTACACCATGGAACTGGCGTCCTTCTCTGTGTACTTGGTCGAGGATGTGATGGCATCAAACAGATCTCCTCCCTACAGAGAGAACAGAAAAAACACGCACCTTAGTCACATTGTGAATCAGTTCAGCTAAAGGTTACAACTCAGAAGTGTTTTGTTGAGACCCCAATTTCTATTTTTGTAGGAATTGCATGCTACATAGCATTATTAAACCCTAAAACACTTAAAAGCACTATATGTTTAATATACAGGGGAGTGCTCAGCTCAGCGGTTAATGTCCTGCACTGTTAATGGGATGGTTGCAAGCTTTACTACAACCAAGCTTCTGCTGTTGAACCCCTAAACATGACTCTTAATCCTCAATTGCTTGTGCTATATTTGGTCACAATTTTGAGTAGCTTTGGATGCAAGTTTTTGCTAAATGCAGTAAATGTAATATAATGAGATCTGTGGTGCTCAGGTGGTAAAAAGGTTTATCACTGTCCAAACCTGGATCTCAGTGGTGCTGTTGGCTATTGGCTGGCCGGGTGTCTACACAGACATGATAGGCTGTGTCGAGAAGGAAGGAAGGAGGGGTCTGAAACCTAGGAATGGATTGGCGCCCTGTCCAGGATATTCCTGCTCTGCGCCCAGTGTTTCCCTGACCAGGATAAAGTGGCTGATGAAAATGAAATTTTGGGATACAGCAGCAGAATTTTTCTATAAACTGTAAATATTGGAAACTATAATCTATGATTGTAAATTATAGTCTTTTTTTTACACCAACACACAAAAAAAATGCTAATAAGCCGGTTTGGGAGAACTGTTTTTAATTACAACTGGTCCTTTTACAATCCTTTTTCCAAAACAGGGGTGAGGACCTAAATAGTACCCGAGTACCCAGATGCTTGACCTCATCTCTAGGCATACTATGTTTTGGTTACAGTGGTACCTTGTACCTTGTAGCTCCCTGATTCGATTTTTATGGATAATTAGTTTGAAGAGTCGTTTCTGACCTGTTTTTACTCAGTGATTCAGTTTGCTTTTTCACAGACTGATGTTAGGAAATGGGTGTATGGACAGAGTCTGACAGAGCTTTAGAGCCAAAAAGGCACAAATGTATTGAATAATGACACTATTAAGTACAAACAATTCATCTTACATATTTTCTCTGTAACATAATTAGTCTTTTTTTGTGTTGGAAAGCTTTGGAGAATTTTGGAGACCAACATGGATTCTTTTTACTCCAACTTCAACTCCAGATCAGAATTAGTTAGAAGCTAAACATTTGATACAGTGATTGCAAACAACATTTGCCACAGGAATAAATTATGTAATATAATGTAAAAATAATGTAATATAACATTATAATATTATAATTAAATTATATAATAATAAATTATAATAATAATAATATGAATATAATGAAATATATATATGGAAACATGGAATGCATTAACAGGTTTCCCATACATCCTTATGGGAAAAAAATACCTTTTTTTTTTTACAAATTCAAGGAATACGGCTTAAAATTCTGTTGTTTTGCGTCGCTCGCGGTCTTCGGAATCTGTCACAGGCGTCGCACGTGTGACGTAGATGGTGGACAACAACTCAAGAAGTTGAATGGAAGGCGATGCAAAATAACTAAAAGGTGCGGTGTGTTTGGCTGCAATAATTCAATTCAGCACCAACACCGATTTGATATTATCGCCAAATATATAAATATTATATATCTAGATAGATATATAGATGAGACAGCTTTAGGACAAATCAAATGCGTGTTTATTGATAACTACAGAACAGAGCAGGAATGCGCAATAAGAATGCGCGTCTTTTCTCTATTAAAAAAAGGTTTAAATTTAGCTTCTATCCTAGGCTAGATATACACTGTAAAACAAAAAAAAAGTGTTTAGGCTAAATATTTTAAATGCACTAATCTGATCAAAATATGGTATAAATAAAAATAGAATAAAGGCTGAAAGACCTTAAACCTGCGTTATCATGCGCGCTAGAAAAAACAACATGTTCACCTGATGTGGTTTCAGAGAGGATCTGAGTGGGGTAGCGATGTTCCCCTCAGCACTAAAACTCTCTCTGATGGTGCTCGGTACACCTGTACTGTTCCTGCATGCGACTTTACAGAGCAAAGCAAATCTAGCCTGGTTATTAATGCTCCCCTATTAACCATCTATCTATTACGTATAATTAATATAACAATATATACTACATTTTAAGTTATTATTCGTTTCAATACATTTTTATTAACCAGCAAGAGAGTATCTGCAGGCTGCAATGTCATATTAACCGTCATTAAGTGTTTTAGAACCCCGAGGCTGTTTAAATATAGTCTAAATTACAATTATTTTATTGAGTGTGAACCATTAATAAACTTGCCTATAATTACTGTTGCCATTGTTTCCATCTTAAAACACAAAGCCTGACACTCAGGTTGAGGTAAAATTACGCTCTTAGCTCATTTTCATAATTAATTCATTTAACATTTATTACACCTGAATGTAAGCGTAAAACAAGATGGACCCTGCAAAAGACAGACAGACAGACAGACAGACAGACAGACAGACAGAAAGAAAGAAAGAAAGAAAGAAAGAAAGAAAGAAAGAAAGAAAGAAAGAAAGAAAGTCTGTCACTGCAGATTCATCCTCTTCAATAAATTCAGAAATAGCTTCGGAATCTGAAGAACCAGCACTGGAAAATTCGCAGTCCAAGTCAGTCATAACGGTGTAGGAGTTCACTGTTGTCCACCAGTGACGTCACGCTGCAACTTCCTGGAATTTCCAGAGCGACCTCGGGTTTTTCCGTCAATTTACTTGAAATCGTCGATTTTTGAGTGAATTAAACAAGTTATTTACATTTTATTCACGTTTATGGTTTTTAACTAGCTAAAATAATGTGAAATCTTTAGAGAGGTCCATTAGGTGGTGCTTAGCCTTTAAGGTACCACTGTATATGCACTGAAATGTGGTTTTATCAGGTTACTGTATGTAAGGTTGAAATGTGAAGATGTACCTTGACAAGCTCCATGACCAGATAGAGATCTGAAGGTGTATCCACTTCCTCTATTAGCATGATAATGTTGGGGTGTTTGACTCGCCTCAGCACGGCCACCTCGCTTTCGATCAGATGCTCCTAAATGCACAAGACACAAACTTATATTTAAAAGGAATGAATATGGATGTATCAGCTTTGACATGTTAATGTAGGAGGTCCTCTGTAGTTGCACAACCAGACAAAGTTTAAAACACATCTTAGAATACATAATAAAATACTATACTGTAAAATACATTCATAAATGTATACCTTTATACTCAATCTCTTTATGTGGCTGCTGCCCATGTATTAGTTTACACCAGCTATTTACACTGCACTGGTTAATATCAGGTTAAAGGTGGTTAAATTTTTTTTTTTAGTTATAAAAGTAACATTATTCATTTCTTTAGAAATGCTGAAATATTTGACTCACTTTGCCTCGACACTTGATCTTGTCAATGATCTTTAATGCAAACTCCTTTCCAGTTGACCTACAACACACAAAATACAATTATACCCATCAAATTACAAATGTTTCTACTTTTCTACTAAATTTGAACATTCTTGTCAATGCACTTGCAGCCTCTGCCGCATACACGACACTAATGCTGGCTGAGACGCAGCATTCCTTCTTCTTCTCCTTCTTACAGAACAGCAGCATATTCGTACAGAGAGCTTTAACATACAGGCACATAATATTCTCTCTGTACTTTCCTGTACCATAATTACACCAGTGCCTCAACCTGACAGTAGGCATTGCATGGAAATGATTCCCCTTCTGACCTTTCCTCCCTCAGAAAAATGTGTCTGTGGAATGCCCAACCAGGCTTGGCATTGCCACGATGACTATGAGCATCTGCAATAGTGGGCTAAAACATTAGCACTGCATCATCCAAGCATCCAAATGTCATTTTAAATAAGACGTACAGCTCACATCCTTTCTGTGGTTCTTAATGTGTTGCATTTTCTCAGTATGTATGTATATACACCGATCAGCCATAACATTAAAACCACCTCCTTGTTTCTACACTCACTGTCCATTTTATCAGCTCCACTTTGTAGTTCTACAATTACTGACTGTAGTCCATCTGTTTCTTTGCATACTTTTTTAGCCTGCTTTCACCCTGTTCTTCAACGGTCAGGACCCCCACAGGACCACTACAGAGCAGGTATTATTTAGGTGGTGGATCATTCTCAGCACTGCAGTGACACTGGCATGGTGGTGGTGTGTTAGTGTGTGTTGTGCTGGTTTAAGTGGATCAGACACAGCAGCACTCACTGTCCACTCTATTAGACACTCCTACCTAGTTGGTCCACCTTGTAGATGTAAAGTCGCTCATCTATTGCTGCTGTTTGAGTTGGTCATCTTCTAGACCTTCATCGGTGGTCACAGGACGCTGTTGACTGGATATTTTTGCTTGGTGGATTATTCTCAGTCCAGCAGTGACAGTGAGGTGTTTAAAAACTCCAGCAGCGCTGCTGTGTCTGATCCACTTATACCAGCACAACACACACTAACACACCACCACCATGTCAGTGTCACTGCAGTGCTGAGAATGATCCACTACCTAAATAATATCTGCTCTGTGGTGGTCCTGTGAGGGTCCTGACCAAAGAACAGCATGAAAGGGGGCTAACAAAGCATGCAGAGAAACAGATGGACTACAGTCAGTAATTGTAGAACTACAAAGTGCTTTTATATGGTAAATGGAGCTGATAAAATGGACAGTGAGTGTAGAAACAAGGAGGTGGTTTTAATGTTATGGCTGATCAGTGTATATGTGTTTGTTTATTCTTTATATTCTTTATATTAAGTGTGTTTTTAGTACTTCACTCACCGTTCAACACATTCCTTTACCACAGCAAAGTTTCCATCACCAATTACTTTACCCACTTTGTATTTCTTTGAAATGACAGACGCCGTCAGATTTCCATTGCCATTAACTAAAAAAAGAAAGCAAATACAATTCATACAACAAAATACTACAGATGCCAGATCTGTGTGTTCGTTCATCTCCTAATTTGTCAGGTCAGGCTCAGACTGAGAGACTTTAGTCAGACTTAACTGTGACTTAACATTTTAGCTATGGCTAACTTGGAACCTTATGATGAACTTTTTAGGGGATCAAAACAGGCCCTACACGTACACGACATACAAAAAGATACAATAGTGACAGTATTTGTGTAGCTTCCCAGGATCAATGGATGCAATACAGGGCCTTGGCCATTCCGCCCCCTCAGACATAGCCAATCATGTCTGTATATAGATGCATGAGCGGCTGATAAATAACACTGCTGAGGATTTGGACCCCGGATCCCAGTGGTAGTGGGTTAGCATTATTTACTGCTGCACCCTATGAATGCCTCTTGTTCAGCTAATGTTAATTCATATCCATACAACAGGTTTAAGTCTTGATGAAGCAACCTTTGACTGTGCCACGCAGGTAGTGGAGGAATGCAAAGAGCATAGAATGTCCTTCCATGTGTTAAAATTCTTTGTGTTAAGTTTTTCAGAGAGAGCAATGCTAGTCTGCAGCTTTTTCAGCCAGCGTGGGTGTGGTGCATCCTTTAGAGGACTAACTAGAAATTACTAAATTAGGAGGAAAGGAAGAGGGGTCAAGGTTGTGTGTGCAAAAATCCTGTGACCTAGGAGGATTTTATTTAAGTGCCACCTGTGTAGAGAAAAGTAACAGTGCTGAACTGCAGTTCATTAAACATAATAGGTAGTAAATATGACATCACATGTTTTATTACCCATAAGGCAGGATGTTTAGACATGGCATGGCATGACATAGAGGAAACTATTACACTGGCATTATGGTTGCACAAAACAAAATGAAAATATTTCCACACCAGCAGATTTTGACTACGCCACTCTGTGCTGCACCACTCCACCCACATCCCTGCAGGTTGTGTTAAATTCTCACAACAAGAACATAAACTGGGTAAGAACAGGAAAGAAAAATGAAAGCAGAGAGTGAGTAGAAGAAATTAGATGAAGGAAATTTACCCTCAGGGCTGGTGCTGGTGGTGTGATGTTGAGGTTCGTAGGAGGAGAGGCTCACGTTGGATGTGGAGGAGTGATGAGCAAGAAGAGAATCTGTAATCTGTAAGAGAATTTCCATCAGGAACGATAATCCAGTTATAGTCAGTGGTTTAGACAAAATTGAAACAACATTATAAGTATTAGGGCTCTTTTTGGCAGAAGTGATACAAGCAAAGTTATTTTTCCATTTGAATGGAAAAATGACACTATACCTTTGACATTTAACTTTGGTTTAAATTTTACATTTCAAATTATTAGACAGATTCCATGTGTACACATTAAACACTTCTGACAAGAACATCATCTCAGGTTAGGGGGCAAATTTATCAGGACCCCACACCAGCCCTAAATCCAGTTTCAGGTTAGTTACAGAATAGATTTTAAAGTGCTGCTACTAGTCTATAAATCACTGAACGGATTCAACCCAGGATACACTGATCAGCCATAACATTAAAACCACCTCCTTGTTTCTACACTCACTGTCCATTTTATCAGCTCTATCTACCATATAGAAGCACTATAAGTTCTACAATTACTGACTGTAGTCCATCTGTTTCTCTGCATGCTTTGTTAGCCCCCTTTCATGCTGTTCTTCAATGGTCAGGACCCCCACAGGACCACTACAGAGCAGGTATTATTTGGGTGGTGGGTCATTCTCAGCACTGCAGTGACACTGACATGGTGGTGGTGTGTTAGTGTGTGTTGTGCTGGTATGAGTGGATCAGACACAGCAGCACTGCTAGAGTTTTTAAATACCGTGTCCACTCACTGTCCACTCTATTAGACACTCCTCTGTAGTTGGTCCACCTTGTAGATGTAAAGTCAGAGATGATCGCTCATCTATTGCTGCTGTTTGAGTTGGTCATCTTCATCAGTGGTCACAGGACGCTGCCCACGGGGCGCTGTTGGCTGGATTCTTTGGTTGGTGGATTATTCTCAGTCCAGCAGTGACAGTGAGGTGTTTAAAAACTTCATCAGCGCTGCTGTGTCTGATCCACTCATACCAGCACCATGTCAGTGTCACTGCAGTGCTGAGAATGATCCACCACCTAAATAATACCTACTCTGTAGTGGACCTGGGAGAGTCCTGACCATTGAAGAACAGCATGAAAGGGGGCTAACAAAGCATGTAGAGAAACAGATGGACTACAGTCAGTAATTGTAGAACTACAAAGTGCTTCTATATGGTAAGTAGAGCTGATAAAATGGACAGTGAGTGTAGAAACAAGGAGGTGGTTTTAATATTATGCCTGATCGGTGTATATCTGATGTTATGAGAATATAAACTCAGTAGATCTCTTAGATCCATGGACTCAGGTCAGCTAGTCGAGCCCAGAGTCCAAACTAAACATGGTGAAGCAGCATTTAGCTGTTACGCTGCAAATAACTAGAACAGAATGCCAGGAGATATTAGATTTGCCTCGAATGTAGAAATGTTTAAATCCAAGTTAAAAACTTTTCTCTTTTCTTGTGCCTATGATTGAGCTCTAAATTTTGCACTCTATTAGTACTGCTCTTTAGCCTCGATTAGCTATTTTATGTTTTATTATCTTTATTTTTATGTTTACTTTATATTTTCTTTTAGTTTTTCATGTTCTTAATTTTTTTGGTTCTAGGAATGTTTTAATGATTTTAATTTTTATGAAAGGTGCTAAACAAATAAACTTGCCTTGCCTTAAATCAACATGAGCTTAGAGGCTAATGTGAATTAAAAAACGTTAAAATTGGCAACTGAAGGCTCAACTGTTTGTCAATCAGTTGCATTAAAAAAACAGTGTGATGCTTCCTTCTAGCACGGCAGCCTCAAAGCTCTGGTAATGTTATGCTCACTTGACTGTGGTCAGTGTCACCTGTGTATTAACAGCTTCTATTGTATCACAGACCTGTTTATCTATTTTTCTTTTTTTGTTGTTCTTGCATCGTATCTGACCAACCTGAGAAATTTCCTGTCAGCATAAGTGGGCACAAGTATTTATTCCAATTCTTCAGTCACAGAACAAATTGACTAAAGTCATAAAACTTTTGACTTCAACAGTTCATTCTGACCTAAAATCCACACTATTCCTCCTTTCATTGTTCTGCAGGTATCTAAAAACTTCCCAAAATCTGCTGGGTGGCCTGTTGCCATGGTGACATGCTCCCACCTTGAAGTTGTGTGTGCTGTGGGGACTCGTGGGGGACGAGCCGGATGACTTAGTGGATTTGGAGGTGGAGATCTGACTCACTTCTCCGTTTACTGAAAAAGACAGAGAGTGTATTAGGGATTGGGGTAAGGGGGGTACAAAGACATTTTTAAATGGAATTTATGTGTTAAAAACTTCTAAACTAAAATGTAAGTTATTTCCCCTTCTCCATACAATGCAGAGGGTGGATTGGTTGCTCTAATTGCCCTTAGGTGTGTGTTGCCTGGTGATGGTGTACTCCTTTCTTGGTGTTTGATCCTTGATCCTTTGATCCTTGTCACAGTCGCTGTCTGTAAGGAGTTTTATAAGGAGCACAACTCTCTAATTCCTCATTAGAGATCATAATTGGCAACAGTTTGTGACCTTTTGGCTAATACAAATTGGGATAATTTGACAATAGCAACTTGATCACAACATCAGTCAACATCTAGGGTGTTTATCTTAGAGCAGGAGCTTCTCTTTGAAAGTCAGCTTCTAAACGTATGGTAATATAAAGCCTGTAGCTTTAAATTCACAGCAGATCAGTTGGTGACAGTTTAGGTTTTCTTCCTAACCTTGAAAAGAGACCACTGTTCCATGTATTTTGTAACAAACAACTTGTAAAACTCATCATAGATTGTGACCTTCTTTGTGTATTTTCCGTTTTCATCAACAAACTACAGATTATCTTACTGTAATAAAACCTGTAACACCCTAGAAACCACCTTGATACACTCTAACAAATCAATCCACAGCAACCTCCTAGTAACCACCAGTGCAACATCATGAATTGCCATAGTAACCACCTAGTACCACCCTAGCTACCACCCGAAACACCCCTGCAACCATTTGGAATACCATAGCAAACACTTATCGAAATCAAGCAACCACCTGTAAGACCATGTAATACCTTAGCATCATCTAGCAGCCACAGATACCAAAGTATCCACCGTGCACTCAGCTCCTATGACCTAGCAACTGCTTAACAATACCCTAGCAACCACCTGAGATGCCATGGTAATCATTTCCCAACATCTCAGCAATGACCTGGCATACTTTGCCAATCAAAACAACATTGCAACCACAGAAAAAGTTTAGAAACCATCTAGTAAAATGACTGCAAACACATTGAATATCAAAACAATCACTTTAAAAATGTCTCTTATTTATTTCCACCTGGCTGGTTAAATGGTTGATGGTTTAAGCACATTTTCTCTCTGGGCACACACTACCCGCCATTCAGGCTAACAGCATACTAAAGAAAGTGTGTTAAGGTTGTTAATGTTGCATTAGTCAGCTTGAGATTAGAAAGCCAGTGTGACTGAGTTTGGGCAGAGTTCTTGATTTAAATAGCTCTGCTCAGGATGGAGGAGAAGCTGGATCGTGATGTAATGCTTTTAGCCTGATTAACTGGCACACTTAGAGGTCACAGGTCACACAAAGCTCTATGCAAAGCCACACCATGCTGGCCACATCATAACTAAAAAGACAAAGAGTGCTTATAGTAATACATAATTTATGCATTCAAAATAACATAGTTTGATATACAAAAGTTACTGTATCAGATATCAGGTGGGTACATAAAGCAAAACTTAGCCCACAAGCTGGAGGTAAACTAATTTAGCAAACTTTTAGTGTAAGGATGTTATTTGGGACACATCAGCTCTCCTCTGCTCTATATGCAACCTACTTGCTGTATTAGGCTGCACATGGGGCAGAGGAGAACTGATGTGTCCCAAATAACATCATTTACATATTTTATGTGACAGTGATGCTTCTTATCTATTTCATTAGTTTTATATCCCCCCCCCCCCACTTCCCCCACCAATGGAGGAGCATAACAGAAGCCACTGTTAAGCAAAAAGACTAAAGAGCATATCAAGGGTTTTGACAACTTGATAAAAATGATTCTACTTTAAGTATATAACATCCTTTATGTTGTTGATTTAACACATCTGTTAGCAAATGTTGTGGCTGAAACACATGAGTTAAAAATTAGAATGACTGGCCCAATACTTTAGTCCATATACAGTTAACTGTTATTTTTGTGATTAAATATGTAGGAAATAAAACATATTTTTGCTACTTTGCTGGGTTTAAGACTGCTGTGCCAAACGAGCATCCCTTCCCTTTAAATAATCTTTTACAAGCAACTGGGAAACCTTGCCACAGTTAAAAGATATGTGGAGCTCTTTTATTAGCAATTGTCCTTGTGTAGGGCAGTGATAGCTCAGTGGTTGAGGTACTGGATTAGTAATCAGAAAGTTGCCGGTTTCAGTCTCAATTGCAAGGCCCAAAACCCTCAATTTCTCAAAATCGTGTTCAGTCATAATTGTAAGTCGCTTTGGACCGGTGGCAACACCGAGTTTCAAACCGGGGAGTTCAGAAATTCGGCACTGGTGTGCAAGCGGAATATCCCGCTGCGCCACCTGGGCGCCTAGTATGTAAATGTCTTCATATTTCAAAAGACCTATAATAATATTATGAATGAATGAAAAACAAATGAATAATGGAAATGTGTTCCAATCATTTCATCTTAAAAACATGACAAACATTATTAAAATTTAAGACTACCATTAACATAAATGTACCTGTATGTGGGACTTGAATTGTATTTAGAATAAGACTAATCTTCACATTTAATCTGATTTAAATCTGAACCAGCCTGAAATATCCTACTATAATCTACCCATACAGCTGAGCAGTGAAGATTTGAAATCATGGTCCGGACTTTGGCTTTCTGGTGGAGCTGGAAACCTTGAATGTTGACCAATCATTGCACACTTTCAACATACAGAATGATTCAAACTTACTTGGGGATTTGACTGGAGACTGACTGCTGGTGGACACGTGCATAGCAGTTTTTCTCACTGTAGAAAAACAGACAGATACAGAAACAGACTTATGCAAAAGTTTAAGGACATTTGATTAAATGTTTTTGTTCATTTACAAAGTGAAAACCACCAAAATGTATCTTAGAAATCTATTTGCTATTGTTTTTTCTCTTTCTCTCCGATAAACCCCCCCCCCCCCCCCCCCCCCATTTTCACCCTAATCTGGTCGTATTCAATTATCCTGATTGCGTTACGCTTCACCTCTACCGATACAACCCTCCACCGCTGACTAAGGAGTTTTGCAACTGA
Source organism: Trichomycterus rosablanca (assembly GCF_030014385.1). Lineage (NCBI taxonomy): Eukaryota > Metazoa > Chordata > Actinopteri > Siluriformes > Trichomycteridae > Trichomycterus > Trichomycterus rosablanca. The sequence continues at coordinate 44,544,514 of NC_085992.1, forward strand.
CACACGCCCCCTCCAAAAGTTCATATGTTGATCAGCCTTGTGCACGGAGAGCCACACCCTGATCAGCATTATTCCCCAACTCTGCACAGGTGCCATCAATCAGCCAGCAGAGGTCGTAATTGCACCAGTTATGAGGAGCCCTGGTCCGGCTCATCCCACCCTGAACAACAGCCAATCGTTGTTCATGTGGCCGCCCAGCCGGATGGCAGAGCTGAGATTGAATACAATGTATTCGAAATCCCAGCTCTGGTGTGCTAGCGTATTTTACCGCTGCGCCACCTGAGTGGCCCTAATTTGCTAAATTTTAGTGCACAATTTCTATTTACTTTTTTAAATTTACCATGTAACTAAAAGCAAAGTGCCATAAAATTTCCACATTTAAAATCTTGTGTCCCTTCCAATATGTAAAATTCAGCAAAAGCAAAACGCAACAAAACAAAAAAGTAATTATGCATTGACATGCAAAGGTTTGCTGCTGTAAAGAATATAATAATATATTTTAACCATAGTAAAAAACCTTACATTGTACTAGGGGTGTCCAAGCCAATAAGAGAAAATGAACTTCCATCAAGAAAATGAAAATGTGACAGGCTAAGTCTCCACCTGTGGTGTCCTAGGCAAGGCCATTAACCCTCAATTGCTAATGTTATTTATTTATAAGGATTTTATTGTCATGTTTTACACACTTTGGTTACATCATGATGGCAGGTTGTTACTGGTTACACAAGATTCAACAGTTTAAGAACATGCAAACTCCACACAGAAACGACCCAGACCACCGCTCCACCTGGGAATCAAACCCAGGACCTTCTTGCTGAGGCGACAGTGCTACCCACTAAGCCACCATGCCACCCAACTACTTATGTTAGATTTGGTCACAAATGTAAGTTGCTTTGGATAAAATTGTCTGTTAAATGCTGTAAATGTTAATGATTTAGGTGTAGGATTATCCAGCTAGTGTAATATTGTTTGTTTGTTTATTAGGATTTTAACGTCATGTTTTACACTTTTGGTTACATTCATGACAGGAACAGTAGTTACTCATTACACAAGATTCATCACTTCTCAAGGTTAAATCAAACACAGTCTTGGTCAGTTTAGTGTCTCCAATTCACCTGCTTCACTTGCATGTCTTTGGACTGTGGGAGGAAACCGGAGCACCCGTAGGAAACCCACGCAGAGACCACGAGGAGACCATGCAAACTCCACACAGAAAGGACCCGGAGTGCCCCACCTGGGGATCCCACCGAGGACCTTCTTGCTGTGAGGCGACCGCCCAGCTAGTGTAATAACAAGTCAGTGAAAAAACATGATCACTGACTTTACTGACCTGATCCAGGTGATTTGCTGCGGCGTCCTGGACTCTTACGGCCGCTGGATCTGACTGGAGTAGTGGAGCGAGGAGTAAATGATGATTTTAGCACACGGCACTCTGTAACACACACAAGCACAATTAGCCATGAAACACAATTCAGAGAGCCACTGCAAATAGTCTGGATGTTTTTGTGAATAAGAGATTTCAGATTTAGATTTTTAATTTATTTCATTAAAAAAATCAAACCCCGATTTTTAAAGATTTTTTAAATGTATTTATTAATTTTTTTGATCGGGTGAGGAGCTCAGCAGTACGGGAGGAGTTCGGAGTAGAACTGCTGCTCCTTTGTGTGGAGAGCAGCCAGTTGAGGTGGTTCGGGCATCTGATAAGGATGCCTTCTGGACACCTTCCTTTGGAGTTATACCAGGCACAGCCAACTGGGAGGAGGCCCCGGGGTCGACCCAGGACCTGCTGGTGGGATTACATCTCCCAGCTGGCATGGGAATGCCTGGGGATCCCACAAGAGGAGCTGGTAGAAGCGGCAGGAGAGAGAGATGCCTGGGACTCTTTGCTTGCACTGTTGCCACTGCAACCCTAAATGGATAAGTGGAACAGATGATGATGATGATGAAAAAATCTAACCACATGTTCTTCATCATTATAGGAAATTACATGTATGTTAATGGGTAAAAATGGCAATAACGACCGTTCAAAATCAAACCCACAACACAATAAAGTGTGTGAAAAGTCAATAGATTTAAAAACCTTCTGAATCACGTCTCTTAAACTCATGTATCATCCAGAATTTCTGTGTTTCCAAGCTGTAAACACTTCTGAGTTCTGTAATATCCAATTTGATTGCCCCATGTGAGCTGCAGCTTTCATGGCTGCCATGTGCTTTCATTTTGCCCTAATGTTTGTTTGTTTATTAGGATTTTAACGTCATGCTTTACACTTTGGTTACATACATGACAGGAACGGTAGTTACTCATTACACAAGATTCATCAGTTCACTAGGTTATATCAAACACATTTATGGACAAATTAGTATCTCAATTCACCTCACTTGCATGTCTTTGGACTGTGGGAGGAAACCGGAGCACCCCGAGTAAACCCACGCAGACACAGGGAGAACATACAAACTCCACACAAAAAGGACCCAGACCGCCCCATCTGGGGATCGAACCCAGGACCTTCTTGCTGTGAGGCGACAGTGCTACCCACTTAGCCACCGTGCCGCCCTTTCGCACTAATGAGGTGTTAAATGCTGATTTACTTTCTCAACTCTATATTTTCCCACCCTACATTAAATCTGTATTTTAGCTGTAAAAGAGTTAAACGATTTCATTCAAGTGAGCAACAAGATGCTACTGGTGTAAAAACAAGAACACAGCCCATACTGGAGATGTCATTTTGAATCATCTTTTGAATATTGATGGATGAGTAATGATTTAAGTGTGCAATAGGATGTTAGTAAACCAGTGAATTAGTCCAATATCACATTACTGCTCACAGTTTAACATCTGCATAGAGGACAATACTAGCCTCTATAATCATCCCTTCAGAAAGAAACACTCGGTATCTTTATATTTTTGGAAGAGTCCTAGTTTATTAAAGTGGAGCAGGCAAGCAAAAGTAGGGCGAAGACACAGAAAGGTTGAACTATATAAACTCCACTGAACCAAGTTAACACTGTGCACAGCGTGTGTTCATTTGGGCAGGATGAGGACTGTGAGGCTTTCTGATGGCTGGATTTAGAGCAGCATTTGGGTCTCCAGTACCACAGACCAAGGTTCAGAAGAATGGAATGTATTTTCTGCAACAAGGGCTGCGTCTGAAATCACATACCTCCGTACTGAACAGTACGCGAAAGCAGTACGCGAGAGCGGGTAGTGTGTCCGAATACGTAGTATTCATTAAACAGTACGCGAAAAGTATCCGGATGACCTACTGGTGGTCGTAGTATGTCTGAGGTTGTGTGCATACTGCACACTTGCGTACTGAAAGAGCTTACTGCTTTACCAGCAGGTTGCAAGGCAAGAATATGCCATAGACATGGCACCAATCCAATGCAGGGCATCACACATTCACCAATCACTTACTGGATGACACCCAGTTTTTTTGCATTTCCCCCACACTTTTCCTCCCAATCTAGTCGTATCCAATTACCTGATTTCATTACGCTTCCTTTCTACTGATGTTGACCTCCACTCTGAGGAGACGAGGCGAGTTCATATGTGGATCAGCTTTGTGTACGGAGAGATACAACTTGTTCCTCATTATCACTCGTCTCTGTGCAGGCGCCATCAATCAGCCAGCAGAGATCGTAATCACATCAATTTTAAAAAATCCACTCCGACACCCCCCTTGAACAGCAAGCCCCCTTGAACAACAAATTGTTCGTGTAGGTGCTCAGTCTGCCGGTAGCAGAGCTGAGATTCGAACCGACGAGTTCGAAATGTCAGCTTACACTCTACTAGCTGTATTGTATACCTTCTTTGCTATGAAGAGTGAATTGATCCTGTGATTACTCAATTTCGCACCCCCTTCCTGATTTACGCCATGCGTGAACGACATTGTTGTACCCTTAGGATCCCTGCTACTCTGTGAAACCCACTTTACCAGATTTACTTTACTCAAAGTCTCACTTCGTTGGTTCATTTATATTCATTGCTCATCCTGGACAGGGTTGCTGTAGGTCCGGTGCCAACCAGAAACCCTTGCCGCAAGCCAGGAACACATTCTAGACAAGGAACCAATTCATTGCAGAACCGATTAATTACACTCAAATTCACTCACCCCTCAATCTAAGGGGGCATTTAGGTCCCAATCCAATGGCTGCACGTTTGGGAGAAGGGAACAACCTAATTGCCCAGAGGATTTAGATCTATTTTGGCTAATACATAAGGATTCCACTACCTTAGAGTAGTGCTCATAATCATGCACAAACTCAAAAGCAGACCCTTAAGTAAGGCCCTCAACCCTGTCTGTTTCAGGGGGCGCTGTACAATGGCTGACCCAGCGCTCTGACCCCAGTTTCCAAACAAGCTGGGATATGCAAAAAAGATTTTCATTGTACTGTACACTTGTGGGGCAGCACGGTGGCTAAGTGGGTAGCACTGTCGCCTCACAACAAGAAGGTCCTGGGTTCGATGTGGAGGCTGTATGTTCTCCCCGTGTTTGCGTGGGTTTTCTCCGGGAGCTCCCGTTTCCTCCCAACGGGTTTGGAGTCTGACTGTTTGAGGCTGTGGACAGGTGTCTTTTATACAGATAACGAGGTCAAACAGGTGCCATTAATACAGGTAACGAGTGGAGGACAGAAGAGCTTCTTAAAGAAGAAGTTACAGGCCTGTGAGAGCCAGAAATCTTGCTTGTTTGTTATTGACCAAATACTTATTTTCCACCATAATTTACAAATAAATTCTTTAAAAATCCTACAATGTGATTTCCTGGATTTTTTTTCTCATTTTGTCTCTCATAGTTGAAGTGTACCTATGATGAAAATTACAGACCTCTCTCATCTTTCTAAGTAGGAGAACTTGCACAATCAGTGGCTGACTAAATACTTTTTGGCCCCACTGTATATATATATATATATGACAAATAAATTCATTCTTCTTCCCTAATTTCTACTGATTCCGTCTACAGCACCTGCATTACAGTCACATTCCATTACTGTAGATTGATTTATGTTACTGGTTAGGTGACAAACACACGTGCATGGGCACATGACATGTCTTCTGTGATAGCAAAACATTGAAAAATGTAATAGACACACGGCAGGGTGAGGTAAAGTTAGTGATTAGCCAAGCCTACCATTTAGAAAGGCTGCAGAAGCCTTACCACTGGGATCCAACACAAAATCATCCTGTGCATAGCGATGCTTCTCAGGTCCACATGCAATAAACACATCATGATCACCAAAGAGGTCCTGCAGACACGTCACCTAGAGAACAACAGAAAAGAAAATGTACATACAAGCATGTAAGTGCTTCTGTATATGAGACAACAAAAATGTAATTTTTTAGTGTAGTTTGAACCTTTGAAAATCATCTGCTGTTTTATTATGGGACCAGATTTGACTCTGAAGGTACTGTACATCTGCTTAAGGTCACCACCTGGATTTAACTAAGCAAATAGGTAAGAGCCTCCCATTGGATAATTACTGCATGGGTGATTATGTTTCAGCTGGCAACAAGTTATTTAACCCTAACTGATGCAGTGAGTAGCTTCTCATTTGTTAAACAACCATGTCGAAAGACACATCCTGTGGTCGTGGAAAATATGTTAATCTGTTTCAGAAGGGTCAAATTATTGGCATGCATCAAGCAGAGAAAACATCTAAGGAGATTGCTGAAACTACTAAAATCGGGTTAAGAACTGTCCAACGCATTATTAAAAAGTGGAAGGACAGTGGGGAAACATCATCTTCGAGGAAGGAATGTGGTCGGAAAAAAATCTTGAATGATCGTGATCGGCGATCACTTAAACCTTTGGTGAAATCAAAAGGTAGAAAACTACAGTAGAACTCAGGGATATGTGTAATAGTGAAAGTAAGAGCATTTCCACACGTACAATGCGAAGGGAACTCAAGGGATTGGGACTAAACAGCTGTGTATCCTTAAGAAAACCACTTGTCAGTGAGGCTAACCGGCAAAAACGGCTTCAATTTGCTAGGGAGCATAAAGATTGGACTCTGGAGCAATGGAAGAAGGTCATGTGGTTTGATGAGTCCAGATTTACCCTGTTCCAGAGTGATGGGCGCATCAGGGTAAGAAGAGAGGCAGCTGAAGTGATGCACCCATCATGCCTAGTGCCTACCGTACAAGCCTGTGGGGGCAGTGCTATGATCTGGGGTTGCTGCAGTTGGTCAGGTCTAGGTTCAGCAACGTTATGTGCCCAAAGAATGAGGTCAGCTGACTACCTGAATATACTGAACGACCAGGTTATTCCATCAATGGATTTTTTGTTCCCTGATGGCACGGGCATATTCCAAGATGACAATGCCAGGATTCATCTGGCTCAAATTGTGAAAGAGTGGTTCAGGGAGCATGAGACATCATTTTCACACATGGATTGGCCACCACAGAGTCCAGACCTGAACCCCATTGAGAATCTTTGGGATGTGCTGGAGAAGACTTTGCGCAGTGGTCCAAATCTCCCATCATCAATACAAGATCTTGGGGAAAAATTTATGCAACTCTGGACAGAAACAAATGTTGTGACATTGCAGAAGCTTGTGGAAACGATGCCACGGCGAATGCATGCTGTAATCAAAGCTAAAGGCGGTCCAACCAAATATTAGAATGTGTGACCTTTTTTTTGGCCAGGCAGTGTATTAAGTGTTCAGTTCACACTACACAACTCGATCTCTTGTAATCAGGAGTCCTTTAAGTCGTTCTGGTTTTCACACTACACGATTGATTGGCGATAGAGAGTCACACTCTACACGATCTATCACCACCAGGAGGATCGAAGACGAGGCTGTCTGTTCTCCCAAACTACGTTTTGTCCTAAAAAACACACGCAAAAAGTGTCGAGGGGTTTAATGATCTCATACAGTGTATCACAAAAGTGAGTACACCCCTCACATTTCTGCAAATATTTTATTATATCTTTTCATGGGACAACACTATAGAAATAAAACTTGGATATAACTTAGAGTAGTCAGTGTACAACTTGTATAGCAGTGTAGATTTACTGTCTTCTGAAAATAACTCAACACACAGCCATTAATGTCTAAATGGCTGGCAACATAAGTGAGTACACCCCACAGTGAACATGTCCAAATTGTGCCCAAAGTGTCAATATTTTGTGTGACCACCATTATTATCCAGCACTGCCTTAACCCTCCTGAGCATGGAATTTACCAGAGCTGCACAGGTTGCTACTGGAATCCTCTTCCACTCCTCCATGATGACATCACGGAGCTGGTGGATGTTAGACACCTTGAACTCCTCCATCTTCCACTTGAGGATGCGCCACAGGTGCTCAATTGGGTTTAGTCCATCACCTTTACCTTCAGCTTCCTCAGCAAGGCAGTTGTCATCTTGGAGGTTGTGTTTGGGGTCGTTATCCTGTTGGAAAACTGCCACGAGGCCCAGTTTTCGAAGGGAGGGGATCATGCTCTGTTTCAGAATGTCACAGTACATGTTGGAATTCATGTTTCCCTCAATGAACTGCAGCTCCCCATTTGCCAGCAACACTCATGCAGCCCAAGACCATGATGCTACCACCACCATGCTTGACTGTAGGCAAGATACAGTTGTCTTGGTACTTCTCACCAGGGCGCCGCCACACATGCTGGACACCATCTGAGCCAAACAAGTTTATCTTGGTCTCGTCAGACCACAGGGCATTTCAGTAATCCATGTTCTTGGACTGCTTGTCTTAAGCAAACTGTTTGCGGGCTTTCTTGTGCGTCAGCTTCCTTCTGGGATGACGACCATGCAGACCGAGTTGATGCCGTGTGCGGCGTATGGTCTGAGCACTGACAGGCTGACCTCCCACGTCTTCAACCTCTGCAGCAATGCTGGCAGCACTCATGTGTCTATTTTTTAAAGCCAACCTCTGGATATGACGCCGAACACGTGGACTCAACTTCTTTGGTCGACCCTGGCGAAGCCTGTTCCGAGTGGAACCTGTCCTGGAAAACCGCTGTATGACCTTGGCCACCATGCTGTAGCTCAGTTTCAGGGTGTTAGCAATCTTCTTATAGCCCAGGCCATCTTTGTGGAGAGCAACAATTCTATTTCTCACATCCTCAGAGAGTTCTTTGCCATGAGGTGCCATGTTGAATATCCAGTGGCCAGTATGAGAGAATTGTACCCAAAACACCAAATTTAACAGCCCTGCTTCCCGTTTACACCTGGGACCTTGACACATGACACCAGGGAGGGACAACGACACATTTGGGCACAATTTGGACATGTTCACTGTGGGGTGTACTCACTTATGTTGCCAGCTATTTAGACATTAATGGCTGTGTGTTGAGTTATTTTCAGAAGACAGTAAATCTACACTGCTATACAAGCTGTACACTGACTACTCTAAGTTATATCCAAGTTTCATGTCTATAGTGTTGTCCCATGAAAAGATATAATGAAATATTTTCAGAAATGTGAGGGGTGTACTCACTTTTGTGATACACTGTATGTGAGATGGGGTTTTCCTTCCAAAAATACACGTCAAGAAGCGAGCAAGAAAAAAATAAAGAATCTGGATAAAGGAGTGGATTTGGCTAAGCGGACAGCAGGGATCATCTGTCCTGCCGAGAGAGCTGGAGGTAAATAGATATTTTTGCAGTAAAAACGTAGACATTATGGTTTTCCCTGGATAATAAGGTCACAAATACTGTAAAGTTTGTCCCGATGTATTCTGATAGAAGCTATATTTTTCTGTGAAAATCAGGTCAAAAATTGTGTAGTGTGAGCTGGGCATAACCTATCCCATAACAATAACACTAGCAAAACAACAGCTCCAACTTAGACAGAAGGTTCAGAAACAGGCTTACTATTGGACACAGTTCTCTGAGATGTTCTAAAGCAGTGGTCCCCAACCTTTTTTGCACCACGGACCGGTTTCATATAAGATATAATTACACTGACCAGCGGGGGCGGGAGGATTTAAACTAGAATAACTATACTACTCAAAAATTAGCTTTTTTTTCGCTGCAACGAGACGCTGCTTCCACCTAGGGGTGATTAGAGACAATAACACCCGTATAAAATAGTGTTTTCATTGCTGATGTAGCAATCTCTAATTATTTATTCTTTCTGTGCGGCCCGGTAATTAATGACCCACGGATCAGTACCGGTCCGCGGCCCGGTGGTTGGGGACCACTATTCTAAAGTTTCAGTGACACACGGCACTGTAAGCTCTGCCTTTGGGCGGCATATGCAGCTAATGCACTTCAAACTGAGATGATTCATTCCTTCATTTACTGTCTGTTTAACCACTGCTTTATCCTTTTCACAGTCACGGTGAGTCCAATTCACTGGGTGAAATGTAGAAAACACCCTGGACAGGTCAGGAGTCCATCAAAAAGCAAACATACTCACACAAACTCATTCACACACACACATGCTATGGTAATGTTGTATCTCTAATTAACCCTCTATCTCCATCTTTGGACTGTGGAAGAAGCTTAGATTGTTTCCCTTCCCAAGATTTAGATTTTCAACATTTAGCAGACACTTTTATCATAAGCAACTTACAGCTGTGACAGTATACAATCAAAGCAATTGAGAGCTAAGGGCCTTGCTCAAGGACCCAACAGTGGCAACCTGGCAGTTAATAAATCTTTATCTTTAAAGCAAATGAAAATCTGAAGCTTGTTTTTGCACTTTCATGCAGCATATAAGTGTTAGTCTGAATAACCACTCTAACTGGTTCGGGTGTTAGTTTTAGTTTCAGCCAAATTATCTTCTTTTGGTACTTGACTAAAGGAGAACTGGAAAGTAAAGTTCGTCTCCAGCCTTCTGTACATTAAACCATCCCATCTCTTAATGACCAGGCTTAAACTGATGGATCTTTTTAAAGAAAATGATCTAGTGAGGCTGTAATTAGAGTTTACGTTTTACACCTCTTACTGTGCCTCTGTCCTCCAGCCTGCAGTAAAGTACAGGGCTGCAGTCTCAGCAATCTGACAGTCTGATGCCCTAATAAGAGCCTGCGACAGCTCCAGTTCACCCTGCTGTCATGGCTCCGACTGTGCCAGAGAGGGGAAAAAAGGAGGGGTGTTGTTAGTAAAAAAGATGAAGGAAGGTCAGGGAGAAGTCATGCTGTGGGTTTTGTTTTAAACAAGGTCAAATTAGCTTCCTACCTAAAACAAAGAGACATAAGCTTGTGTGTTGTGATGCACTGATACATATAGACATGATTGGTTATGTCAGAGGGATGGCCAAGTCCCCACGATGAACTGGCTTCCTGTCTGGAGTGTGTTATTGCTAAGGACAGTGGTATCATAGTAGACAGAGCTTTGGGCTATCAGTTGAACCAGAAACCAGTGATATACAGCAGATAAATGCACTAAAACATTGTTAAATAATAAAAACAAATGTGGTTCCTTCCTTCAACACTTCCTCTTGCTGTATAGAAACACTTATCAAACAGTGTTACTGCTTTAATTTGCTTACACGCCCCACTGAACATTGCAACCTGTCGGAAGAGAAGATAGGAACAGAAGTGGAAGGTGAAAAGGGTGACGCAGCAGATCAGCTTTAATTTCAAAGAGCATTGTGCTGCACTGTCAGATCGCACAGCATCAGCATCTCCAAAAATAATAGCACAGTGGACAAGGCAAGGACACCTCCTGCTCCTGACCCTCCAGTCCAGTACAGAGATTATATGTTAATGCAGCTATAACTTACTGTAAAGCTACAGTTACTGTACATGGCTAAGAGGTTATGGAGATTGTTTGACATCCCATTCCTAAACCAGCCTCTACTCTTCTAAAAAGACTTTCCACACCAGAGCTGGGATCTCGAATACATCATATCGAATCTCAGCTCTGCCTTGCCGGCTGAGGCTGAGCGGCCACATGAACAACGATTGGCCTGTTGTTCAGATGGGCGGGACTAAGCCGGATATGGGTCTCTCTCTGTCAGACTGGTACAATTACGACCTCTGCTGGCTGATTAGAGGCAATTGGGCCATTGGACGTGCTAAAGGGGGGAGAAAAAGGGGAGAAAATGCATTAAAAAAAAAAGACTTTCCACTGGTTTTTGAGAGTGTCTGTGGTGCCCATCCAGTCAAATGAGCATTTGTAAGGTCGGAACTTGATTCTGGGAAACCTGGGCCTATTGCAAACCTTACCAAGATAGGGAGGGTGGTGGTAAAACCCAAAAACATGCTGTTCATGCATGACAGTTTAAAAAGATCATAAAACTATAAGATTTTTTTGCAGACAGTGTAGGTAGAAATCCTTATACATAAGGCCTTACCTAATTCACGGCCATGAAAATTAAATGAACCATTTCTTGTGTAATATGCAATTTGCTGTGAAATTCAAAATCGAAGGTTTGTGTTTAGTGATTTAACATTTTTCATTTGTGCAGCGTTCAAGTGCCTCACGTTTACTGGTTAATTTGTATTATGAGGTGGTCCTAGCAATCCTACGGTACTTCAGTCAGCAATTGGTTAGTCAAAATGTCCAAATTGTCGAAGCAGCTAAAAACTCTATGGTTTACAACTGAGTTTGGTAAATTTGCACTTTGCAAAGTTTTGTGGATGCGGGGGGTGGGGGTGTCAAAACATGGATGAAAATGTTTCTTGGTGTTCTAGGTTTACATTCAACTATTAAGGCAGGCTGTGTTGTTTATTGTAGCTTCCATTTATTCTATCATTCAATTTATGAGTGTAATTTAATGACCGTCGTGAAATGTGGCATGAAATCTGTGATTTTTGAAAAATAAGGTCCATAAAATTATGCACATTTTCCTGTGAATTTAGTAGTGCCCAAGTTATAACATACATAGAAATGACTTCTGGCTGGGCAGGATAATGCCTTTAATAGGGTGTCTTAACTTTTGCACATCCCACCATTAACATTTTTCTAATTACAATTAAAACATTTCTATCACTTTAAATTACTTGCTGCAGAAGTTGGGTTAATAAAAAAAAATCTACTGTGTGTTTTGGTCAGGGGTGCCAAAACTTTTGAATGACCTATTTTGACAAAATCTGATCTGTTCCACAATGACAGTGTTCTGAATTGAAGAGTTTCCTGAAGTTTTCTTTATACTAATCATTCCACATTGCACATTCAAAAACAAGTCCATGAAACTGAGATCACACAGCGGCTCCAGCAGGGTCCACTGGCACATTTCTGGATGTGTGCCCAGCAGCAATGCCAACTGTGAAAGCCAGATGGTCAGACAGGCCAGAGAGGAGGATAGAGTTGGGAATTATTTGAAATTCTTTTGTCTCTTAAATGTTGCAGAGATAATTTTATCTTTACTAGCAGTGCTGATGGTGGTGTGTATTAATCAAAGAGAACAACGTACAAACCCCATTTCTTAAAAAAGACATTTTGCAAAACAAAACATAATAATAATAGTTCTTATTATCATAATTATTATTATCATTATTATTATTGTTTTGTTATTATTATTATTGTTATTATTATTATCATCATTATTATTGTTATTATTATTGTTACTATTATTATTATTATTGTTATTATTTTATTGTTATTATTATTGTTATTATTATAATCATAACTATTATTATTATCATTATTATCATTGTTATTGTTGTTATTATTATTGTTATTATTATTATTGTTAATATTATTATCATTATTATTATTATTATTATAATTATCATTATCATTATTATCATTATTATTGTTATTATTATTGTTATTATTATTATAATTATTATTATCAATCATTATTATTATTATTATTATCATTATTATTATCATTATTATTATCATCATTATTATTGTTATTATTATTATTATTATTATTATTATCATTATCATTATTATTACTATTATTATTGTTATTATTATTATTATTGTTATTATTATCATTATTGTTATTATTATTATTGTTATTATTATTATTGTTATAATTTTTTATGGCAATATGATTTAGGACTATTGCATACTCTTTACATTTAAATTAAATGATATTACAAATACAAAGCTATTTGTAATAGCATTTAATTTGCATAATTTTCATACTTCAGCCATTCAGTGAGCCCTAGTGCCATGTGGTTGTAAACACTGCCATCATTATAAACATTTACATTAACATTTTTATCCAAAGCAACTTACAGTACTTTGACAGCATACTGTCTAAGCAATTGAGGGTTAAGGGCCTAGCTCAAGGACCCAAAAGTGACAACCTGGCAGTGGTGGGGCTTGAACCAGCAACCTTTTGATTACTAGTCTAGTGCCTTAATCGCTAGGCTACAACTGCCCCTAAAAGACCACTTCCATAAGAATAGTCATGTCCCATAATAAGCAAATAGTCAGATTCTATCTGAACAAATGGACAAGCATAACTGAGCCACATGACCTCCTCAATGTAAGGGTTAAGCATTCAGAACTGTACTGTTTTCTTGGTGTATGTCATACACGCACTTACTCGCTTTTTAAAATGTGGTAAAAGATAACAGATCTGATTACTACACTGTTTTTGTACCTATTTGTAGACCGGAGTCTGTGGATTGTTACACCAATGAACTCTCAAACAGGCATTCGTCTTTGTAATTAGCTTAAACCTATAACTAGCTAGCTTAAATGTAAGCCTAACTAACCCCCCCTCCCCCTCCCCCCTCCCAGAAAATAAGCTTAAAGCAGCTTTCAGATGAGGATACAATCGATTCTCTTTTTACTGAAATAAGCATTTCTGTGTAGCAGTAGTCTAGCTGATGCTGTGCTGAAAATATTGTATTAGCTGAGCTGTGTTAGCGTAAAGCAGCTTCCAACAACCAGCTGCATTTTAAATTTATCCTAACAGAATCTGGATCTAATAACAACAAAGCTGAATGCAGTCTCAGCAGGGAGTCCAACTAAACCCTTTATCCCTCCTCCTAATAAGATCTGCCACAAACAGATGGTAATTTACTAGCCTTCCTGTTAGACTGCTACCATGTTCCAAACCATTACTGCTGATGAAGCAGTTTGTAAACTTTTAAATAAATGACATTTTAAAATTAGAAAAAGTACCTAACAAGTGACAATATTTACAATTAATTGGCAATAAATCATTTTGACAAACACTATGTAACCAAAAGTATATAAACACACTTTTCAATGTTTCTATTATCCAACTACTGCACACATGTCTAAGAGGGCACGTGTTAGCCAGGGCTCTCCTCGGTCAGAGTGGAGGTCAGCAACAGTAGAGAGGAAGCGTAATGCAATCAAGTAATTGGATACAACTAGAATGGCAGAATAATGAAATTGGCTGAGCAGCAAAGCCAGATTACAACCCTAACATGACCAGGCACAATGCCAAGCATCCACTGGTGTGGTGTAAAGCACACTACAGTTAGACTCAGGAGTAACAGGAACTCAGTGATGACCTATGCATTGTTATCTGCCATTCTGACAGACAAATGTGAATGTAAAAAGCCCATTTCCTGTTTTTGCATTGCAATGTGAACAATGCACAGTCTATAACAAAATGTTTTTAGCTAGTCTGGAGCTGCAGAACTGCCTAGGTCAGGACTTTATCCAAAACCTTTGAGATAAATTAGAATGCCAACTGAAAGCAACATCACACACAATCTTGTAGCTAAATGGACCCCAACCCTTTTCGACCTGGTCTAAAATCTAGTATTGAAGCAGAAAAGTGGGGACTGATGTCATAATAATGCCTATAAATTTGAATGTGATGTACAAGCAGAGATGAATAGTGCTGGACTGTCCACATACACCTGACCCATGAGTTTGTTGGGCATCTGATTCCAGATTTTAAGGCATTAATACGGAGCTAATTTCTTTCTCCACTCTTTTGAATGCCTTTCATAATACTTTAAAGTGTGTATTTGCAGATTTGTGCCCATTCTATGTCTTATGGACCTTAATATGTGCCCAGGGCCATAATCATGCTGGAGGAGAAAGGGCCTTACCTAAACTGTTGCCTCAAATGAAAATATATAGTTCATTTTATAATTGACTGTATAAAGCTAAAACAGCTCAAACCAATAATTAGAAAGTGTGTCTACATACTTTTGGCATACATTGTGTAGTATACATAAGCATCAGACCTCATTAGTATTAATATTTAGTCATATTTCCTGCACGGTTTTGTATAAACTACAAATGAGATACAGCCACTTTGACAGTCCCTTTAGCTACAAGAATAGCGGACAACACTTTGCACTGGGGGTGCCTCGGTGCCCTACTTAAAGAAGACGTCGCCTCACAGCATGCACCCACCCATGCGCCTCTGTCTGCTTTAATTGTGTGTGACAAGCAGACATGCCTTCATGTCCATTCTGATCCGAAAACAACGCCAGACATTCCCAAACAACCTAATACCCAGGACTGTCCTGTTTGCCCACTCCATACACACACATGCGCCAAACATCAAAAACATCCTCCTTTATGTTTTATATATCACTGAAAAGAAACTAGCATGCATCAGGGTGTGGCACTCAAGGACATTCTTGGGGACAGCATGAAGAACTGATTTCAATGGAAAAGTCAATTATGCTTGGAAGAGTTGAAGGTAAAAGAGGAAGAGGATGGCCAGCAACTAGATAGATAAATACAATTAGATGAATAATGAATGAGCCATTAGAAAGCCTGAAGACCCAAGAGAACTCTCCAGATGGTCAGCAAGAGTCCAAATCCCCTTGACGACACTTATAATCAATAACAGTAAAAGATTTACAAAAGCTGATTTCCTGTTTATTGATAAAAATCAATACAGACGACTTCAGACATAATTTAAGGGGTCAGAGGAGCACCTTTTACCTCAAGTAAGCATGTAGGGAGAATTTAGTCTTGTTTTTACTTGTTTTTCAGCATCAACAAAGTAAAATTCCATCAACCCTCCCTCCGTCAGACACAGCCTTAACCAGAAAAACAATATAATATCAGGCCTTCTCGACCACAGACATTGATTAAATAATAAAATGACCTAGCTAAACCTCCTGTAGAACATGAACTTTGCAGTACTGAATTTGGGCATGTACAGGCTCACCAATAATTTTAAGCCACTAAAATAGGGTCACTAGACAAGCTGAGGAGCTCAGTATTTGTTTTAGCCTAGATTGTAATTGTTTAAATTGTTTTTGTCCCCTTTTGGCTGCTCCTATATGCTAGGTTCAATCCTTACTACTTATTTGTAAGTAACATCATCCACCGTGGTTCCTTCCATCAGGTACAAGGAGATCAATAAGTAGGGGCAAAACATGTTGTCTTTCCTTTACCATTGACCTGGTACCAGATGGTAGGAACCACAGTGGATGACATCTAACACTGTATATTTAGGGGTTGCCACATCAGATCTGGTCCACTTACCCTAGACTTGGCACAGTTTTCTTTTATGCCAGATGCCCTTCCTGATGCAACCCTCCTATTTTTATCCAGGCCTGACAACCTCCCAATGGCCAGACTGTTTCTAGACTAGGCTGTTGTTAAAAAGACAAAGTAACAAACAAGTAGAACACAGGACAGATAGAGGAATAAGAAAGACTGGAGGTGTGAAAAAGCACCTGAGTCATGCCAGAGATCTCTGGCTTGTTATATTGTGAGTCATTTCAAACCCATCTGTGTATAAACCCTCTTGTTTTGCCACATGCAGTTCTGATTTACAGTTTTTCCTACTTTCTCACAGCTGAGCAGCTCCTAAAATATTTACTACTGTAAATTCCTGCTGAGGTGTTAGTCATCATACAGAGTTCAGATTCTTTTTGTTGACAGAGCATCTTTGTCCAACCCTCTTTTGATAGCCTCATAATCGCTAATGGACCGCATGATGGTGCAGTGGGTAGAACTGTCACCTCACAGCAAAAAGAGCTTAGGTTCAATTCCTGTGTGGAGTGGAATGGTCTATTCTCTTGAGAAAGTCATGTCTGTATGAGCTCCACTGGTTGAAGGTAAATGAAGGAGCAGGTGAACATTACCATATGCTAATGGATAAGGATAAATTATGTACATGTAAATAACCACAGAAGATACCTTATAGCTCCCAGCTGCCTTCTTGGCAAATTATAGTATGCTAGTTATATGTACACATGAATGGTGCAGCAGTAAATTATGGTAGCCCACTACAGCTGGGATCCAGGGTTCAAATCCCCAGCGGTGATATCAGCCGATTAGACATCTACATACTAACACGGGTATGTCTTTTGGGGATGGGTGTGGCTGAGGTCCCCCAATAGATTGCCATCCTGTCCGGTAATAGATGGAAAATTCTTTTATACCTAAAGCGATAGGGTTATTAAATTTGTGATATGAATTTCCCTTATTTTTCTATTTCTATTTAGGATTTTATATACAGGGGTTGGACAAAATATCTGAAACACCTGTCATTTTAGTGTGGGAGGTTTCATGGCTAAATTGGACCAGTCTGGTGGCCAATCTTCATTAATTGCACATTGCACCAGTAAGAGCAGAGTGTGAAGGTTCAATTAGCAGGGTAAGAGCACAGTTTTGCTCAAAATATTGCAATGCACACAACATTATGGGTGACATACCAGAGTTCAAAAGAGGACAAATTGTTGGTGCACGTCTTGCTGGCGCATCTGTGACCAAGACAGCAAGTCTTTGTGATGTATCAAGAGCCACGGTATCCAGGGTAATGTCAGCATACCACCAAGAAGGACAAACCACATCCAACAGGATTAACTGTGGACGCAAGAGGAAGCTGTCTGAAAGGGATGTTCGGGTGCTAACCCGGATTGTATCCAAAAAACATAAAACCACGGCTGCCCAAATCACGGCAGAATTAAATGTGCACCTCGACTCTCCTGTTTCCACCAGAACTGTCCGTCGGGAGCTCCACAGGGTCAATATACACGGCCGGGCTGCTATAGCCAAACCTTTGGTCACTTGTGCCAATGCCAAACGTCGGTTTCAATGGTGCAAGGAGCGCAAATCTTGGGCTGTGGACAATGTGAAACATGTATTGTTCTCTGATGAGTCCACCTTTACTGTTTTCCCCACATCCGGGAGAGTTACGGTGTGGAGAAGCCCCAAAGAAGCGTACCACCCAGACTGTTGCATGACCAGAGTGAAGCATGGGGGTGGATCAGTGATGGTTTGGGCTGCCATATCATGGCATTCCCTTGGCCCAATACTTGTGCTAGATGGGCGCGTCACTGCCAAGGACTACCGAACCATTCTGGAGGACCATGTGCATCCAATGGCGGTGCCGTGTATCAGGATGACAATGCACCAATACACACAGCAAGACTGGTGAAAGATTGGTTTGATGAACATGAAAGTGAAGTTGAACATCTCCCATGGCCTGCACAGTCACCAGATCTAAATATTATTGAGCCACTTTAGGGTGTTTTGGAGAAGCGAGTCAGGAAATGTTTTCCTCCACCAGCATCACGTAGTGACCTGGCCACTATCCTGCAAGAAGAATGGCTTAAAATCCCTCTGACCACTGTGCAGGACTTGTATATGTCATTTCCAAGACGAATTGAAGCTGTATTGGCCGCAAAAGGAGGCCCTACACCATACTAATAAATTATTGTGGTCTAAAACCAGGTGTTTCAGTTATTTTGTCCAACCCCTGTATATTTGAGCTGTATTATGTGTTTAAGCTGTATTATGTGTTTTTGTCTTGTTTTTATTTTTGTGTTGTATGCCATGCTGCAAAACAAATTTCCCTTTGTGGACAATAAAGACTGAACTGATGTGTTACTGCATTGTGCCCAGTGATTCTGTGAAACCATAAACACAGCAACCCTGACCAGGATAAAGTGGTGGTAAACCATGAAAATTAAACGTGTAGACCTGTCATCAACAACACATAATTACCTAATTGCTGTATTACTGTGTCCCTGTGCACAAGGCACACTCTATAAAGACAAAGAAAAGCTTGGTTTAAAGGAACTCCAGTGGCCTGCACAGAGCCCTGACCAGTAAACAGCTTTGGAATAAACATCAATTAAGGCTTTCCTGACCAACATCAGTTCCCAGCCATACAAATCACTTTTTGACGGAATAATCACAAATTCAAGACATACTTCAATGTTTTGTAAGAAGCCTTGTCAGAAGAGTGTCTCAAAAGATCACATAGAGGTCACTTTGTTTTAATTACATTAGTCTTAAAATGAGATGTCCAGCAAGCTTGTGGTCAGGTGTCCAAATACTTTTGGCCATATAATGTATCTGGTTGAGGCATTTATTCAAGTATTGGAGATTATAGAGTAAACCTCCATATCTGGGTGTCAGGGACTTTATACTATTGGAGGTGACAGGTGCTAGCCAGCATGGTAATGGTGCTAGCGGCAGAGGAATTGTAAATGACTACATTTGGCGAAATGTGGGAAAATGTGTGGGTCATCTTGTGCACCACCTACGTTTACCAGACACCTTTATCCAAAGCAACTTACACTTCTGGCCAAGGCCAATGTGCAAGCAACTGAGGCTCAAGGGCTTTGCTCAAGAGGGACACAGTGGCAACTAGGTGGTGGGACTTTGGTGTGACATTCCAATTACTAGTTTAGTACCTTAACCACTAAGCCATCAATGCACAGTATTCATGCTTATCAGTATTTATTATAATTAAAATGATTAAAATACCCTCCTACCTGTTTTCCCTCCAGAGTGTAGAGTCTCTTGACCACTCCCGAGTCCAGTTTGATGGCATCGCTGATGTCGGTGAGCACTTGTTCAAACGAGTGAGCCGTTTTCTTGTTGAGCAGAATCCGGACAGCTTTGCGAGGTTTCACTCCGCTCCGTATAACAGTCACCAGTTTGGGCCTGATGAAATCTTTGTTCTCTCTCTCCTTTAACTCATTCCTCAGTGTGGGTAAAGAGGAGAGAGAGCGTGATGTACCAAACTTTACATTCACAGACCAGTTGGGGTTAGTGTTCTTGATGTAGTTCACTCTGCGGTAGGGCTCGTTGGAGGCGCAGACGTAGCTCTCACCTGCAGGGGGATGGGAGTAAGTGGGGCAGTGTTAGGTGAACACATCTGAAACATGTTAAGGATGCACCCTGTACAGACTGACAAAAATGAGTAAAATCAGAAACCTAAACTGGCTGAACCAAAAATGAGGACTGAACCCAGGTCCTTAGTTTCTACTACTTTAAAACCAGTACTATGTACTATCATTTCAAACTTACATACAAAGACATTTGACTCTGTACTAATAAATATAAACAAACATATATTTAACAGCAGTATATAACAGCAGTATGTTTAGAATGCATTTAGTCTTTATGCACACTTGATTGTGTTGTGGATTTGATTTTGAATAGACATAATGCAGTTTTTACCCAGTAATGTATGCAGACCCTTTGTTGTTGCACTTCAAATTGTAATCATGTCTATCTGTTTGCTTTAATAATTCTTGAATTCAATTGGAGTCCCCCGGCTGGATGCAGAATGTATGAATGGGGCCGAAAAATGCAGCAAGAACATCCTTAAAAAACCTCCTCAAAACCGCACCCGAGCTCAGACTGGCCTGAACGTTCACCTTTCAACAAGACAGTGACCTAAAACATACAGCCAAAACGATACTGGAGTGACTTCAGAGCAAGTCTGTGAATTTTCATCAAACATCTGAGGAGGGAACTAAAGATGGCAGTTACCAGACTGATGGAGCTTTAAAGGATCCGTAATGAAGAATAAAATAAACAGCCCAAATCCAGGTCTACAATGCATGTAGGGGGCAGTGATAGCTCAGTGGTTAAGGTACTGGACTAGTAAACAGAAGGTTGCCGGTTCAAGCCCCGCCACCACCAAGTTGCCACTGTTGGGTTCCTGAGCAAGGCCCTTAACCCTCAATTGCTCATCGTGTTAAGCTCATCGTGTAAGTCGCTTTGGATAAAAGCGTCTGCTAAATGCTGAAAATGTAAATGTAAATGTAGAGACAAATCCAAGAAGTTCTGCAGCTGTAATTGCTGCCAGAGTGGCTTCTACAAGGTATTAAATAAAGAGTGTAAAGAATTTTGTGAATTAGAGGTTTAAATTAATTGTAATAATTTACCAAAACTGTAAAAAGTCATTCATTGTCTGTTTTACCACAGCTTTATCCTATTCAGGGTTGCGGTGGGTGCAATTCAATGGGCAAAACGTAGGAAACACCCCAGGCTTTAGTATCTCCAATTAACCTGACTGCATGTCTTTGGACTGGGGGTGGAAACTGAAGCACCCAGATAAAACCCACGCAGACACTAGGAGAACATGCAAACTCCACGCAAAAAGGACCCAGATAGCTCCACCTGGGAATCTAACCAGGAACATTCTTGCTATGAGGCAACAGTGCCAGTTACAGAGCCACTGTGCCGCCACCTCTCTAAAAACTCTCTAAGTCTCTCTATTGTAATGGGTAATTATGTAATGGGTAATGTAAAGTTCACACACACAAACACACACACACATTACTTAAACCAAACTTTTCTTTATAGACACTCCTTTGTGCACAGGGGCACAGTCATGCTGGAACGAAAAGGTCATTCCCTAAACTGTTGCTGAAAATTTGTGAAGTATATAATTTCCTTTCTTTTCATTTTATTACACACATTAAACTTAAAATTAGAAGTGGTGTCCCAATACTTTTGTCCAAATAAATACACAAACCCCATTTCCAGAAAAGATAGGACACGTTTTAAATATGCAATAAAAACTAAAATCCTGCTCAACCAGGCCTTGTCGGGAGCTTTCACTTTGATTCCTGAATCAGTGGACCACACTAAACAGTTACAGAACTGCTGTTAAATCTTTAGCAGAATATTTCTACCAAAGGTACACACTTCCTGTATATCTCCAGCCCGGTCCGAAACATGGATTTCACCCCATCATGGAATCTTCAAATGTGTGTGGAATGTAAAGCATGCTGAGACCTCTAATGCACTTCCTTTTTTGCGTACACTTCTGGCCGACATCCAGAGTATTTTCACCGACATACCAGTGTAACAGCATTCAAGCAAGCGGTCTGTCCCAAAGGCCCTGTTCAGTAACCACTCGATAAATTTGATGGTAAATGGAAACCACATGAACTGACTGAATTCATTAGTGAATGAGTGTTCTTCTATAAATCAATATATTAAATAAACTCTCCATAACTCAGGAAGGCAGTAATGTCAGCACTAGCTATAAAGCATAGTCTTATTTACTGAACTTTGCTATTTAACCTACAGCGGTGAGAAACATAAGCAGACCTTAGTTATATTCTGCATATGCATACAGTCAAAAGTATGAGACCACTAGTAAAAATGATACTTTTATTGCATTTTTCTTAAATGTATTACCATACTATTTATTACAAACCATATAACCAGCATACCAATTAAATCTTTAAATAAATGTACATGAATTTCACAACATTACAAAGAACATCTAGTAATGTCACTGAATATTTGGCTGTGTCTGTTTTTGTCTGAGAACAAAGTCCCAATAGGATTTAGGTCAAGTGACTGTAGAGGTCACTACTTTACAGTCAGCACATTTTTATCATGTTTGGTTTTTGAGTTTTGAAGGATTTATTATAATAAGGATTTAAGGTAAAATAGAGACATTTACACTTGTGGGCTCAGACCTTTGGCTGCCACTAATATAAACCACTATATAAACATACAACTAAACATTAACTGTGGGGCAGTTGTAGCCTAGTGGTTAAGGTACTGGACTAGTAATAGAAAGGCCAATGGTTCAAGCCCCACCACTACCAGGTTGCCAATGTTGGGCCCCTGAGCAAGGCACTCAACCTTCAATTGCTTAGACAATATCTAGTCATAGTACTATAAGTCACTTAAGATAAAAAAATGTAAACTGGTCTTCATCAGGTCCTGATATTTAATCAATCTAACATCAGGTAACAAACACCACATTACAGATTCCACTATTGTTATTATGTTTACCAAAAAGTTATATACCAATATTGGGAGTACTGTCCAGTAGCTTATTAAACCGACCACTTTAAGTGTCCATAAGTAATTCAAAAAGTGTTCAGTGTAAAAGCTTTTCAGTCTTACACATCACTGTGAATAGGGATGCACAAATACCATCTTATATTGTGGTAAAGCAAACATTTTGCCGCAAATAAAACATTTAAAGCTTGACAAAACACTGACCATATATGCTGGCCAACAACAGCAACAATTAAAATTCTCAGTTCTCAAACCATTAGTGTCAATAATAGCGAAGGTGATGTAACCTTGTGATAAACATTCCTCTGTCCCAATTTTTAAAAGGACCCGTGATGGATTTGAGTCCTGTCCTGGGTGTGTTACTATATTGCACTGAGACTGCCTGGGATAAAGTTGTGGTGAAAATTAATCGACAAAATAAAGGTTTGAGTAAAATAAGAAAAATCACAGATTGCTGTTTTATTGCATTTTTGCAAAACTTGCCAATTTTTCTGGAAATTGCATTTGTTGTTTCTGAAAGGTGGTTTTGCCTCTAATGATGCAAGTCAAGGGACTACGCTAAATGGAGCACTTCATGGAGTATTTCAAGCAGAAAAGTTATATAAATTCTGGTTCTGGTGAGTTCATATACAGTAAAGTTTGACTGAAATTTCATCTACAGAGCAATTCTGAACGACCATGGCTCATGTCTAAGCAGAACACTGATGCTCCTACATTCCAAGATGACAGCTGTAATGCATATAGGATTTGTTGAGCAGTATTGGTGCTGTTATGCGAGGACAGAAGAATCCAAGTCCATGAGCTTATATTTATAGCAAAAAATGTTTGTTCAAAAAAGATCTTTCAAAACTCATGAGATTAAAAGAGATCCACAGATCTGATGAAAGGCGTGTTTGCCTGGTGTCTGGGTGAGCGTGGGTGGGTAGCACTGCTTGGCACTACAACGCATGCAGCTGCTCTGAAAATGGATCTTTGTCACGATGGAAAACATCACTTATTAGTGTTTAGACTTTCTTCAAATGTTTTGGAAATTGGTAATATTAAAATAATCAAGGAATTGTAACTCTTTGTCAAATCATTATTTAGTAATTCTTATTTTTAAGAATTAATATATATATACAGTATATATATATATACTGTATATATATATACAGTGTATCACAAAAGTGAGTACACCCCTCACATTTCTGCAGATATTTAAGTATATCTTTTCATGGGACAACACTGACAAAATGACACTTTGACACAATGAAAAGTAGTCTGTGTGCAGCTTATATAACAGTGTAAATTTATTCTTCCCTCAAAATAACTCAATATACAGCCATTAATGTCTAAACCACCGGCAACAAAAGTGAGTACACCCCTAAGAGACTACACCCCTAAATGTCCAAATTGAGCACTGCTTTTCATTTTCCCTCCAAAATGTCATGCGACTTGTTAGTGTTACTAGGTCTCAGGTGTGCATAGGGAGCAGGTGTGTTCAATTTAGTAGTACAGCTCTCACACTCTCTCATACTGGTCACTGAAAGTTCCAACATGGCACCTCATGGCAAAGAACTCTCTGAGGATCTTAAAAGACGAATTGTTGCGCTACATGAAGATGGCCAAGGCTACAAGAAGATTGCCAACACCCTGAAACTGAGCTGCAGCACAGTGGCCAAGATCATCCAGCGTTTTAAAAGAGCAGGGTCCACTCAGAACAGACCTCGCGTTGGTCGTCCAAAGAAGCTGAGTGCACGTGCTCAGCGTCACATCCAACTGCTGTCTTTGAAAGATAGGCGCAGGAGTGCTGTCAGCATTGCTGCAGAGATTGAAAAGGTGGGGGGTCAGCCTGTCAGTGCTCAGACCATACGCCGCACACTACATCAAATTGGTCTGCATGGCCGTCACCCCAGAAGGAAGCCTCTTCTGAAGTCTCTACACAAGAAAGCCCACAAACAGTTTGCTGAAGACATGTCAACAAAGGACATGGATTACTGGAACCATGTCCTATGGTCTGATGAGACCAAGATTAATTTGTTTGGTTCAGATGGTCTCAAGCATGTGTGGCGGCAATCAGGTGATGAGTACAAAGATAAGTGTGTCATGCCTACAGTCAAGCATGGTGGTGGGAATGCCATGGTCTGGGGCTGCATGAGTGCAGCAGGTGTTGGGGAGTTACATTTCATTGAGGGACACATGAACTCCAATATGTACTGTGAAATACTGAAGCAGAGCATGATCCCCTCCCTCCGGAAACTGGGTCGCAGGGCAGTGTTCCAGCATGATAATGACCCCAAACACACCTCTAAGACGACCACTGCTTTATTGAAGAGGCTGAGGGTAAAGGTGATGGACTGGCCAAGCATGTCTCCAGACCTAAACCCAATAGAACATCTTTGGGGCATCCTCAAGCGGAAGGTGGAGGAGCGCAAAGTCTCGAATATCCGCCAGCTCCGTGATGTCGTCATGGAGGAGTGGAAAAGCATTCCAGTGGCAACCTGTGAAGCTCTGGTAAACTCCATGCCCAGGAGAGTTAAGGCAGTTCTGGGAAATAATGGTGGCCACACAAAATATTGACACTTCAGGAACTTTCACTAAGGGGTGTACTCACTTTTGTTGCCGGTGGTTTAGACATTAATGGCTGTATATTGAGTTATTTTGAGGGAAGAATAAATATACACTGTTATATAAGCTGCACACAGACTACTTTTCATTGTGTCAAAGTGTCATTTTGTCAGTGTTGTCCCATGAAAAGATATACTTAAATATCTGCAGAAATGTGAGGGGTGTACTCACTTTTGTGATACACTGTATATATATATATATATATATATATATATACACATATATATACATAAAGCTAACCCATGCCCCCTCCAACACGTGGGCAGCAGCCGTATGCATTTTATTACCTACACCAGACGAGATCAGCCATAGACCAGCTCCGTGTACAGAGAGACACACCGTGAGATGTACACACCTACGATGTATTCGAGATCCCAGCTCTGGTGTGCTAGCTTGTGTTTTTACCTAAGCGGTTTTTAAAATTGGTTTAAAAAAATCTGAAACTTAAAACTAAATCTGCAGTTAAATTCAAATTGGGACAGCAGTGACAACAGTTTGGGGAAGACTATTCCCTGTTTCAGCATTACTGTGCCCAAGTGTACAAAGAAAAGTCCATAAAAACATGACAGGTTTAGTGTGGAGAAATTCAAGTGGGCTGAACAAAGTCCTGACCTTTGCCCTATTGAACACCTTTGGAACATTGATTTTGAGTCAGCCCTTTTCCGTCCAATTCCAGTAAAAAAGTGGAGGCTGTTATCTACTAATGGCCATGTTTTCAGAATGGTATCATAACAAGCTCATGGTCAGGTGTCCACATAGTGCACGTTTTTCCTGTGACCTCGTCACCTATCAGATTCAACCATCAATCTATTAATTTATTAATAATAAAATCCCACTTCTTCATTTAAACAGAAGAAGGAAGCAGACTCCCAAGAGACCAGCCTTTATTAAGCTGCCAAATTAACAAAAGGCTAATTTAGCCATTTAGTTCCAGATGGGGTCACCATTGCTGATGCATGACACAAATTCATTTACACACTGATGAGAGAAAAGGAAGAGGAACTGGTTATGCTTAAACTGGAGATAGTGGGATATGACTTTGGTCCTAATATGGGACTCAGGTGTGAAATGTCCACAGTGGGTGGCGACCCTGTTCCCCCTTTCTACTTAACCAGTGTACTTCTGGTGTCCACCTGAGCCCCCTTAAATATACACTCCTGTTTAATTAAGATGGGACTCTATCCATTAACACAAAGTAGATCTACAAAGCGGCTTATATTTAGTCATTATCACAGTTTTTAGTTTGTTAATTAGTTTAAAAGACGTCTTATTTAAGAAAGAAAACAGCAAATGTTAGATGTACAGTTAAAGTGTTAAATACAGCAGATAGGATCAGCATAAAGACCTAAAGGACTGAGCATGACAATAAGCATGCAGGTATCAGAACTGCATGTTAGAGCTATGGAAGAAGGTCAGCTCTGATGAATCCTGTATACTCCAAAATCGTGGAGATGGCTGGAGATGTGTACATCTTTTACCTGCAACAGGATGCAGATGGCACCAGGATGCAGTACTGGATGATCTACCTCAGAGATACAGACATTGAAAGAGATGCTGGTAATGACCTGGTTCCATATACCACAGGACTCTTTTAGATGTCTTGAGAAATCCATGTCTTAGAGTCAGAGCTGTCTTGACAGTGTATTAGCCGGGCGGCCCTCATGTTTTTGGCACATCACATCAGGCACATCAGGCATATCCCTTGGCTTCTTTCACCATAACAGAGTTGAGGTCAGTACTTTGGGAAGGCCATTTCAAAAGATTATTTTAGGCCACTATAAATGATGGGCAGTGGTAGCTAAAAAATTAGGTTATTGGACTATTCATTCGAAAGTCACTGGTTCAAACCCTACTATAGCCAAGTTGCCACTGTTGGGTCCCTGAGGTAAGCCCTTAACCCTCAAATGCTCTATTTATTGCAGTTATAATTGTAAGTTGTGTCTTGTAAATGTACAATTGTTTATTTTATGTTTTATGTTGTTTTTTTGAGTCACAGTCCTTTGAAACATCTAGGTAGAGGTCATCAGAGTGCACATGCAAATTCAGCATTTTTTTAATTTGGTGCAAAAACAAACAAATAATAAAACCAGCTGTTAATTAAGAATTTGAGGAGTTTGAGCTACTATGTGTTTAGCTGTCATTAATGGGATAACCCAGTGCCCCCAACTACCAATAAGTAGAAGTAATCAGACATGTAGGATTGAACACAGGCCCTTGGTAAATAACATAAACTCCACAGATCAGACCAAAATATTTCATTTGAATGATTTTGCTACAGCATTTTGCTTTAGGAATGGATTGTTGTCTTCAGTTGATTACTAAGTCATGACTAAAAGTTACAACTGTACAACTATCCAGACTTCTGCAGACTAACTAATGGATGCTTGATTACCAACATCAGCGCTCCCATCCCATCAGGAGGAACATAAACGTATTCCCTGTGGATGTTGAGGTTATCCTAAAAGGATTTATTTTGTGTCTGAGCAAATGAACAGGCTGAATAAAAAGCTGGCCCTGCTGCTCCCTGCACACCAAACAATGCACCGACTCAGCTGCACATTAACACAGTCAATACACATTAAGGGCCTCATGGACAAGGTAATTTGCTCTGTGTCACATGACCGCAAGAAAAAGTACAATCCCAAATTAGAAAAAATGTATCTATCCCAACTTTTTTCTTATTTGGGATGTATTTATTCCTTTATGTTTACCAAATGCTTCATCCCAGTGAGGTTCTGGTGCCAGCTGGAAACACTGGGCGCAAGGCAGGACTACACTCTGGAGACTGCCAATCTGCCAATCACATTTACTCTCTTACTTAAACCTGTGGGCAAATCAGAACCACCAATCCACCTTCTGCAAGTTTTGGGAGATACAAGGAACCCATAGAACCCACAAAGGCTTGAGAGGATACCAATTCAACAAACCAAGCTCAGACTGGCTTGAACCCAGGCCGTCTACACCCATGTTTCTGTGCAGCATCTTTTCTGACAGCTTTGCCCTCATGCTGCTCATATCGCACAGTTCAAATAAACAATGTGACCAAAAGTTTGTGAACACTATGACATCACATTATGATCTTGTATGACATAAAATGAAACCATAGGTATGAATATAAAGTGGAACTTTTCGGCTTGATTTGGATGTGTGGACAAAAGCTAACAAAACACTTCAGCCAGGTTACATTATACCTGCTATAAAATATGGTGGTGGTAGTATCATGCTTTATAGATGCTTTTGAGCATAACTTGCTTTTGGTAGTCTGGTCAGGGTTTATTAGAACATCGGTGATGCACGGTACCAAGAGCAATTAAAGTAATTAATTATGTTCATTAAGTTAAATTCATTTGGTGCACTCTGATAGTGCAGCAGTCTAATACACTAGCATCAGGGCTCTCTGTAAGAATTCACTTCTGGTCAGTGGTGGACATGAGGAAATTTGTGAGATGTAAATAAGCACAGGAAGAAAAATAAACAAATGCTTGCAGACACACTGCCTAGATCAGGCCATCTTCTGAATGTAGTTAACGAGTTTAAAAGGTTCTTGTTAGGGTGACCGGTGACATCAACTGTCTGAAGCCAATGTTTAAGCTGATGGTGCACCATATCCTAGGATTTGCATCAAAAGTTGTATAAAATGTGCAAAACTTTATTCTTAAGACTTTTGACACAGTTGCAAAAAGTCTTTTGGACTGGTGAGACTAACGTAGAACTTTTTGTTTTGAATTTACAGCCATGGTCTATCAACTCTGATCCTTAAGACCCAATGTCCTAAATAATTTTGAGTTTTTTACACTCCCAACATACCTGATTTGGATGCAGGAACCAATTATTACCCCTTCAATAAGTTGCCTCAGGTTGCTTTGGGTAGAGCAGGGAAAGCTGTAGGTCAGTGGACCTCTGGGACTGATGTCATTTTTATCCTGGTCAGGGTCACTGTCTGTTGCCACCGGGATGCCAATCCACTGCAGGGCAACACACACAGTTACACTCACACCTAGGGGTGATTTAGAGCAGCCAATACCTCTGCAAGCTTTGGGGAAGTGGAAATAAAGAGGACACCCAAAAGGATGAAGAGAGAACATGTTCAACTTCAACCAAACCAGGTCCTTAGGAAAGTTGTGTGGCACCTCCTGCACCACTGTATCATCCTTTATGTCGTTAGATCCAAATCTTACAAGATCCATAAGCCAGGAAATAACATCCACAATGTAAAATATGGTGGTGATAGCATCATGACTGTCAGAATGGGTTTTAACTGGAAGGACTGGGAGTATGGTCAGGTTTATAAAAAAAAAAGAGCCTAAACTGGGAGGCAAGTCAAAGCAACACTGCCGAAGCAAATCTTAACTCTGCCAGTCATGTCCACACACCCACCTTCTACAAGTTTGTCTAAACTGGTGCTCTACCAGTCATGTCCACACACCCACCTTCTACAAGTTTATCTAAACTGGTGCTCTACCAGTCATGTCCACAAACCCACCTTCTACAAGTTTATCTAAACTGGTGCTCTACCAGTCATGTCCACACACCCACCTTCTACAAGTTTGTCTAAACTGGTGCTCTACCAGTCATGTCCACACACCCACCTTCTACAAGTTTGTCTAAACTGGTGCTCTACCAGTTATGTCCACACACCCACCTTCTACAAGTTTGTCTAAACTGGTGCTCTACCAGTCATGTCCACACACCCACCTTCTACAAGTTTATCTAAACTGGTGCTCTACCAGTCATGTCCACAAACCCACCTTCTACAAGTTTGTCTAAACTGGTGCTCTACCAGTCATGTCCACACACCCACCTTCTACAAGTTCGTCTAAACTGGTGCTCTACCAGTCATGTCCACACACCCACCTTCTACAAGTTCGTCTAAACTGGTGCTCTACCAGTCATGTCCACACACCCACCTTCTACAAGTTCGTCTAAACTGGTGCTCTACCAGTCATGTCCACACACCCACCTTCTACAAGTTCGTCTAAACTGGTGCTCTACCAGTCATGTCCACACACCCACCTTCTACAAGTTCGTCTAAACTGGTGCTCTACCAGTCATGTCCACACACTTACCTTCTACAAGTTCGTCTAAACTGGTGCTCTACCAGTCATGTCCACACACCCACCTTCTACAAGTTCGTCTAAACTGGTGCTCTACCAGTCATGTCCGCACACTTACCCTCTACAAGTTCATCTAAACTGGTGCTCTACCAGTCATGTCCGCACACTTACCCTCTACAAGTTCATCTAAACTGGTGCTCTACCAGTCATGTCCACACACCCACCTTCTACAAGTTTGTCTAAACTGGTGCTCTACCAGTCATGTCCACACACCCACCTTCTACAAGTTCGTCCAAACTGGTGCTCTACCAGTCATGTCCACACACCCACCTTCTACAAGTTCGTCTAAACTGGTGCTCTACCAGTCATGTCCACACACTTACCTTCTACAAGTTTATCTAAACTGGTGCTCTACCAGTCATGTCCACACACCCACCTTCTACAAGTTCGTCTAAACTGGTGCTCTACCAGTCATGTCCACACACCCACCTTCTACAAGTTCGTCCAAACTGGTGTTCTACCAGTTATGTCCGCACACTTACCCTCTACAAGTTCATCTAAACTGGTGCTCTACCAGTCATGTCCACACACCCACCTTCTACAAGTTTGTCTAAACTGGTGCTCTACCAGTCATGTCTACACACCCACCTTCTACAAGTTCGTCCAAACTGGTGCTCTACCAGTCATGTCCACACACCCACCTTCTACAAGTTCGTCTAAACTGGTGCTCTACCAGTCATGTCCACACACCCACCTTCTACAAGTTTATCTAAACTGGTGCTCTACCAGTCATGTCCACACACCCACCTTCTACAAGTTCGTCTAAACTGGTGCTCTACCAGTCATGTCCACACACCCACCTTCTACAAGTTTATCTAAACTGGTGCTCTACCAGTCATGTCTACACACCCACCTTCTACAAGTTCGTCCAAACTGGTGCTCTACCAGTCATGTCCACACACCCACCTTCTACAAGTTCGTCTAAACTGGTGCTCTACCAGTCATGTCCACACACCCACCTTCTACAAGTTCGTCCAAACTGGTGTTCTACCAGTTATGTCCGCACACTTACCCTCTACAAGTTCATCTAAACTGGTGCTCTACCAGTCATGTCCACACACCCACCTTCTACAAGTTCGTCTAAACTGGTGCTCTACCAGTCATGTCCACACACCCACCTTCTACAAGTTTATCTAAACTGGTGCTCTACCAGTCATGTCTACACACCCACCTTCTACAAGTTCGTCCAAACTGGTGCTCTACCAGTCATGTCCACACACCCACCTTCTACAAGTTCGTCTAAACTGGTGCTCTACCAGTCATGTCCACACACCCACCTTCTACAAGTTCGTCCAAACTGGTGTTCTACCAGTTATGTCCGCACACTTACCCTCTACAAGTTCATCTAAACTGGTGCTCTACCAGTCATGTCCACACACCCACCTTCTACAAGTTTGTCTAAACTGGTGCTCTACCAGTCATGTCTACACACCCACCTTCTACAAGTTCGTCCAAACTGGTGCTCTACCAGTCATGTCCACACACCCACCTTCTACAAGTTCGTCTAAACTGGTGCTCTACCAGTCATGTCCACACACCCACCTTCTACAAGTTTATCTAAACTGGTGCTCTACCAGTCATGTCCACACACCCACCTTCTACAAGTTCGTCTAAACTGGTGCTCTACCAGTCATGTCCACACACCCACCTTCTACAAGTTTATCTAAACTGGTGCTCTACCAGTCATGTCTACACACCCACCTTCTACAAGTTCGTCCAAACTGGTGCTCTACCAGTCATGTCCACACACCCACCTTCTACAAGTTCGTCTAAACTGGTGCTCTACCAGTCATGTCCACACACCCACCTTCTACAAGTTCGTCTAAACTGGTGCTCTACCAGTCATGTCCACACACCCACCTTCTACAAGTTCGTCTAAACTGGTGCTCTACCAGTCATGTCCACACACCCACCTTCTACAAGTTCGTCTAAACTGGTGCTCTACCAGTCATGTCCGCACACTTACCCTCTACAAGTTCATCTAAACTGGTGCTCTACCAGTCATGTCCGCACACTTACCCTCTACAAGTTCATCTAAACTGGTGCTCTACCAGTCATGTCCACACACCCACCTTCTACAAGTTTGTCTAAACTGGTGCTCTACCAGTCATGTCCACACACCCACCTTCTACAAGTTCGTCCAAACTGGTGCTCTACCAGTCATGTCCACACACCCACCTTCTACAAGTTCGTCTAAACTGGTGCTCTACCAGTCATGTCCACACACTTACCTTCTACAAGTTTATCTAAACTGGTGCTCTACCAGTCATGTCCACACACCCACCTTCTACAAGTTCGTCTAAACTGGTGCTCTACCAGTCATGTCCACACACCCACCTTCTACAAGTTCGTCCAAACTGGTGTTCTACCAGTTATGTCCGCACACTTACCCTCTACAAGTTCATCTAAACTGGTGCTCTACCAGTCATGTCCACACACCCACCTTCTACAAGTTTGTCTAAACTGGTGCTCTACCAGTCATGTCTACACACCCACCTTCTACAAGTTCGTCCAAACTGGTGCTCTACCAGTCATGTCCACACACCCACCTTCTACAAGTTCGTCTAAACTGGTGCTCTACCAGTCATGTCCACACACCCACCAGTCATGTCCACACACCCACCTTCTACAAGTTTATCTAAACTGGTGCTCTACCAGTCATGTCCACACACCCACCTTCTACAAGTTCGTCTAAACTGGTGCTCTACCAGTCATGTCCACACACCCACCTTCTACAAGTTTATCTAAACTGGTGCTCTACCAGTCATGTCTACACACCCACCTTCTACAAGTTTGTCCAAACTGGTGCTCTACCAGTCATGTCCACACACCCACCTTCTACAAGTTTGTCTAAACTGGTGCTCTACCAGTTATGTCCACACACCCACCTTCTACAAGTTTGTCTAAACTGGTGCTCTACCAGTCATGTCCACACACCCACCTTCTACAAGTTTGTCTAAACTGGTGCTCTACCAGTCATGTCCACACACCCACCTTCTACAAGTTCATCTAAACTGGTGTTCTACCAGTCATGTCCACACACTTACCTTCTACAAGTTCGTCTAAACTGGTGCTCTACCAGTCATGTCCACACACTTACCTTCTACAAGTTTATCTAAACTGGTGCTCTACCAGTCATGTCCACACACCCACCTTCTACAAGTTTGTCTAAACTGGTGCTCTACCAGTCATGTCCACACACCCACCTTCTACAAGTTTGTCTAAACTGGTGCTCTACCAGTCATGTCCACACACCCACCTTCTACAAGTTCGTCTAAACTGGTGCTCTACCAGTCATGTCCACACACTTACCTTCTACAAGTTTATCTAAACTGGTGCTCTACCAGTCATGTCCACACACCCACCTTCTACAAGTTCGTCTAAACTGGTGCTCTACCAGTCATGTCCACACACCCACCTTCTACAAGTTCGTCTAAACTGGTGCTCTACCAGTCATGTCCACACACCCACCTTCTACAAGTTTATCTAAACTGGTGCTCTACCAGTCATGTCCACACACCCACCTTCTACAAGTTCGTCTAAACTGGTGCTCTACCAGTCATGTCCACACACCCACCTTCTACAAGTTTATCTAAACTGGTGCTCTACCAGTCATGTCTACACACCCACCTTCTACAAGTTCGTCCAAACTGGTGCTCTACCAGTCATGTCCACACACCCACCTTCTACAAGTTCGTCTAAACTGGTGCTCTACCAGTCATGTCCACACACCCACCTTCTACAAGTTTATCTAAACTGGTGCTCTACCAGTCATGTCTACACACCCACCTTCTACAAGTTTGTCCAAACTGGTGCTCTACCAGTCATGTCCACACACCCACCTTCTACAAGTTTGTCTAAACTGGTGCTCTACCAGTTATGTCCACACACCCACCTTCTACAAGTTTGTCTAAACTGGTGCTCTACCAGTCATGTCCACACACCCACCTTCTACAAGTTTGTCTAAACTGGTGCTCTACCAGTCATGTCCACACACCCACCTTCTACAAGTTCATCTAAACTGGTGTTCTACCAGTCATGTCCACACACTTACCTTCTACAAGTTCGTCTAAACTGGTGCTCTACCAGTCATGTCCACACACTTACCTTCTACAAGTTTATCTAAACTGGTGCTCTACCAGTCATGTCCACACACCCACCTTCTACAAGTTTGTCTAAACTGGTGCTCTACCAGTCATGTCCACACACCCACCTTCTACAAGTTTGTCTAAACTGGTGCTCTACCAGTCATGTCCACACACCCACCTTCTACAAGTTCGTCTAAACTGGTGCTCTACCAGTCATGTCCACACACTTACCTTCTACAAGTTTATCTAAACTGGTGCTCTACCAGTCATGTCCACACACCCACCTTCTACAAGTTCGTCTAAACTGGTGCTCTACCAGTCATGTCCACACACCCACCTTCTACAAGTTCGTCTAAACTGGTGCTCTACCAGTCATGTCCACACACCCACCTTCTACAAGTTTATCTAAACTGGTGCTCTACCAGTCATGTCCACACACCCACCTTCTACAAGTTCGTCTAAACTGGTGCTCTACCAGTCATGTCCACACACCCACCTTCTACAAGTTTATCTAAACTGGTGCTCTACCAGTCATGTCTACACACCCACCTTCTACAAGTTCGTCCAAACTGGTGCTCTACCAGTCATGTCCACACACCCACCTTCTACAAGTTCGTCTAAACTGGTGCTCTACCAGTCATGTCCACACACCCACCTTCTACAAGTTTGTCTAAACTGGTGCTCTACCAGTCATGTCCACACACCCACCTTCTACAAGTTTGTCTAAACTGGTGCTCTACCAGTCATGTCCACACACCCACCTTCTACAAGTTCGTCTAAACTGGTGCTCTACCAGTCATGTCCACACACTTACCTTCTACAAGTTTATCTAAACTGGTGCTCTACCAGTCATGTCCACACACCCACCTTCTACAAGTTCGTCTAAACTGGTGCTCTACCAGTCATGTCCACACACTTACCCTCTACAAGTTCATCTAAACTGGTGCTCTACCAGTCATGTCCACACACCCACCTTCTACAAGTTTGTCTAAACTGGTGCTCTACCAGTCATGTCTACACACCCACCTTCTACAAGTTCGTCCAAACTGGTGCTCTACCAGTCATGTCCACACACCCACCTTCTACAAGTTCGTCTAAACTGGTGCTCTACCAGTCATGTCCACACACCCACCTTCTACAAGTTTATCTAAACTGGTGCTCTACCAGTCATGTCCACACACCCACCTTCTACAAGTTCGTCTAAACTGGTGCTCTACCAGTCATGTCCACACACCCACCTTCTACAAGTTTATCTAAACTGGTGCTCTACCAGTCATGTCTACACACCCACCTTCTACAAGTTCGTCCAAACTGGTGCTCTACCAGTCATGTCCACACACCCACCTTCTACAAGTTCGTCTAAACTGGTGCTCTACCAGTCATGTCCACACACCCACCTTCTACAAGTTCGTCCAAACTGGTGTTCTACCAGTTATGTCCGCACACTTACCCTCTACAAGTTCATCTAAACTGGTGCTCTACCAGTCATGTCCACACACCCACCTTCTACAAGTTCGTCTAAACTGGTGCTCTACCAGTCATGTCCACACACCCACCTTCTACAAGTTTATCTAAACTGGTGCTCTACCAGTCATGTCTACACACCCACCTTCTACAAGTTCGTCCAAACTGGTGCTCTACCAGTCATGTCCACACACCCACCTTCTACAAGTTCGTCTAAACTGGTGCTCTACCAGTCATGTCCACACACCCACCTTCTACAAGTTCGTCCAAACTGGTGTTCTACCAGTTATGTCCGCACACTTACCCTCTACAAGTTCATCTAAACTGGTGCTCTACCAGTCATGTCCACACACCCACCTTCTACAAGTTTGTCTAAACTGGTGCTCTACCAGTCATGTCTACACACCCACCTTCTACAAGTTCGTCCAAACTGGTGCTCTACCAGTCATGTCCACACACCCACCTTCTACAAGTTCGTCTAAACTGGTGCTCTACCAGTCATGTCCACACACCCACCTTCTACAAGTTTATCTAAACTGGTGCTCTACCAGTCATGTCCACACACCCACCTTCTACAAGTTCGTCTAAACTGGTGCTCTACCAGTCATGTCCACACACCCACCTTCTACAAGTTTATCTAAACTGGTGCTCTACCAGTCATGTCTACACACCCACCTTCTACAAGTTCGTCCAAACTGGTGCTCTACCAGTCATGTCCACACACCCACCTTCTACAAGTTCGTCTAAACTGGTGCTCTACCAGTCATGTCCACACACCCACCTTCTACAAGTTCGTCTAAACTGGTGCTCTACCAGTCATGTCCACACACCCACCTTCTACAAGTTCGTCTAAACTGGTGCTCTACCAGTCATGTCCACACACCCACCTTCTACAAGTTCGTCTAAACTGGTGCTCTACCAGTCATGTCCACACACCCACCTTCTACAAGTTTATCTAAACTGGTGCTCTACCAGTCATGTCCACACACCCACCTTCTACAAGTTCGTCTAAACTGGTGCTCTACCAGTCATGTCCACACACTTACCTTCTACAAGTTTATCTAAACTGGTGCTCTACCAGTCATGTCCACACACCCACCTTCTACAAGTTTGTCTAAACTGGTGCTCTACCAGTCATGTCCACACACTTACCTTCTACAAGTTCATCTAAACTGGTGATCCTTCTGGTCCCGTCTATGGTGTAAATGCAGCGCACCCCCTGTGGCAGGTTCACTCCGTCCGACAGTGAGCGGGTGAGTTCGACCAGCAGTGCGTCCAGAGAGCGGAACCGATCAGCGGACACGGCGTATGGTAATCCCTGGTAGTGCCGATCTCCGTTGCGGTAAAAGCGCACTCTGCGCGCGCGCTTCTCCGCCGACAGCGACTGCAGCGTGCGCGCGCGGTACAGGCTGCAGTGCGCGCTGTGTGCAGGACTCGCGACCCAGCTGTGACCGTTATTACCGTTATTACCGTTGTTACCGTTAGTGCGGGGCACGCACCGGGAGATCACTGAACGTCGGTATTTCTTCTCCCGCTCTTCAAAATGTTCGCACTCTATGCTCCCACTTATGGGCATGATGGAAACACGTTCCGAATAACGGTTAATACGGTTCCGGTGATTAAAAAGGCTCCAAGTACGCACAACGTACCGGTTTGTTCTGCGCAATTATTGAGGAAGAGAGACTCATCATGCAGAAAATGCACCAACTTGAAAGCTTCAATCAGTTTGACGCAAAACAGCAAATCATCCGTTATAAAACTTTACTTTATCCGTTCCGCTATACCGACCGCATACTGAACAGCACGCGTACCCAAACTCGCGCACACGGAACACCGGGGAACACCGCGGAACACCGCTGTACCTTCAACCCTCCCTCTCTGCATCTGTGATTGGTTGCAGCCCTTAAGAGTCGAAACGAATCACATGACCAGAATCGACTCTTTTAAACCCAAGCTCTTACAGTGAGCGATTCGATCCGACTCTTTTAATTCACCACAAATAGAGCCGTTCAAAGTAGCGTTTCAATGGTATAAACCAGTGGTTCTCAAACTGTGGTACGCGTACCACTGGTGGTAGTACGTGAAGCAGCACGAGGTGGTACGCCAGATAATCTCGGAAAAGTAATTACATGCACCGAAAAAAAAAATTTATAATAATAAATAAAAAAATAACAAAATGTGTAAATTACTAATTAAATTCTTATAATTCTGTTTTAATAAAATCAGTTTAATTAAAACAAATCGTATTCAAACTAATGTGTTATTTAAAACATTCGGGGCTACGCAGACACCGTACTTCATTACGTCTATACTTCACGTTCGCGGTTTCCATCTGGAAATTTCCGAAACGTTATCAGTAAAGTTATCAGTAAAGTTATCAGTAAAGTTATCAGTAGATCTCTCGCTTTTATCAGATCAGATCTGCGTTTGAAGCTCACTGATCTCGTTCCTGGCTGCTCCGCTAAACAGACGCATCCCACCCACTCACATGCCGATTCTATTGAACGGATCTTTGAAATGAACGAAAGGAGCCGAATCTTTTATTTCTGCACAATTCTTATCGGCTGTAATCCATCCATTCAGCTTCCATCAGTAAAGGGGAATTCATCGTAAATCGTAATAAAGGCTGTGTATTGTCGATATTCAAATCCGAAACACTTTCAGTATTGCGGAGAGCGAGACACACACACACACACACACACACACACACACACACAGAGAGAGAGAGAGAGCTGGTAGTATAATTACAAATAATTGAGAAATAAACTATAAACTTGTTTAATTCTGTTAAATCTGATTATTTCAATGTGCTTATGTTTTAAAGCAGAAACAAACACAGTCACATCTCTGTACAAGAGAGGATTTTTCTGAAACTTAATGAAATGCAACCACAGTCTGCCTCTTCCCTATAGTGTTTTTGCCTTTTGAAAATAATCTTTCTTATTTAAGTGATGTTTGAATTAGCCCTACATTTAATGCAAATTTGATGTTAATATCGAGGGTGTCTTACCTCGTTTACCTAGTAGCGTGAAGAGTCACTTTTTGAACGGCTCTTTGAAAGGAACCGAGCCAAAAGATCCAGCTCCCGTCAAGAAGCCATAATTCCCATCACTAATATATACCTGTATATACAGTATATACACACACACACACACCTAATTAATGTGAGCCTTATGTGGTTCTGTGATGAGAAACATAGGTGGTACCTGGAAGTTTCGGTTTGATAATGGGTGGTACTCGGTCTAAAAAGTTTGAGAACCACTGGTATAAACAGTTTCTGACTGTACTTTAACTGGCTTTAATGCACAAACAGGTCATCTGATAGTGCAGGCACCTCGACCAGCACCTGAGGCCCACTTTGGAGAAATTTTTAACATTTTCCCTCATTTTGGGTGCATAATCCCTCACAGTTGTAATACACATTAAATACAAAACACACATTTACTTACATACATTGGCACCAATCTGCTTAATACATACAGGTAAAGCTACAAATGTACAGATATACAAACATTATAGTATAATGTACTCTGAGTCCGTTAATGTAAATGTTTCTAATGTAAATATGTCCTGACATACAATGTTTTAGAATAACTAATATAAAGTCCAAGATGTACAGGTATTGTACAAGAATAAATTATATAAATGTATAAAATTATATATATATATATACTGTATATGCAGTATACTGTATATATACTGTATATGCAGGCGTGGTGGATTTACTTCACCACACCTTACAGATACAGCTAATCGAGCCTGTGTGGGCTCACAGCCAGTCAGATATACAATATTTTTCATTACAAATTATATGATCTACAATTTGAAAAAAAAAAAAAAAAAAAAATAAAAAAAAAGATGTAAAAATCTAAATTATGGCCTGATAAGTAGCATGGCTCTCTGCAGAAAAAAAGGATCTGGGTTTGATTCCTAGGCGACGTGGTCCAGGATCTATCTGTGTGAAGTATAAAAAAAGTATAAAAGCATTTTCTCCCAGTGTCCATGTGGGTTTCCTCTGGAAACGTCGGTTTTCTCAAATAGTCCAAAGACATGCAGTCTTGGAGATACTAAAATTGCCCTAGGTGTGTGTGTTTGCCCACTGATGCACTGGCGTCCTGTTTGAGGTGTTTC
Source organism: Trichomycterus rosablanca (assembly GCF_030014385.1). Taxonomy (NCBI): domain Eukaryota; kingdom Metazoa; phylum Chordata; class Actinopteri; order Siluriformes; family Trichomycteridae; genus Trichomycterus; species Trichomycterus rosablanca. The sequence goes on from NC_085992.1 coordinate 44,584,756, forward strand.
TTACCTTTCGCCTGGTGAACTGTACACACCACGACCCTAAATAAGATAAAGTAGTGGCAAAACAGACAATGAATAATTGAAGAAAGATCTCAATTTGACTCAAATGTACTACAACACAATAAAATGTAAGTGTAAAGTAGCAGTCGGACATTGTATTTTTGCAAAATAATGTCAGCAATAACAATAATAACAATAAAAAAAATGTCAGCCGCCACCTCCACAGCTTCATTCCCCAGGCCATCACCAAACTTTAAAAGGACTATTCCCACATCCCTCCACTTTAACAGAATAAACCTGGATTTTATCATCCATGCTGCACATCACACGTGCCTCCCACATTTTCCCTTTATGCAGTCAATGCACAAACGCACATATGCACCTTATTTGCTTAATAATCTCTATCAAACAATTTTTTACTTGAAGTCTGTCAGTGTACTGTACTGTACATCTTTATTGCACACTTGTCTGATGCTGTACTGTTTTGTCACCGTTGATCTATTTAATTAGATGTACTGTATATATGTTGACACCTGCACCAAAAGAAATTCCTTGTACATCTGGTACTCGGCGAATAATAAAGATTCTGATTTAATGTCATGAGAATCCAGCTTGACACTTATGACAGAGCTGAATTTTTTGCCAAGTTTAAGTTAATTTGCTGTACTTGTTGTGATGCCATTGTCCCAAAACACAACAGCACAGAACTAAACAGCACTGGCAACAGCAAACTTACCAGAAGTTACTATCATCACGCACGCATTTAATATTTCTCTGACCGTGACATGCACAATTGTTATGAATTCAGCATTGCTATGCACATTTTTGGAGGGTGGTCTTCATGTTTTGGCTCATCAGGGTAAATAGAAAGCTTTTATAAGGCTTCAGTGGAAGTCCAGAATGACTAATGAGTAAAGTATTTAAACAAGGACAATGTGTGGGCTACAGCTTCCTCTTCAGTAAACTATGTTCATGATTTCATACTGTCTCTTTATCTAGTAGTCTACTTTTATACCTAGGGAGGAATTACTACATGTATAATAATAACAACCAGACTAAATGCCATATTACATCAAGCACATTAAAGGTGATGGTCAGTGTTCCAGAAGCATTTAAGAATATGTACAAAATACAGATGTAGTACAGAGAGGTAGCTTTTAATGACTGTCTTTAGGGGAAAGTAGTGTCTCAGTAGTTAAGATACTGAACCACTGATCAACAAGTCACTGGTTTAAAAAGCATCATGGCTATTTAATTGTTTGTGTTGTATTTGAGCACAATTGTAAATCCAGGATTATATTACAGTGATCTTACAATAATTACACCCCTGTATAAAAAAAATAATGCATGGACACAAATAAACCATAGGGATGAGATAATTAAGTCATGTCTTTGACTTAGTAAGGCAAGGTGAGGCAACATGATCATTTAATTTTGCCCACAGCTAACATAAAGCATACAGAATCAAATATTTGCTCTCAGGGGATTCATGTAAATGACTGTCCAAGGAAGGCAAGCATGGCTTTAAATAAGCCAATACTCAAGTTCCAACACAAACTAGGTTACATCATCTTTGCATATCTCGTTCCAGCACCTTACTTAGTCGTGGCAGACTTCATTATCCAAAGAGACAACGCATTATTTTTACAGGATTTATACAGGATATCACGTAAAAATAATGTATGGCCACACAGTATTAACACTTTGGTTAAAGGGTCCTAATGCATGGCCATGACTTAGTAAGGCATGGAAATGAGATATGCAGAGATGAAATACAGTATCTGGGTTTGGGTTGAAACCTGGAGCATTAGCTTTTATAAAGCTAGGCTTACCTTTCTTGGACAGTCATACACATGAACACCCTGAGAACAAATATCTGATTCTGTGTGCTTCATGTAAGCTGTGGCCAAATAAAAGGATCATGTTGCCACACTCCACCTTACTAAGTTGTGGCCACATGCTATTTTATATTTATACGGGACGCCACCAGTGGGGCTGTGCATTATCTGATATTATCATATCTGATATTATAATTATCTGATTGTCTCACCATATCTGATAATGGCACTTTGATCATTATATCAACTTACACAATAATATTTTGATCCAAAATTTTGGACACTATCACTTATATTGTGAATGCCAAGACCAGTGATCTTTACTCATGGCCAATCAAAATTAATATTGTCACCTTGGATAAAATCATCTGCCCATATGTGTCTCACCTCAGTAACAGAAAATGAGTTATCTATAAAATTCTACAGGTGACAACTGTTATAAAGGGCTGGGATTTAAACAATCTCCTCATATAGGATCTTCTCATACAGATGGGACAGCAGGGAAAGGAAGGAAGTGTCCCAGCAAAGAGGAAATCCGGTACACAATAACAAAGCCCACCAACACAGCCAAGAGAGCAATCCTACCCTCCAAAAAGGAAACTTTAAGGGTTGCTGTTGGATAGTAGGGTTTGCATTTACATGATCTCTAACATTGTACAAAACAACTATTAAACATATACACTACATGGCAAAAATATGTGGACACCAGACCATAAGCTTGTTGGACAGAGGCAGAAGAGGCATTACTATGGATTTCCCCTCATTTCTGACTTTAACATCCTTCACTCCTCAGAGAAGAGTTTATATGAGGGAATTAGTGCTCTTTAAGTCAAAACTGCATTTGTGAGATCAGGCACTAATGTTGGACGAGAAGGCCTGGCTTGCAATCTATGTTCCAATTTATTCCAAAGCTATTCAGTGAGGTTCAGATCAGGACTCTAGCCAGAGTTTCTCCACCTAGTGGGTAGAGCTTTAAGCTATCGATTTGAATATTGTGGGTTTGCATCCTGGCTATGCAGCCACTGTTCGGTCCTTAAGCAAGACCCTTAACCCTCTTGGAATAAATGACTAAAAGAATGCATGAATTTTGGCTCTAATCTCTTCATGTTATTCAACAGAATAATACAAAAAAACAAATGGTTTATTAATTTTAGTGGAAAATTGTGTTCTTTACTGCGTTATATTCTTCATAACTAATACAATTATTCATTTTTAATGGTTTCTGAGAGCTTTAATACTTGGTACAAAATAAAATACAAATGGAAAAAATTTAACAGTGCGAGCTAAATTTATGTCAAAATATTCTCCGCCAACTGATTTAACCATAACAACTCCAAACAAATGACACTAGTTACATGACAATGCGGTATCAAATACATAGGTTAAGCAAAGGTTAAGCAGCCAATCACAGTTACAAACACAGATGCACAGGTTAGTCAGGTTTGTTGGTTAAGTAATATGTATCAGCTATGAAAGTGTCAGTAAACACTTGTATTGTTACTGTAAAGCAATATAAAGCAACTTACAGAGTTCTAAAGATATCAGATTTAAAAATAAAAATTTCAGCTAAACAGTCAATGAACGTGAAACACAGACAGCATCAGCAAAGAGAAACATTGTGTAACAGGCCCACCAGCCGTGAAGCTCGGCTAGAGGGATAGGTTATGGAATAATGTCCCTCTGCTATCAAATACATAGAGCATTAATTACTACACATTATACTGATACAGTTTTTATTATTTTTATTATTATTATTATTATTAATATTATTATTATTTCTTTTGTTTCTTTTATTATTTATACATGATCTATTTTTATAGATTAATATAGTATATATATAATTTATTAATATTATTTATTAATTAGTTTGTTTTTAATTCATTGTTATATTTGTTTTTTATTATTCATATATAATTTATTTTTTAAATTTATTTTTTATAATAGTATTATTATTTATTAATTTGTGTTTGTTTTGTACTTCATTATTATTTTTTTTCTTATATTATTTATATATTATGTTTCTTTTGTAATAGTTTAGTATTATTATTATTTATTTTAAAATTATTGTTGTTATTAAATAATAATAATAATAATAATAATAAAAAATAATAATAATAATAATGAGAACCAATTTCCACTTCCACATGATAGAAAGTACAGAAGTACAGTTGATTTCCACTCTCTTGTGTGTTATCTATTTTAAGATCCCTAGGTTTTTAATATAGCATGTGTACTTGCAAAGCTTTTCTTAATATTAGTTTGGGGGAATTTTACATTAAACCCAAGTTAGGTTTGAAGTTATGAGGTTATTTCCACTGTCTAAGAATAACACCTTATGAAGATCCAAGTCCGCCATCTAGTGGTGGAACTCAACACACACACCACTGTAGTCATGCTCATCATGCATTACCAGCATTCAGTCTCTAGATGGAAACCTGTCCACACCTCATAAAGATACACTCTGTCCTGTTATTACAGTTTTTCTCAGTCGCTTTGGTGCATTTCTCACATCACTATTAACATTTGCACAACAGTAAGTGCATTTCTCAAAACAATTAGTACAAACTGCAAAACCTAGTTGATAACCTGCAAAAGCGTGTCACTTGCTCAAAATGGATAGTTCATTCCTCAAAAGCAAGTATTCATGTCAATGAAAGTGTCAGTGTCATCAAAATAATAAGTCCTGACACCATTGTTTATGAACAAGATAGTCAAATGGCTTTGTCATGTTTTCATTATGACAGTTCACTCTGTAAGTGTTTTCCAATGCAAAAAAGTCAGATCATGGTGACACTACCTGAAAATGCAGCACTATACACTATTAGCACACCCATTTGAAATCTACAGTTAAGTTACACATTACTGTATTTAGTGAGGTAAATGAGTACAAGACACTCAATACGTATGTTTCACATTTTTACTGCATATGCTCTTTGCAATTCTAAAGCAAAGTACAAACTTATTTACAACAAACATAAGAAACACCCTTTGGGTAGAGCTGTGCACAACTGTAAACAATATTGCAGTACATATTGGAACTGAATTGGAACATACAACATACTGATTTTGACAACTAGTTTTGTATGTAATGATTCAAGCAATGAAATGAGCACTATTGGTTTCATAGGGAATGACTATTCAGCATTCATAAGTATAGTTCATTTTGATTGACATGACATAAGCAAATGATAATGTTATAAAACAGCAGAGAATTGTATGGAAGCAATTGATGCATGTCCAAAAGCATTTGCAATTTGTTGGAAGGAATGAGAAACTGCTGCTATGATGTGCACAAATGACAAAATCTTGTGGAGGCTGAACTAACAGTTATGAGAATTTTAATTCTGATCAGAGAATTGCACCAAAGTAATCGAGAAAAACTGTAACATACATGACATACATAGTTAAAAAAAAAGTAAAAAAAGGTTACCCAGCTAACAAAATTACATTTTGAGAACGTTCCCCAAACGTTCCATTTTGGTTGTGGGAACGTTGCATTGGAATGTTCCCTCAACGTTATTTTGTCCAGTTTTCTTGATGTTCTCAGAACGTTTTTTTAAAGTTTTAAAGATAAAAGTGTCAGTATAAGAATTGTAGTATGTAATGTGGGTTACACTTGATAAAATATATTTTGTTTTGGGGCAATTTCATGAATATTTTAAAAGCTATTGAAGTTATTAATATGCTGAATACTTTAAATGCTATTGAAGTTATGAATACAAATTAGTGCTGTCAAAATTAACGCGTTAATTATTGCGATTAATTTGAAATATTTAACGCGTTAAAAAAAATTAACGCAATTAACGCAGCTGGGTGTTTACTTCGGACCATCATGGCTAACGATGGATTAAAATTGTGTTTTAGATGGGAAGTTTTACTTTAAAAAGTTGGTACATTAATTATTTTCCCTTCTGCTCCTCCGCTCTGTGTGCGCCTCTTTTCTCTGCGTGTGTATGAGTGCACGCGCTCTGTAACTGTAGGGTGCGCGCGTGATCTGTTCTCTCTCTCTCTCTCTCTCTCTCTCTCTCTCTCTCTGTGTGTGTGTGTGTGTGCGTGTGTGTGTGTGTGTTTATTCTATACATGTATTTATGTGTGTGTGCTTTCTGTCTACTTATGGGATTCGAAAGTCTTCCATTCGAAAAGACTTTCATAAGTCTACTTATGCATGTCTGGTCTCTCCCTGTGTAATCGTCTTGCTCACTCTTCCCTGAATCATCTATGTGTATGCAGGCATTTGTACATAAATACAGGAAAGTAGTGAGTGTCTCTCTCTGTAATTAATAACAATTTACTAACATGTTTAAAACATCATGTGCTTTCTATTTCAATTTCTATTTTCAATATGTCTACTATTCAGTGTTGTTTCCAGCTTTATGCCACTTGTTTATATGTAGCCCTCAGACGATGATCCAGTCTATTTAGTGAGGTTCAAGCCTATATAACAGCCTCGAAATAAGAGAAGGAGGTCTGTCTTCTTGCTGGGTTCTTCTGATACAGATACTGATAGTAGTGAAGTGGAAGAGTCTGTAGAACCATGTCTAAACCACTATAAAGCAGAGCCCAAAATGAATATGATGTGGTGTCCACTACAGTGGTGGTCAACAAGAGAAAGAGCAAAAGCAAGGCTGGCACCCATTGCAGACAAATACCTGTCAACCCCTCCAACTACAGGAGAATCTGTGTTTAAAATTAAAAAGATACAATTAAACAAAAGTATCTGAATATACAGTAGATATTATTCCATTGAGTTTATTTAACAATGAAATGTACGTTATTAAAAGCTTCAGTATTAAGAAAAAATGTGATTAATCGCGATTAATTACAGCAAATTGTGTGATTAATTAGTAAAAATTTTTTAATCGATTGACAGCCCTAATAAAAATCTGTTTATTATGTAATAAAGGGTAAAAGTGTCAGTATAAGAGTTGTAGTATGTAATGTGGGTTACAATTGATAAAATACAACTTATTGTGAAGCAATTTTAATGCTATTAAAGTTATGAAAACGTTCATAGAACGTTACCTAAACCTCATTTGCAACCATAATTTAACGTTCTGGGAACGTTGTCTTGGAGTGTTCTAGGAACATTTTAAATAAGGTCTTCTGAACGTTCCCTTAACGTTCCATTTTAGTTGTATAAATGTTTATTTGAACGTTCCTTCAACTTTATTTTGTCCAGTGTTTTTGATGTTCTCAGAACGTTTTTTTAAAGTTATGAAAACGTTCATAGAATGTTACCTAAACCTCATTTGCAACCATAATTTAACATTTTCTGCATTTAGCAGACGCTCTTCCATAGTAAACATTTCATTACTCTAGTTTAAGTAAACAACAGTCGAGGAACACACATCTTCTGAAACCTGTTAGAACCAAAGTGTTTTTTTTTTTGGAAATGGAAAAGAATTGTTAGTAAATAAGTACAAGTGCTTAGTAAAAAGGTGAGTTTTTAATCGTTTTTTAAAGACAGCAAGAGACTCAGATGTTCGGACAGACCGAGGAAGTTCGTTCCACCACTTGGGTGCCAGCACAGAGAAGAGCCTTGACGCTCGTCTTCCTCTAGTCCTGGGTGGAGGATCAAGTCAAGCGAGACTGGTGGCTTAATTCCTCTGTCTTTGTGATATATTGGATGAAGGAGATTGCCGGCACAGAGAGAATCCGTTTAACTATGCACATTTATTTGCAACATACACACACATTCATGCTTCCAACCCGTTACATGTGCATTTGCTTAGTAATTCTACCCTCATTATACAGTATTATATAGTCATTAAGTATTTACTGCCACCTTCTAACCGTTAACTAACTTAGTTATATATCACCAAATACAATTCTAATATACTACAATCTTGAACCCCCCAACCCCCTCAGACATTACCATTCATTAAAAAAAATATCTGAATCACTCTGATAACAGTTGCTATGATGGTCTAATTCAAACAATCCATGTGATAATACTGACATAAACGGAGGCAAAATCAATGCAAACATATTTATTTTAAAACATGTTTTATCACCATCAATCAAATTCAATTGAATGAATGAAAAATGAAAAAAGAACAATCCCTCAATTTTTCTATCCATTATAAACTGAGGTAAAATCAGTTAGAATATATTGTATTTATTATATGTTATTGTTATCAAGCAATTAATTTAAATTAATCAATGGAAATTGAAAAATTGAAAAAAGACCCAGTGACGACCCATCTTCAGCTTTCGGGCAGAGGCCACCAGATTTTGATTTAAAATGTCCTGGTATTTCAAAGAGTTGCCATGCCATGCCATGCACCCTAACAAGGTTCCCGGGGCCTTTGGAAGAGAAACAGGTCCACAGCATCACTGATCGTCCCCCATACTTCACAGTGGGCATGAGGTGCTTTTATCTTTTGTGTTACGCCAGACCCACTTAGAGTGTTTGTTGCCAAAAAGCTCTATCTTGGTCTCATCTGACCAAAGCACACGGTCCCAGTTGAAGTCCCAGTACCGCTTATGCCAAGTTCACTACACGATTTTTGGCCAGATTTCGCTCGGCGACTGGTCGGCGCTAGATTTTCCGGCTCGGGAGCCACTCGGCGTTCATCCGGTGATCAAAACTCGGCACTCAGTCGCTATGTGTGAACTACTCAACAACTCCATCCGACCGGCTCGCCGAGCGCTCGACGACCGGATTGAGATTTCTAGCATGTCAGATATCTAATCTGAGTTGCACGTCTGGCAGTGAGTGCTATGTCGAACAGCCAATGAGAACGCAGGATACAGTGTGAGGGGAAACGCAGGAGAGGAGTGTAAACAGGTGGGACAGGGGCTAAATATAGTTTATATCAGAATACACCGACACACACACAAGCTTTACAGTATTTCTGACCTGATCGTTCTCTACAAAACACCAACGTTGCATTGCAAAAATATTAATTAACCTCCAACTTACTATAGAACAATCCATACTGTTCACGCAGCCAAATCCACTCAGATTCATTTATTTTTCCTCTTTGATTTTACGCTGCACATCAGCGCACAAACACTTTGATCACTGGCTACTTGTTGACGTGCATTTTTGGACGTGGTATCATTAAACCCCTCGTCACTTCTCGCGTTTGTTTTCGTGACAAAACGTAGTTTGGGAGACCAGAGAAGCTCGCCTGTGATTCCAGTTGGTGATAGGTCGTGTAGTGTGAAACCCCCTATCACCGATCAGTCGTGTAGTGTGAAATATACACCGACCTAAAGACTCCCGAGTGCAAAAGATTCAGTCGTGTAGTGTGAACTGTACAGCAACCTGACAAATCAGAAAGTCGTGTAGTGTGAACTTGGCATTAGCGAACTCCAGACGTTTACGTTTATGCTTGTAAGTGAGAAAAGGCTTTTTCCGTGCATGCCTCCCAAACAGCTTGTTTGCATGTAGATAGCGCCTGATGGTTGTTATGGAGACTTTGTGACCATGCTACTCTTTGATGCAATTCTCTAACAGTGAGCTTTGGAGAACTTTTTACCTCTCTTACCATCCTCTTCACTGTGCGTGGTGGCAAGATAAACTTGCGTCCTCGTCCAGGCTTGTTTGCCAATGTTCCAGTTGTTTTAAACTTCTTGATGATTCCTCTGACTTATGAAGGTAAACACACATCTGCCTTACTTGAATGGTGTGTTCTCTTGTCTTTCCCATGTTGAAGAGTGGATAAGAGAAATAGGTCAAGTCATATTTATACCCCAGGGAAACAGGAAGTGATGAATTACTAATTAAAGGTTCCTAGATACTGTAATCAACTTTATGAACTACAGTAGAAATGACAGAAATGCTTCAATTACATTTATTTTCTAGGAATTGTTAAGGGTGCCAATAATTGTGGAATTGTGGAAATTTCTTTGTCAGGGATTTTTTTTATTCACTTGAGTTAAGGGTTACATTTTTCTAAAATTTTCCGTGTGAGATTATGCTTCTGCAATAAATATTGAATTTATTTTTATTTTTATTATTTATTTATTTTTAACCAGGGGTGCCAATAATTGTGGAGGGCGCTGTATATATAATTTTTTCTAATATGCGTCTAAAGAATATCACACACATACTCCTTTAAAATTTTGTTTAAAAAGAAAAAGGTTAAAAGACCGTTCATATAACATTACACATTGAACAGAATATTTATCAAGGTCACGTAACGTTTATAGAACGTTCTATTAACGTTATTGTGAGAACGTTTGCTCATAACTTTAGGAGAACTTTCACGTAACATTAGTAAAAATTGTGGGAACGTTCCCTGTTAGCTGGGTAAGCAGCCAATCACAATTACAAACACTGATGCACAGGTTAGTTAGTTAGGTCAGTTGTTAAGTAATATGTATCAGCTATGTTATGAAAGAGTCAATAAACACTTTTATTGTTACTTTAAAGCAATATGAGGCAACTAATAGAGTTCTAAAGATATCAGATTTAAAAATAATTTAAGCTAAACAGTCAATGAACGAGAAACACGGACAGCATCAGCAAAGAAGAACATTGTGTAACAGGCCCACCTGCCGTGAAGCTCGGCTAGAGGGATAGGTTATGAGATAATGTCCCTCTGCTGGCCATATCTGGCAATATATATTTGAGCTCCTCAGCTGAGAAGGGTATCTCTGCAGACCGGAGCCAGCTGCAAGTGGGTGTTGCAACTCCAAACGGGCGTTACAAAACCGTTCCACAAGTGGCATACAGGGAGTGTTTACGGTGTTTGAGAAGTGTGTATACCGTAAGTAACTTTAAAGGCGTTAAAGTAACTTTTGGGGGCATGTTACTAGGCCAAGATTTTTGTCAGTGACTGAAAAGGACCACATGAAGGCTATCTGTGAGGTCCTGCAACAGTTTTTTGTTTGTTTTTGAGCACAGGGAGGATATGGAGCTGTTTTTGCAAGCCTGTCATGATGAGCAGGGACTCCGGGTCAATACAATGTTTACACATTGCCCCTCACGCAGTGCCCCTCACCCCAAAAAAATAAAATAAATTAATGTAAATTAATCTTGTCAGTCATTCTTTCAGCTTTAAATGTACATAGTTTTACCAGTCTATTGTTAAATAATGATATTTTGTTACAAAATATTTCAATGTTATGTTATACAGTATGATTCAAAACTGTCTGTGTGTGATCATAAAATAAACAAGGTATGTAGATACCTGATCAGTTGCTGAGGATTCGAACCCTGTACCCCAATGGTAGCAGGCTAGCATGATTTAACACTGCGCCACCCAAATGTCCTTTTTATAATTATATATTGAGAAATAAATAAAATAAGTAAACCAAATAACTACATATAAGACGCCTGGCCACAAGCTTGTTGTTTGACCTATTATGAAACTTAGGAATTAATTTAGAGTGCTCCTTTTGCAGTCGCTGCTCTGGGATGTGTTACAGCATTGTGCCCAGTGATTCTGGGAAAACCAGACCCCCTGAAACCTCTTTTTAATGCATTTTCTCCCTTTTTCTCCAGATTTTAGAGCATCCAATTTTTACCCAATTGCATTATGCTTCCTTTCTACTGGAACTGACCCCCACCCTGATTGAGGAGAGCGAGACTGTCACACGCCCCCTGCACACGTGTGCAGTAGACGACTGCATCTTTTCACCTGCACGAGGCGAGTTCATATGCTGATCAGCTTGTGCACGGAGAGCCACACCCTGATCAAAGCATTATTCCTCGACTCTGTGCAGATGTCATCAACCAGCCAGCAGATGTCATTATTTGCTCAGTTATGAGGTCCCTATCCAGCTTATCTTACCCCAGTGTTTCCCAACCTTTTTGAGCAACGGCACATATTTGACATTACAAAAATCACAAGGCACACCACCAAGAAGTTGTACTGCCCTCTAGTGGAAGAGAATGTAATTGTTCTGCCTGTCACTACACGCCGCTCGCTTAGATTACCAATTGTAATATTCTGTTATATACTTTCAATGAGACTCTTATTTTGATATAGCCAGCATGAGAAACAGTGAGTGTGGTTTACCACTAGTTGGCTTCGCACCGGTGTGTGTTACGGGCATGAGTGAATGGGAGTTAATAAAGAAAAAGTTATAGAATTCATATAACGGTGTGGAACTGGATTTATTAATAAACAGGCAGACACAACACCAATCAGGTGAAATTGGATAATCTTCCATGGTACACCTGATGATTTCTCACAACACACTTATGTGCCACGGCACAGTGGTTGGGAAACACTGTCTTACCCTATGAACAACAGCCAATCGTTATTTATGCAGCCGCCCGACCCAGCTGGATGGCAGAGCTGAGAATCGATACGATGTATTCGAAATCCCAGCTCTGGTGTGCTAGCATGTTTTACCGACCCACCGCAACCTTAACCAGGATAAAGCAGTGGTGAGACATGAAATGAAATAAGAAAAAAATTATGCATAGAATAATATGTGCCAGATTTTAACATTGCTCTTTTTTTTTGACAAATTTCCACACAAATTCCAAAATCTTGTGAAAAGCCTTTGCAGATGACTGGGGGTTGTAAGGAGGGGTGGAGGGGCAGCCCCAATAATGGTTTTAAATGCTCATGGTTGTAAAATGGGATGTTGTACAAGCTCATGATTAGGTCTCCATATATTTGGCCATATCATGTATAATTTTATTGGAATCATGTGACATAGTCTCAGGCTAACAATTGCATCAGTGAAGCATCCATGGATGTTAGTGAAATATAATAAGCATGTTGGTTATTGAATGTTGTGTCATCACATGTACCGAAAAAGAAAGAAAGAAAGAAAACCCAAAATCTGTAATGGAAGAAATAATGTAATTCCCAGAGAATGTGAATAATTGCAGCCTTACTGTAAATGATGGAGATTTTTAAAACTTGGATTAGAAAAACGTATGTGAAATAGATTTGAGTTATTTCCAGCCTGAACCAACCAAAATGTAATCTTCATATCTAAAAAAAAGAAATCTAACAGCACAGCTAATGGTGCCAGCATGTTTGGTAAAGCCTTGGCTTTAGCTCAAGGATACATCATCTGAGTGGCAGCCAGTTTTATTATAAATTAATGTTTTGGATTGATAGCTTGCTAGACCTCCATGAAGACTAAATAGTCGCCCATTTGAAGAGATCAGCAGCCATCCAAGATGTTCATTACGGAGTCACGTCTTTCATATCCAAGCCAAGGTGACACATGTCAGACGTTGCCAGCCGTCTCTTCTTGGCCGGAGTGTTTGCAGGGGCAAAGAGGCAAATGCACACTTTATCAAGGAGAATGTGTTTGTATCGATCTCAGGGCTGTTATTGCCTGGTTGATTTTAGCCGTTTAGCTAGGAAAAGGTGTTAGGGCTTAGAGACTGCATCTAATGAGCCAATGTGCAAAGGCAAACATAAAGGTAAGAGCCTCTATATCTAGACTACGCCACTATTCCATGTGTTATTACTATCACCTCTGCCCTAATGTCATTCCAAATCAAACAGCCTGTTTATAGAATTAAATAGAATGCCTTTATTTGTCATTTACACATATACAGTGGACCCTTGACTTACTAATTTAATTGGTTCCGAAGGGCTGTTCTTAAGTCAAAATGTTCATTAGTTAAACCTATTTTTCCCATAAGAAATAATGTAAATAGAATTAATCCGTGCCAGACCTCCCAAACCCCCTTACCTAACCTTTCTAATGTCTTAAATGGTATTTTTTGTTATAAATACAAGTATATTTTCCCTTAAATCTTAAATTATAGAATAGGCATTCCTGTAATAAACAATAATAAACAACAATACACAGTAGTACTGTACTTTACATAAACACATTTCACATTTCAGTACAGTACGTGTGCTGTACCATACACCATAATACATTGTATCTACCAGAAACAACAATAACTCTCATATTTCTTTATTATTTCCTACTTTATGTCAATAGTGTTGTATTTTGTAGGTGTAATTGCACGAAAGAATAACTTCCTTCTTCTCTCTCACTCACTTATATAGGCATGTGCTGGCAACCCCCAATCATGTCCAATCAATTGAACTTAGCACAGGTGGACTCCAATTAAATTGTTGAAACATCTCAAGCAGTATCAGTGAAAACAAAATGCACCTCAGCTCACTTTTGGGTGTCATGTCACTGTGGGCTATTTTGTGTAGAATTTTGTGACAAAAAATAAACTCAATCTATTATAAAGTGAGTCTGTAATGTAATAAAACGTGGAGAAGGTGAAAGGGGTGTGAAGACTTTCTGGCTTGACTGTATATGCTTTTAAGTTGGAAGCAACAGTTTAGGGAAGGCCCTTTCATGTTCTAGCATAACTGCACCTCTTTGACATGAAGACATGTAGAAAAGCTCAGTTTAAAGAAACTCCAATGTACTGTAAAATAGACCCCTGTGGGTTAAAGTTTCTAATAAAAAAATTACAGCTTAAAACACTTTTTTTATTTTATTTTAACAGTTAAACATGTTGCATTTTAAACAATGCATATTGTAGAAAATAAAAAACACTATATTTAAACCTCCGAACATAAACTGTACTGTTCACTGAGCGAACAGAAACAGAAACGTTGTACATGCTGATATTATATTTGCATTGCTGCAGTGTGACTGGAGTTCACTGACAGATATTTTCACAGTGAATAACAAGTGCCCACTGTGTGATGCCATTGTCTGGTCAGTGCACTCCTGCTTTACTGTTTTTTTTCCAAGCTTCACAGATCATGTGTGATCTCTAACAGGAAGCTGACATGTCAGCATGTCTCATTTCCATGTGGTAAGTTTCAGCAAAGTAAGTTATGTGAGATACAAGTTTTAGTGAGTGTGGTTAGAACTCTGCTGTAGATCAGATGTATGGTTGGCATTGCAAAGATAAAAAACTGAAACCGTGCTAACAAGAAATTAGGAGAAAGTAAATTCAAATCCAAAGGAAGCTTTATTGGCATGACAAATATGGGTATTTGTATTGCCAAAGCATATACACTGATCAGCCATAACATTAAAACCACCCCATTGTTTCTACACTCACTGTCCATTTTATCAGCTCCACTTACCATATAGAAGCACTTTGTAGTTCTACAATTACTGACTGTAGTTCATCTGTTTCTCTGCATGCTTTGTTACCCCCCTTTCATGCTGATCTTCAATGGTCAGGACTCTCCTAGGACCACCACAGAGCAGGTATTATTTAGGTGGTGAATCATTCTCAGCACTGCAGTGACACTGACATGGTGGTGGTGTGTTAGTGTGTGTTGTGCTGGTATGAGTGGATCAGACACAGCAGCACTGCTGGATAATAAAATGTACAGTGAGTGTAGAAACAAGGAGGTGGTTTTAATGCTATGGTTGATCGGTGTATATATATATACAGTGTATCACAAAAGTGAGTACACCCCTCACATTTCTGCAGATATTTAAGTATATCTTTTCATGGGACAACACTGACAAAATGACACTTTGACACAATGAAAAGTAGTCTGTGTGCAGCTTATATAACAGTGTAAATTTATTCTTCCCTCAAAATAACTCAATATACAGCCATTAATGTCTAAACCACCGGCAACAAAAGTGAGTACACCCCTTAGTGAAAGTTCCTGAAGTGTCAATATTTTGTGTGGCCATCATTATTTCCCAGAACTGCCTTAACTCTCCTGGGCATGGAGTTTACCAGAGCTTCACAGGTTGCCACTGGAATGCTTTTCCACTCCTCCATGACGACATCACGGAGCTGGCGGATATTCGAGACTTTGCGCTCCTCCACCTTCCGCTTGAGGATGCCCCAAAGATGTTCTATTGGGTTTAGGTCTGGAGACATGCTTGGCCAGTCCATCACCTTTACCCTCAGCCTCTTCAATAAAGCAGTGGTCATCTTAGAGGTGTGTTTGGGGTCATTATCATGCTGGAACACTGCCCTGCGACCCAGTTTCCGGAGGGAGGGGATCATGCTCTGCTTCAGTATTTCACAGTACATATTGGAGTTCATGTGTCCCTCAATGAAATGTAACTCCCCAACACCTGCTGCACTCATGCAGCCCCAGACCATGGCATTCCCACCACCATGCTTGACTGTAGGCATGACACACTTATCTTTGTACTCCTCACCTGATTGCCACCACACATGCTTGAGACCATCTGAACCAAACAAATTAATCTTGGTCTCATCAGACCATAGGACATGTTTCCAGTAATCCATGTCCTTTGTTGACATGTCTTCAGCAAACTGTTTGCGGGCTTTCTTGTGTAGAGACTTCAGAAGAGGCTTCCTTCTGGGGTGACAGCCATGCAGACCAATTTGATGTAGTGTGCGGCGTATGGTCTGAGCACTGACAGGCTGACCCCCCACCTTTTCAATCTCTGCAGCAATGCTGACAGCACTCCTGCGCCTATCTTTCAAAGACAGCAGTTGGATGTGATGCTGATCACGTGCACTCAGCTTCTTTGGACGACCAACGCGAGGTCTGTTCTGAGTGGACCCTGCTCTTTTAAAACACTGGATGATCTTGGCCACTGTGCTGCAGCCTAGTTTCAGGGTGTTGGCAATCTTCTTGTAGCCTTGGCCATCTTCATGTAGCGCAACAATTCGTCTTTTAGGATCCTCAGAGAGTTCTTTGCCATGAGGTGCCATGTTGGAACTTTCAGTGACCAGTATGAGAGAGTGTGAGAGCTGTACTACTAAATTGAACACACCTGCTCCCTATGCACACCTGAGACCTAGTAACACTAACAAATCACATAACATTTTGGAGGGAAAATGACAAGCAGTGCTCAATTTGGACATTTAGGGGTATAGTCTCTTAGGGGTGTACTCACTTTTGTTGCCGGTGGTTTAGACATTAATGGCTGTATATTGAGTTATTTTGAGGGAAGAATAAATTTACACTGTTATATAAGCTGCACACAGACTACTTTTCATTGTGTCAAAGTGTCATTTTGTCAGTGTTGTCCCATGAAAAGATATACTTAAATATCTGCAGAAATGTGAGGGGTGTACTCACTTTTGTGATACACTGTATATATATATATATATATATTTGAGGGATCTTCAAAAAGTTTTCGCACTTTTATATTTTGGCTGGAAGCGGTGAGGATGGGAGGAGTAGTAATTGGTCATGTCTGAGAGACAGAGAGAGCTTATAGATTTAGCGGTATCTGATTTCCACCTTTTTGGACACTCAAAGAAGCTTTAAAAAGATTTTCATGTGATGATGATGTAAAAGCAGCGGTGCATCAGTGGTTACACTCTCAACCAAAAAAATTTTTTGCTGATGGCTTTAAAAAGTTGGTACGACGCTGGGAAAAAAGGCATTGGAAGGTGACTGTGTAGAAAACTGAGGTAATTTGTTTTTGAAATTCCTAATAAAGAGAGTTTTAAAAAGTGTGGAAAAGCCATAACATTAAAACCACCTCCTTGTTTCTACACTCACTGTCCATTTTATCAGCTCCACTTACCATATAGGAGCACTTTGTAGTTCTACAATTACTGACTGTAGTCCATCTGTTTCTCTGCATACTTTAAAGTTAAAGTTGGGGGTGATGGTGTTGCATTTGGGGAGGAATTGGGTCAGAATGTGGTGGTAGTTGGTGCATTGGGTGAGGAAGTGCAGTGCAGACACAGTCTCTCCTCTCGAGGCAGCCAGGTTGTGTGCACCCATGGCTCACTTATCACTGGTAAAAGGACAAACCTTACAAAGTGGTATTAAGTATCATTAATCATGAATTAATACACAAAAATACTGAAGAAAAACACAATATATTATCTTAAACAGCTGGACCAAGACCTGGTACTCCTCCATATGTCTGCTATGAACTTGCAGCCCCAACTTTCAAATCCACACTTTATCATCTTGATCATTTTTTCTCACCTGTGGAAGGTGGCTGTTGTACTTTCACCTGCCACTTAGTTACTCAATCAAACAGTTCATTATATTTAACTGGTAAGCCAACTTAAAAAAAGGGAACACAGTCAGGTTTGTGTGTAGCCCTGTAAAATATAATTCTGGAAATTATCTGGAATCTCATTTACCATCAAAGTCAAGCTGTCATCTACAGAAACACCTTGCCACAATCATGCCACAAAAAAAGAAAAAAAATCAGTCTAAAAAAGGATCACAAAGCTATTTTTGTGGCTCTGGGACCCCACCAAACCACAGTGAGCTATTATCTCCAAATGTGGAAAACTTGAAACGGATGAATTTAACCAGAAGTTATTGGCCTGCTAAATTTTCTCTAGGGACACATCGACAACTAATCCAGGAAATCACAAAAGAAACCAGAAGAAAATCTCAGATATCTGTAGCTTCAGCTACCGTAAATATCATGTGATCCCATTTCTCACTTTATTGTTGCTTTATAAAGAATCAGGGAAGATTATCAATAAGAAAACCACTGCTAACAAAGAGAAAAATCTGCCCCTGTCTGAAGTTTTCAAAAAGCACTCGGCTGGTCCCCAAACCTTTTGGCCTCACATTTTTCAGGAAATCTAAATTAAAGGGTGTCAAATTATGGGAGTTTTGTTATGTCTGGTAGAAGCAAATACAGCATTCATGAATGAAACATTATATCAGTGGTAACACAGATTCCTCTACAGCTATGAGAAAGGCTTATATCTAGTTACAGGACGTGTTTACTTACAGTCATTGCTGCTAAAGAAGGTGCAACCAGTTAGTTAGAAGGATTTTATACCAGGATGATATGAGCTTTGGACGAGATTTAATAAATACATAAAATATGTTGTTGTTTCTGAAGTTTCCTTTGTGTAATTTATTTCACTTGACAAAGAGCAGTGGTAGCTCAGTGGTTAAGGTACATGACTAGTAATCAGAAAGTTGCTGGTTCAAGCCCCACCACTGCCAAATTGCCAGTAAGCCGCTTTGGATAAAAGCATATGCTAAATGCTCACTCACTCACTTTCTTAACTGCCTATCCAATCATGGTCGCGGGGGGTGGGTGGGTACTGGAGCCTATCCCAGCTTTTCAGTGGGCGCAAGGCACACAGTAACACCCTGGACGGTGTGCCAGTCCATCGCAAGGCAGACACACATTTACACACACACACACTTAGACACACTTTTGCAATTTAGTGTCTCAGATTAACCTGACTGTATGTTTTTGGACTGTGGGAGGACACCAGAGCAGTCGGAGGAAACCCACGCAGACACGGGGAGAACACGCAAACTCAGACCGGCCTGCCTGGGGATCGAACCCAGGACCTTCTTGCTGTAAGACGACAGTGCTACCCACTGAGCCACCGTGCCGCCCTAGAAAGGAGACGGTTAAATTTTTTTTCGATTTTATTTATGCATTTTCTCCAAATTTAGTGTTGTCAATTTGTTTTCCGCTGCTGGGGGATCCCCGACTGCAGTTGAGGCGGGCATACTGCTGCCCACGCCTCCCTTGACCCGCACGCAGCTCCTAGCGGAACCCCTTTTCACCCATGCATTCTGCACAGCGTTTTAAGACCCCACCCACATAGTCCGGTCATCCCGCCCTAGCAGAAACCGGTAGCAGCACCGAGTTTCGAACCGAGGAGTTCAGAATCTCAGTGCTGGTGTGCTAGCGGAATATCACGCTGCAATTTCTTAAATATGAGCTTCAGTTAAATGATATAAGTAATGTTATAGAAAAATAAAGCTTAATAAAATGAAACAATAAAAGCCAGTCCTTGAGTCTGACCTCAGAGTGACAGAATTGGTTTCCTAAACTGAGCTGAACTGAACTTAATGTCTGTAGTGAGGCTCAGCTACTCATGTAAACTTGACCAACATCAGTGCAAATGCTCTTTTGAATTAATAGGCACAAATTCCGACAGACATACTTTAATGTCTTGTGAGAATACTTTTCAGATGAGTGGCTGTTGTTATAGCTGAAAAGATCACATAGGTCATTTTAATATGATATACAATCCCAAATCAGAAAAAGTTGGGACAGTATGGAAAATGCAAATAAAATAAAAACACAGGATGAACCTGAGATATTTCATGTTTTGTCTGCTCAACTTCATTTCATTTGTTAATATACCTCCATTCCTGCTGCATTTCAGGCCTGCAACACATTCCAAAAAACGTTGGGACAGGGGCAATTTAGGGCTAGTAATGAGGTGAAAAAACTAAATAATGATGTGATTCCGAACAGGTGATGTCAACAGGTGATTGTAATCATGGTTTGGTACAAAAGCGACATCCAGGAAGGGCATCTAGGATGGAACATCACACAGTGGAAATGTGTATTGTGGTCAGATGAATCAGCATTCCAGGTCTTTTTGGAAAAAAATGGACACCGTGTGCTCCAGACCAAAAACTAAAAGAACCATCCAGACTGTTATCAGCAACAAATCCAAAAGCCAGGGTCTGTCATGGTATGGGGCTGTGTCAGTGCCCTTGGCAAAGGTCATTTACACTTCTGTGATGGCAGCATTAATGCAGAAAAGTACAGTTGTCTTAGAGCAATATGTGCTGCCTTCAAGACGTCATCTTTTCCAGGGACGTTCATGCATTTTTCAACAAGACAGTGCAAAACCACATGCTGCACACATTACAAAGGCATGGCTGTCCCCAATAGAGAATGTGTGGAGAATTTTGAAAGGAAAAATGCAACAATGACGACCCCGTACTGTTGTACATCTTAAGACGTGTTTGCAGGAAGAATGAGACAAAATAAAAGCTGAAACACTAAATCGCTTGGTCTCCTCAATGCCAAAACGTCTTTTAAGTGTGGTGAAAAGGAATGGCAACATTACAAAGTGGTAAATGCTTTACTGTCCCAACTTTTTTTGGAATGTGTGGAATGGATGTTTATCAATAAATGAAATGAAGTTGAGCAGATAAAACATGAAATATCTCAGGTTCATCCTGTCTGCAATCAAATAAAAGTCAAAGTAAATGTGTTTTCCATGCTGTCCCCACTTTTTATGATTTGGGGTTGTATATTTGAAATGAGATGTCCAGCAAGCTCATGGTCAGGTGTCTAAATACTTTTGCCATATAGTGTAAGTTTTCACCAGTTTATTCATTAGACTTTCAGTGTGTTTTTAATTACTCTGAACTCACTGATTACTGAACCATCCTACAGAATTGAGCTTTAATTGAACCTGCAGTAGATGTACATCTGCTGAGATCGATCTTAAATCCTGCTGAATGCTGCAATATTACATCCCCATCTGTGTCAGTCTGTGGGTGATTCTCAAGGTAAATCTAAATCTGTTAGAACTTTTTTCCTTTAGATGTGTAAAACACCCTTCATCTGTCTGAATGATAAAGTGAAATGATCTTTCTACTTAAGCCATAAAAATACTGACACCATGTTAGCACCGGTTGTAGGTGAACAGTTAGAGACCAGAGCAATTGTTAAATCTTACTCTAGTTCTTCATCTCTGGACACTTTCTGATCACAGGCCACACTTTTCTCCATCCAGCATTGACATTTTTTTCTTTAGCTGTTCCTGTATTAGGGGTCACTTCAGTGGATCTGGTCCACATATCAGACCTGGCACAGTTTTTACACCAGATACCCTTCCTGACGCAAACCTTCTATTTTTATCCAGGCTTGGGATTGGGACTGAAAGTGCACTGACAAGTGCACCTCCCAATGTCTAGGCTGTTTTGGCCATACCCCAGCGAACATTAGCCAATCATGTTGCCCAAACGGCTGATAGCATTGCTGAGATTTAAACCCTAGATCTCAAAAGCGCAATCAGGAGACCAATTTCTTTCAGCATTTACACTGAGGTGTTAAAAAATCCACCAACACTACTGTACAATGGTACCTTGTAACTCGACGTCCCCTAAACTCAAAATCTTTAAAAACTCGATGCCCATCGTAGAGAAATGTGTACCCTTAAACTCGACATTTCTCTTAAACTCGACATGTGTACGACTGTCACTTTACTTATACAAATAAATACATTTTAAAAAATCCCCAAAAAGTTAAATATTTGATAATACTATGTATATGCTCTCATTGCAAAATGAAAGGGCATGGTAAACAGCAGCACCACGACCCAGATCAACCACTCAGCAGCATAAAATCATGCTGCTTACCTGAGCTTCTCTTCCTTAAATAGAGACCAAATCTATATCAGTGTGTTGTTCCATTAGGAATATAATCCACTTGTTTTTCCTCTTGGTGGCCATATGTTTCCAGAACTGACTGGAAGGTTATTGCTATTAATGTTGATGACCCAGAAGCAAATGACTTGAATGACATAAGTGATGTACGACGACTCAAGCCAGGCTACCTCGAAGCCACTGTGGACTGGTTTAGACGGTACAAAGTGCCAGATGGCAAACCTGAAAACCAGTTTGCTTTTAATGGAGAGTTCAAAGATAAGGACTTTGCCATAAAGGTCATCAAAAGCACCCATGACTTCTGGAAGGCACTTATCTCTGAACAGACCAACGCAGGAGAGCTGAACTGTAAAAACACTCGTGTTTCGAAAGGAGGCAGCTCATTCTGCTGTTCACCAGAGGACGCCAAGGCAATTGTTGATGGCACTTGTCCATGTGGAGCAGCCGATTCCATTCCAACCTCAGTTGACAAATGGAATTATTATGAAAAGTCTCTTTACATTATCTTTGAATGTTTTCTTTTGATTGATAAACAGGGATCAGGGAGTGAAAAATGTATACAGAGTAACAGATGCTGAACTCAGTTCGGCTGAATGTTCAGTGTAGCTTATAAACAATCAATAAATGTACATTTCAGGTAGGTGTACCTAATAAATCGCTCAGTATGTCTAAAAGGACCTTGTTTGCATTCACCTTTGCATAGTCTTACCAATAATTCTGCAGGACCAAGTCTGTTTATCCCACTTACTCTTGTTACTGTGATATAAATGTTTTATTCTGTGGTCACACATGTCAGAGGAAGCATGTGCTAGCCCTTCTTGATCACCACAAGTTCACAAGTTCAAACTGGGACAATAAGTGTGCTGGTCCATAAAATGACTTTGCACAATTACTTATTATTTAAACTGAAGTAGCCAGTTCACCTACTTGCATGTTCTGTGGAATTTGTTTCATTTTGTCTAGCTTTCTCTGCATTTGCACCAAGCCTTTGTGTACCTTATTAATGCAGAATGTTGCTCTAGATAACAAGTCAACTCAATAAACCAGTTCAGCTTTGTTAGACATTTCATTATTACTACAGTTTTATCCTGGTCTAGGTTGTTGTGGGTCTGTTTATCCTCAAAAACACTTGGTGCAAGGCAGGAATACAACCCGGTGTCATGGAAAAATATGGTGAGATGATAAATAAAAACAAAGATTATAGTTGACTGGATTGGATTGAAGAATTTATTGGCACGATCGTGGGTTCCTCCAGCAGTCTCTCTGGACAAGAACCCAGAACAGATGCTATGGCTATGTCTTTATACTGCTCTGGTCACATGACATTGGGTGTTGGACCCATTGGGTGTTACCCCCATAGGTTTTACAACTGCTTTGTAACCATTTACTGCTTAACGACAGGTATGTTGCTTATCTTTGTAGCCTAGACTCCCAGACTCTGCTTTCAAGAATTCAAGGCACAAAACAGCATATTACTAAACTTTAAGTAATATTAAGCATAAAATCTAATTTCTTCCATAACACCGGACAGGGCACCAGTCCATCAATAGTCTTCAGCCAACCCCCCCAATCATATCTGTGTCTTTGGCCGGCCGATAGCACCTGCTGAGATTCAAACTTGGGTGGTGGGCTAGCGCAATAAAGTGCTACCCCACAGTTTACAAGTGAACATGAATTTCTAAAAACAGAGCTGGTGGTCACTTGTGGCAGCACAGGACTAAAAGATTTTATAATCATCATTATTATCATCCTCATAAGAAATATAATCAGTTTGAAACAGTTTTGGGAATTGATGGCAGTTATACTCATTAATTAAAAGCTTCCTATGGGGTGCAGCTACACCTCGCTCTTCTGCGAGGTGTTGCTCTGTTGTTCCTACAAGAACAACACCTTTTTCAGGCAGAACAGGTGGCACGTTCATGATAACATTAAGTGTTTCCTGAGGTGCTATAATAACTCAGAAGAGTTTACAGAAATGTATCTTTTCAGCAGGCCTGTGTGCACCTACACTCCCACCAAGTCAGGAGAACAAGAGAACAGACTACAGGCCACAAGAAGGACAAATTCCCATCCTAAAATGCAGAAGATGACAATATGTAGTCTGTACTAAAGTGTGTGAAATGTAGTTGTCCAGACTATGATCTTCTTTGAGTTTCTTCATGAATGTGAAAGTTGGACAGTAATAAAGAGGGTCAGGAAGAATATTGATGCCCTTGAACTTTGGTAGACATTTAAGAGAATCTTGGACAACAAAGATGACAAATGTATCCTGGACCAAATCAAACCTCACCTTTCACTTAAGGCCCATATAACCAACTGAATCTTTCTTCATTTGGGAACACTTAACAAGAACCAATTTATTGGAAAAGACATTTATGCAAAAGTTGAGGTTAAAAGAGAAAGAAGATGGCCAGCTACAAGATGAATAATGGGAACAGTTAGACGAACAGTGAATGAACCATTTAAACCCAAACAGAAGACAGAATATTATGGAGAAACACTCTCCATATGGTTGGCAAGAGTCAGAATGGACTCATCAGCACTTATATAATAGTACTATAATAATAATAATTTTAATAGAATTGATCTTTGTTTTTTTGTAAGCAATACAGCATTCAGTTTGTATTGCAATTACAATTGCACCATTGCTTGATCCATGAGACGCCAGCATCCTTTGGTTCTTCCAGTGCACCACTGGGCTAAAGCATACAGCCAAAACAACACTGTTTTGGATTTAAGGCATATTTCTAAATGTTCTTAAGTAGCCAAGACAAAGGTTCTGCCATTACAAATTGAATAAAGTAACCAAATCCAGCTGTGCATGCTTGTAGAGACATATCCAAAAAATATTAAATAAAGGGTCTGAACATTTTTGAATGCATAATATGATAATGTGGTCAAAAAGTCAAGGGGTCTAAATATTTTTTGATTTTTTTTATATTCACAATGTGTAGATTTTGTATGTTCTTCCTGTGTCTGTGTGGGTTCCCACTGGTTTTCCCCCACAAGTCCAAAGACGCGTACTCAGGCTAACTAGAGCTACTAAATATTTACCTAAGTGTGAGTGTGTGTGTGAATGTGTATGTGTGTGTGTACCTTGTGATGAACTGGCGACCAGGGTGTTTCCTACCTTTCACTTAAAGCTCAGATAACCAAACTGATGCTTTATTCTTTTAGGAACATTATGACAAAAATCCTTGATCCATGTGTTGCATCCATTGGTTCTTCTAGTTCCCCACTAGGCTGCAGCATACAGCCAAAACAATACTGGTTTGCATTCATGTTTTTATTAAATATCTATGACCTTAAGTAGCTCAGGTTCTACAAATTGAATAAACTGCCCAAATCTGTCTGTGCATGCTTGTAGACACATGTCCAAAAGGACAAGCGGGGTTCTATTTCAGTCAACTGGAGCTACTAAATATTGCCCTAAGAGTTGTGTGTGATGAACTGGCAACCTATCCAGGTTGTTTCCTACCTTTTGCCCAACAAATCAGACTCCTGCAATCCTGACCAGTATAAAGTGGTGATATGTACCAGATAGGTGTACCTAATAAAGTGGACAGGCTGTTATTTACATTCTTTCCCCCACATTGACACGGGAGAAAAAGAAAGCAGAGAACAACTGCTAGTCACTATGCAGTTTGCACCTACCCACCTAATAAAATATCCCATGATTCCCACTGATAGATATCATGACACTATTACTACTGCTAGATTTAGACTTTCATGCCAGCCCATGACAGCATGTGTTTCTAAGAATTAGGTGAACAGAAATAGCAATGTAGATAATAACTGTCACATGTTTGCCTCATATACCTATGCGACAATTTCAGCCTCTATGGCAAAGTCATAAAACATGCATGGCGGGGCATGGCTAGTTGTTTCTGACACTGTGGGTAAACACTGGGACACTCAGTGAGTCGAAGCAGACAGCAGATTTATATAGGCTGCTGTATATTATGGCCGTAACTTAGCCAGACTTGGGCAGCCATACCAAGCTGATTACTGATCGTACATCATGGGAGTCCTGAATCCGTCTGCAGTGCCTCCGTCTGGGAGAGAAACTCTGTCTGAATCTGAGTCCTTATCAAGTCATGTTAAATCAAATGTATTTGTAAAGCACTTTTTACAATAGATATTGTCTCAATGCAGATTTCAAATTCTAGGACCAAAGACCCTGATGAGCAGCCGAGGGCAACAGTGGCAAGAAAAAACTCCCTAAATTATACAAGTAATACGTTCTGAGAAGAACCAGACTCAGCAGGACCCATACTCTTTGGGTAGCCTAGAGGATAACTGAGTGAATTAGAGCTTGATAAAACAATATATATGTCTAAATAAAATTATTCAATATGTTATGTAATTATCTAACAAAAGTTATAGCAAGTAAAAAGCACAAAGAATTTAGAGTTCATTATCTTTGACTTCAGTCTCTAGTAGTTGCCTGACCGGCTAATGCAGGGGTGTCAAACTCATTTTCACTGAGGGCCACGTCAGCATTATGGTGGCCCTCAAAGGGCCGCTTGTAACGTATCGTGCTTTGATTGCGGTCTGCCTTTTAATTCTTGGACAATTAGTTTTTCTTGGAGGCTAAATCTAGCATATTTAGCTCTGTGTTTGGTGTCAAAATGCCAAATTTATATTGTATATAACTGTTCTCCTTTCCCATCTTTTATTAAATTATCCTCCTTCTGCATCAATTTTCTCTTCTTGTACATTTTGGGATTATTTGTATATATTTCTCAACATCACTTGTTGGAAAACTGCCTCAGTTAAACACTGATGTGAAAACACCGCCATTTAGTGGTGGGATACAGTCACTTCACGGGTCCCAAAATCGACATGCATTGTGGGAGATGTAGTTTATGTACGATTTTACAAAATATTTTAGGACAATCACACTCCTTTTAAGCACTCATTCGGCCCACGGGCCTTGAGTTTGACACATGGACTAATGGCACCAATGGGGATTTGAACCTTGGATCCAAGAGGTAATGGGTTAGCCTAATTTCCCACACCAGAGTAAGACATCTCAGCTCTGGTATCAGCTGGCCGGGTACCTACACAGGCACATGATTGGCTGTGTGTCTGTAAAAGGAGGGACAATGGCTGAAACTTGGTCAATGTCACTCTTGGCTGACCAGCTGAGGCGCCTTTACAGGTAGTGGCTGACTGGCAGTACTGCACTCACTAGCTGGTAAAATTAAAAGTTGGGGTGGCAGCAGTGACAAGAGAGAGATACGCTCCAATGGTACACGACTAGATTAAATAAAAAATACCTAAAAAAGAATAAATATAATACTTATAAAATGTAAATTGCACTAAGAATGATGAGAACCTTGGAGTGCTTTGCAGGTTATTCCAGGTAAAATGTGAGCAGTGAGTAAAACTAGATTTTCTGAGCTCACTAAAAACAAGCAGAACCTGGATTCCAGTTAAACGTGTTCTGTAAGTGTAGGATTATAAGGAAGCCACTAAGTAATGTAAGGGGGTAAAAAAAAGTCTTGAAAATAAATCCCAGTGTCCATCACACCATACAGGAAAAGAGGGTCAGTGGTACGATGGTTCTTCAAAAAGTTTCCGCATTTTTTTAACTCTATTTATTACGAACTTCAAAAGCAAATGACATCACTTTTCTACATAATCACCTTCCTTTGCGATGCATTTTTCCCAGCGTCGTACCATTTTAATGCCATCAGCAAAAATTTTTTTTGGTTGAGCGTGTAGCCACTGATGCACCGCTGCTTTCACATCATCATCACATGAAAATCTTCTTCCCCTTAAAGCTTCTTTGAGCGTCCAAAAAGGTAGAAATCAGATGGCACTAAACCCAGACTATAAGCGTCTCTCAGTCTCTCAGACGTGACCAATTACTACTCCTCCCACCCTCACCGTTTCCAACCAAAATATAAAAGTGCGGAAACTTTTTGAAGATTCCTCGTATTATACACAGATCGGGCATAACATTATGACCACCTTCCTAATATTGTGTTGGTCCCCCTTTTGCAGCAAACTGATGCACTGTGTATTCTGACACCTTTCTATCAGAACCAGCATTAACTAGTACCTCGTCTGTTGGATCGGACCACACGGGCCAGCCTTCGCTCCCCACGTGCATCAATGAGCCTTGGTCGCCCATGACCCTGTTGCCAGTTTACCACTCTTCCTTTTTTGGACCACTTTCGATAGATACTGACCACTGCTGACCGGGAACACCCCACAAGAACTGCAGTTTTGGAGATGCTCTGACCCAGTCATCTAGCCATCACAATTCGGCCCTTGTCAGACTCACTCAAATCCTCACGCTTGTCCATTTTTTCTGCTTTTAACACATCAACTTTGATGATAAAATATTCACTTGCTGCCAAATATATCCCACCCACTAACAGGTGCCGTGATGAAGAGATAATCATTGTTATTCACTTCACCTGTCAGTGAAAAGTTTCCTGAATAAGCAATTCAATCATAAGAGCATATGTGAGGTTAGACACCAAAGCTGGATGAGAAGGGTCACAATGTTCTAATTTATTGAGACAAACATTTATGGAGCTTGCTGAAACACAAAGGCGCCAAACTGTCTAATAATTAGTTTGACATAGTTGTTTTTATGCCTCGTGATGGACTGGCAACCTGTCCGGGGTGTTTAACTTTCTCCCAATTAATCTGACCTACTGTGACCCAAGGATAAAGGGGTGGTAACACAGACAATGAATGAACAAATTAATGAATAATTGTTTTTTTGAAAGTCTGAACTTAGTTATTGGGAGGAGTGTCCTCATACTTTTGACCATATAGTGCACATATTCTTTAGAAGTGGATGTAAACATTCAGTTTTGACTGCAGGTTGACATATTAGGTATCAGGCATTATCAAGAACCTGCAAACCTGTTGTTGGTCAGTCATGAACATGTCAGAACGTTGGGTAAGACCTGCCTGTTTGACACTGGATGACCTCAATCTCACACCTGCAGATGTAGAAGATCTCAGAGCAGCTTCCCACCGTCTAAGCGTCCTTCAACAACAACATTGAGGTTACTAATCCTACTAATGGAATCCTAATCCTCACATGGCTGTCGGATGTGATCAGGCAGAACCAGCCTGTGGAACAGGTGGTATAGGCAAAAGCTAGGGGCAATGTCCATTCATAGGGGCACCCAGGTACCCCAACTGAAGCAAGTACAAATAAGTTTATGTGAGGCAAAAATGCTATTAAGTTTAATGCAAGAATAAAAGCACGGTAAAGCATGCAAAAAAAAATCATATGAACTGAAGCACAATGGCAGGAATTGCAAGTTAAATGCCAGGAAAATAAGATAATCACTAGATTATTAATGAATTATCAGGCTGCATGTAAACATGGTTAATAAATTGCAGGAAAGAATGGTATAAATAGGAGAATTGATAAGCTTGGGAGTGTATATTAGGTGGTGGAAGATCAGGTGATGTAGGGATGGTCAGGTGACTTGCAGGGAATGACGGGACTTGCTCATGCTTGACAAAAGTAATTGCTTGTGAAAAAGCAATTCCACCCTTGCTAATAAACTCAACAACCAGTCCAAAATTAATGTAGAACACACCTGTATTCTTTAGGACTTCATGGAACCACAGTGAAAGTTATTATCTCCAAATAGGGGAACTTAAAACAATGGTGAATCTAACCAGGAGTGACCAGATTGCTGAAATCTCTCCAAAGGCTTAACACCTCACATCTCTGAGAAATTATAAAGGATCTGCGGATGTCTGTTTTATTACTGCTTCATCCTACTGAGGTTAGGAAATACCCTGAACCAGAGATGTTCCGAAGTCACAAAATACGAGTCAGAGTCGAGTCATGAGTCTTTAGGCTAGAGTCTGAGTCAAGTCACGAGTCAATATAATATACACAAAACATATATTGGAAATGTAGCATAGAAATAAACAAATAATATTTAAGTTCAGATAAAAAACAACAACAGATTAGCGACTGTATTTTGCCGTTTTACTTAGTGCCTTTACTTTCCTAGTCAGTGCAAATGAATGTAATTTCCATAACAGTTAAAAGCTTAAACTGATACATTTGTTTTCATTGCAAAAGCGGTCAAAATCCAAAACACAGCAAAAAAAATCATAACCACTGCTTACCTTAGCTTATGTTCTTCCAGATGCTATTAAATTTATAAGCGTGTGTCCCATTAGGAATATAATCCGTTATTTTGTGAATGTGCTTATAATTAAAAACCTCCAAACTTTTCCTGGTTGTGAAGTAAAACACGAACTCATTAGAAAGCCAATCAAGCATTTCATTGACACATCATCTGTGTGACGCAAACTAAATAAATACCAATAACAGAAATTTTAAGTGAGATTCCAATCCAAAGGAGGGAGTAGGGAGCGAGGCTTCATCACTATGCCGGAAGCTGGCTGTGACATTTACCCATTGCGTACGTTGCAGGTTTAAACAGCTGGAGCGTTATTAGAGAGCAGAAAATGACACGACCAGAAGATGTCGTATAGATGTCGGATCATATATATATATATAATTGTCACACGTAACTAATGTTGCTTACTTTTGTTGTATACAAGTCCTTTTCTGCGAGTCACGAGTCGAGTCCGAGTCATTTGAAACAAGTCCGAGTTGAGTCCCCATTTCTGCCCTGGACAGGTCGGCAATTTAATAAGCATACAATAATAATAATAATAATAATAATAATAATAATAATAATAATAATAATAAT
Source organism: Trichomycterus rosablanca (assembly GCF_030014385.1). Taxonomy (NCBI): domain Eukaryota; kingdom Metazoa; phylum Chordata; class Actinopteri; order Siluriformes; family Trichomycteridae; genus Trichomycterus; species Trichomycterus rosablanca. The sequence continues at coordinate 44,615,314 of NC_085992.1, forward strand.
AATAATAATAATAATAATAATAATAATAATAATAATAATAATTGAGTGACAGGAGTTTATTATGCTAGCTTACCACTGCTGATGGGGGGGGGGGCAAAGCCCTGTGATGGATTGGTGCTTTGTCCATGGTATCCCTGTCTTGCGGGCAGTGTATCCCAGTAGAACCAAAGCCACTGTGACCCTGACCAGGAGAAAGTGGTTAGAAAGCGTTTGATAAAAATAAAATGAAAAAAAGGTTTTAAATATAAGAGAAAAGAGGTGGGTTCCAGGTTGCACTTGTGTTTGCACTGTCAGTGGCCCTCGCTGCACCGGTTCATCTCATCATGTTATCGGAGTGGAATGTTGCCATGGCACCCCCGTGGCCGCGTGCTGAAAGAATAAGTGGGTGGACGGCGGTTCATCGTGCCTGAAATAGATGCCTAAATTGTTTAAGCAGACGTGAGGCTATGGCTCAGTGCCAGGAGCGTGCCTGCTCCTTCACCACGCGGGGCCTGGAGACGGCACAAACAGTCTACACCACTGGGCGGGAATGAGAGCCTGGACCTGAGAGGCACATCTTTCTTGCCGCCCCCATGAAGCTTACCATAAAGCGCTAATTAGGTCCATTCCAGTCAGGTTGCATGTTCATTTTCAAGGGAATTAAAGCTAATAAGGGGGTCCAATTAAGCCTGGTTGTGTCAGTAGGGGGTTATGTTTGATTTAGGAGCTTAGGCCAGCTTTTAAATAATCTTGTTGTGTTGTTCTCAGATAAAAAGGCTTTTAAGATGTTAATACATGCACAATAAGGACCGTTCTCTCCCTTTTCACTTAGACATTGATTTAAACGGAAGAAAAATAAAGAAAAGACTGATATTAGCAATTATTCAGAGACATATGTGATATAATGAGCAGATTAAGTACTGTAATTGTAGCTCTGTTAAATTTTTGACCTCATAATTTAGCTTGGAAAGTGTGATTAGACGGTGCAAAAGCTGTAATCTGATCATTTTACTAATGTAATATCAATCACATTACTTTAGACAGCTCTGATCCTATAGAGTGCATGGTATGGTAAAGACAATTAAAAAAAAATTTAGGGCAATTTATAAAGAACAGAAAGTACCGATGTGCTACATTTCAGAACTACACTATATGGCTTAAAGTGTAAATATCTACACACATATATATATACAGAGGAACCTCGATTTAATGGACTAAAAAGGGGGGAGCACTGGTCCGTAAAATGTGATTGCCAGCTGGTGGACAATTACTGAACTACTGGTCTTGGTCCGCTTTTTGTGGGAATTTTAAACAGTCAGACCTGACATTCGGCTTTCCAGATTTTGTCTGTTAAATCCAAAATCCGTTAAATGGAGGTCTGTTAAATCGAGACTCTCTCTCTCTCTCTCTCTCTCTCTCTCTCTCTCTCAATTCAATTCAATTCAATTTGCTTTATTGACATGACAAATTTACATATTTGTATTGTCAAAGCTTACATTAGTATATATACAGTACAGGCCAAAAGTTTGGACACACCTTCTCATTCCTGTGGTTTTTCTTAATTTTTTTAAATTTTCTACATTGTAGATTAATACTAAAGACGTCCAAACTATGAAGGAACACGTATGGAATTATGTAGTAAACAGAAAAGTGTTAAACAAACCAGAATATGTTTTATATTTTAGATTCTTCAAAGTAGCCATCTTTTGCTTTAATGACAGATTTGCACACTCTTTGAAATTTTCTCAACCAGCTTTATTAGGTTTCCACCTGGAATGGTTTTCAATGAATGTTTGTGCCTTGTCTAGAGTGAATTTTTGGAATTTGTTGCTTTTTTAATGTGTTTGAGACCATCAGTTGGGTTGTGCAGAGGTAGAGTTGGTAAAATATAAAACATATTCTGGTTTGTTTAACACTTTTTGGTTCACTACATAATTCTTCATAGTTTGGATGTCTTCAGTATTAATCTACAATGTAGAAAATAAAAATAATCAAGAAAAAACATTGAAGAGAAGGTGTGTCCAAACTTTTGGCTGGTGTGTCCAAACTTTTGGCCTGTACTGTAAATATTTGAAAAAAGAACAAGTATATACATAGAATATTCAATTTATAGTAAAACAATTGTTCACACAAAAAGAGAGAAAATATTAGTGTGTGTGTGTGTGGTGGGTGTGCGATGTGTGTGGTGTGTGTGTGGTGGGTGTGCGGGGGTGTGTGTGTGCGGGGGGGTGTGTGTTCGGGGGGTGGGTGGGGATTTTATTTGGTGTTTCACTCACTGTCCCGGAGTGTGTGACACTCCTGTACATATCTGGCTGCAGTGGAGGCTGATGGTCCCTCTCCTAATATAATGGCCAGTTTTTCACTGTCTGTCAGCGTTCTGAAGCCGCTCACCTCTCTTCCAAACTGATCAAAATATTTGTGTCTAATTGTTGTGTATTTTGGGCAGCTTAGAGGGAAGTGCACCTCTGTCTCAACCTCACCTGTCCTGCAGTGACCACACAGTCTCTCCTCTCTGGGGATCCAGGACTTTTTTAACCTGCCTCTCTCGATGGCCAGGCTGTGGTCACTCAGTCTGTATTTGGTGAGAATGTGTCTCTGCTTCGTATCTCGGACAGTGAGGAGATACGTGGCCAGGTTGTATTCATGTTTTAGGGTCAGATAGCAGTTTAGTCTGTTTTGGGATTGAGTTTGGGTTCTCCAATGTTCCAGATAAGTGTTTTTGAGGTGTTTGATAATTTGGGTAATTCTGATTGCTGTTTGGGAAGCAGTGCTGGTCAGAGAGTTAGGGTTGTTAGGGGTCAGTGTGTTGGTCAGTCTCTGGACCAGCTGACACAGGGGACTCTTTTCAGGGTAGAGCTCTTGGGATTGGAGTGCCTGAAACTGCAGGCTTGTTGTGGGACTGGATTTTAGGTGCATCCAGAATTTAAGGGCTCTTTTTTTAATATTAATGACTAATGGGTATCGGCCTAATTCAGCCCTGCATGCGTTGGTTGGGGTTTTTCTCTGTACATGTAAAATCATTCTGCAGAATTCTGCATGCAGGACTTCAGTGGGATGCTTGTCCCATCTAGTGTAGTCATGATGACTGAGTGGACCCCATACTTCACTACCGTATAGCGCAATGGGCAGGATTATACTATCAAAGATCTTTAACCAGATTGTAATTGGGATGTCAATCTTAATGAATTTGTTTTTAATTGAATAGAGGGCTCTGCAGGCCTTCTGTTTCAGTGCATCCACTGCCAGACCGAAGCCTCCTGAGGCGCTGATTTTGAGCCCCAGGTAATCATAAGAAAGGGTGTGGTCTAGGGCGGTGTTTCCTAGATTGAAAGTGTGCCTGCTCTCCTGAGATCTGGCTTTCTTTTGGAAGATCATGATTTTAGATTTATCAGGATTTACTGTCAGGGCCCAGGTCTGACAGTACTTCTCCAGCAGATCCAGATGCTGCTGAAGCCCCTTTTCTGTGGGCGACAGCAGCACCAGGTCATCCGCATAGAGAAGAAATTTAACTTCCGTTTTATTTAGTGTCAGGCCGGAATTTGCAGATTGCTCCAATAACACCGCTAAATCATTGATATAGATATTAAATAGAGTAGGAGACAAGCTGCAACCCTGCCTGACACCACGCCCCTGAGTGAAGACCTCAGTCATTTTATTGCCAATTTTTACTCCACATTTATTATTGACATACATTGATTTAATGATGTCATAGACTTTACCCCCTACACCATTTTGGATAATTTTATAATATAATCCTTCTTGCCAGATTGAATCAAATGCTTTTCTAAAATCTATAAAACATGCAAAAACTTTAGCATGATTTTGTTTGTGTAGATGTTGGTGGATTAGGGTGTGTAGGGTGTAAATATGGTCAGTAGTGCGATGATTTGGTAAAAAGCCGATCTGTCCATTACTCAGGACACTGTGCTCGGTAAGGAAGGCCTGTATCCGGGCATTAATGATACAGCAGAACACCTTCCCCAGGTTACTGCTCACACAGATGCCTCGGTAGTTGTTGGGGTCGAATTTGTCTCCACTCTTATAGATTGGGGAAATAAGCCCCCTGTTCCAGATCTCAGGAAAGCAGCTGGATTGGAGAACGATATTGAACAACCTGAGCAGAGCCTGCTGTAGCTGAGGACTGCTGCACTTCAGCATCTCGGTCCTGATGCTGTCAGGTCCGCAGGCTTTTCTGGATTTGAGTTTTTTAATTTGGGTATTCAATTCTTCCTGTGAAATTTGGTGATCAATTGGGTTCTGATAGTTTTTTATGGTAGATTCTAATATATTTAGATTTTCTATGATTTTTTGCTGTTCTGAATTAAAATCGTCTGGTGGTAATTGCTCATATAATTGTTCAAAGTGATTTTTCCAGGTATTTGGATTTTCTATGGCCAGATGATGTGGGTTTTTGTTGCTCAGGTTGTTCCACAGTTCCCAGAATTGATTTTGGTCAATAGAGTTTTCAATTTTTTGTAGAGTATAATAGATGTGTTTTTTATGTCGTAAAATCTTTTTATATTCCTTTAGATTTGTAGCATAATTTGATCGAATTTGATGATTGTTTGGTTCTCTGTGTTTTTGGTTTGATAGATGTCTTAATTTCTGCCTGATTATTTTACAGTCTTCATCAAACCATTCTTCATTTTGTGGTTTTTGGTTTGGTTTGGTGTTTATAAAATTGAGACCTGCAATTTTAGCGGATTTATAATATATTCCATTAATTTTTATATAATGTATATATATATATATATATATATATATATATATATATATATATATAGAGAGAGAGAGAGAGAGAGAGAGAGAGAGAGAGAGAGAAAGAGAGAGAGAGAGAGAGAGAATCTCAATTTAACAGACCTCCATTTAACGGATTTTGTTTATGTATATATATATACAGTATATACAGTATAGGCTGTGTACGATGCCTAACTAAGGTACATCAATACTAAAACTAAACTTTTACAAACAAATAGGGTAACATAAATAATAGACACAATGGAGCCAGCAGTGGAGAAAAGGGAAACAAAAGGGACAGAGCAGAAATAAAAATAGGTAAGCTATTCAAAGCGTCCAAATGTAAAGTTTGCTTCAGAAAGAGGTAAAAGTGTGCAGGCCTCATACACCAGCAGAAAACTGGGCCGTGGCATTGCGGTTTCAACAGAGGAGCCGTCAGATCTATGAGGAACAAACTGAAAAAAAGAAACACTTCCACCTGAAGTGAATTAACACTCAATGAAGCTCCGATGACTGTCCCTTAAAATATCGGCACCTCCATGCCCCCTCTGCAGGCCATACTTGGAAATACAGAAGGACATGATTCTGTTGGTGGCTTATTACATACAGTAAGCAACTGGTGTGTCTGTAACACCAGCATTTTTTATCTGTTCACATTGCTAACAGGTGCAGAAAATCAAGTATTAAGCTTTAAGCCATGTATTCTCTATACAAACACACTAACAGTAGAATGGCAGTAGAATAACTGTGAAAAGGTGTTTATTCTATTTTATTATATTGTGTTTACTTCACACTCATACATTCATCATGTTTTATTGAAAAACCAAGCTTCACCAAATACTGAAGTCATTCATATTTTGAAGTTAGTTTGATTGTAATAAATCCCAATTCCATAGGCAGAAGTGACAGTTTGTGAATAAAATAATTCACCTGCCCTTTTGCTGGGAGAGAAGTGAGGGTTTAAATGTAAATTTTCTCCTGTTGTCCTCTGATGAAGTGCATTACTCACAGCCAGAAGAAATATGTCTGCAGGAGCCACTGCTGCCCATGAACCAGCAAACCTTCATCACTAACAGTCAAATGATGATCCGGCACTAGTTACCGGTCACTCTGCATGTTCACCACAATGCATATCAGCATATGGAATCAACTCTGAGGCTTTGATAACAACTCAGTACTCAATATTTGACTTCCACCTTACTATTTATTACTGTTTCACACCGTTCGCTTTTTCTGCTACCTAGATGAAAGTTAAAAAAGCTGAACGTGTGCATTATTATTTTATTATTATTGGGTGCTCATGTGGCACAGTGTTAAATTGAGATAGCCCACTACTAGGGCTGGCACCGATCCGATACTCTGTATCGGTATCAGTCCGATATTGGCCCAAATCACTGGATCGGATATCGGAAGAAAAAAAAGTGTAATCCGATCCGATACTGCTGCTTAATGTAAATAACACTTAATGTAAATAAGGCCTTTGTTTGTGTGTAAAGCAGATAACACATGAAGATACATTCCAACAGAGTGCCGTTTATTGCCAGCTTACTCGGCAACTGCCGTAACAAGGTACATCTTGATGACATGATTAACATGTGCCACTGATCTACAACTCATCTGCAACAGCCATTCAGAAATTAAAACACACTGATCTACTTAAACTTTTAGCATTTTAAAAAATCATCTACTACTGCAACATCTAAAACACTGTTTAAACTCAATAAAAACCGCTCACCTGAGATAAAGAAAACCTATCTTGCCGATTAATCCATTAGTGTTATGAAATAAAATAAACTACACCGTTTCCCGTTTAGCCACAGACGTCATCTTCAAAATGCAGCAGGGTTTTTAATAAGCATGCTTTGGTTTATCATCTAAAAAGTGACTCAAATCTCAAATCTGCATCAATTCTAATTGGTCCATCACGTTTGATTGACATCCACATCTTCCAATTGTAGAGACTTTGGACGACACGCCGTAAAGCGAGATCACGTGAACAATAGCTCGACTGTGAGTGAAACCAAAAATGCTGCTAAATGTTCTGTGTGTAAAAGTTCAAACAAAAACAGCAGTTTTGTATAAGTGTGATGTTGTAGGTTCTGCATTTATTCCTTTAGAATATTTGTTTTACAGTCTGAGCATTGTTATTTAGATAGCTAGTTTAACCATGGTGCATTGAGACATGTATTATTACTGCTTAGTTGTTTGAGAGGAGAAATGACGGTACCAGATTGGTATCGGTATCAACAGATACTCAATTTGCAGTATCGGTATCAGACATAAAAAAGTGGTATCGAGCCAGCCCTACCCACTACTGCTGGGATCCAGTGTTTGAATCTCCAGTAGTTCTAACAGGCATCTCACGTGTCTTCATATAGACATGATTGGCTATATTTGAGGGAGGTGGCTGAGGCCCCACATTGGAATGGCGTCCTGTCCGGTTACTGCAGTGCGTCCAGTGATTCCAGGTAAACTAGACCCACAGCTATCCTGACTAGGATAGACTGGTGTTAAAACATAGAAATGAATTATTATTAGTAATATTTTTTATTTATTTATTAATTATTAATGAATTATTATTATTATTATTATTATTACTTTCAAGGACGGATTAAGGATAGTCTGGGCCCCTGGGTAAAGAGTTGCCTCGTAGAACTTACGCATCTATTTATCTAAATATGTTGGCTGAGGAGGCTGCACTCGCTTGGCTGCAATGCAATCCTTCTGATATTTGGGCCAGCCCATGCTTTGTTTAGATGCTTGTTCTTTTTTTAATCAGGATGTACACAGCCTCTTAAACATGTATGGAGGAAGAAAGAAAGATTTGCATAAGCCTTAACACCAGGTTCTTTTAAAGATAGGAACCTTGCAAATTCTTGGTGTTTTCTGTTTTAAAACATGGTTCAGAAGAAGCTGTTTGATGCTAAATTGCTCAAAAACCCCAATTTTAAATAAAAGCATAGATTGTACAACCCCAAATCAGAAAAAGTTGGGACAGTATGGAAAATGCAAATGAAATAAAAATGCAGTGTTCCTAACATTTACTTTGACTTTTATTTAATTGCAGACAGGGTGAACCTGAGATATTTCATGTTTTATCTGCTCAACTTCATTTCATTTGTTAATATACCTCCATTCCTGCATTTCAGGCCTGCAACACATTCCAAATAAGTTGGGACAGGGGCAATTTAGGGCTAGTAATGAGGTGAAAAAACTAAATAATGATGTGATTCCAGGTGTGAACAGGTGATTGTAATCATGGTTTGGTACAAAAGCAGCATCCAGGAAAGGCTGAGTCTATGATGAGCAAAGATGATCAGAGGATCTCCAGTTTGTCCACAAATGCGTGAGAAAAATGATTGAAAAACAATGAACCTCAAAGAAAGATTGGAAGGGATTTGCATATTTCACCCTCCACAGTGCATAATATCATTAAAGCATTCAAGGAATCAGGAGGAATTTCAGTGAGTAAAGGCCAAGGCCCTTCGTAATTGCACCAGTCATGAAAGAGAGACCCCATCTGGCTTTAGTCCCGCCCATATCTGAACAACAGGCTATTCGTTGTTCATGTGGCCGCTCAGCCTTAGCCGGCAGGCAGAGCTGAGATTTGATACGATGTATTCGAGATCCCAGCTCTGGTTCCAGCGTGTGTTATTTTCACTGTGCCACCTGAGCGGCCCAGACCAGTAAACTTTTGAATTGTTCATGAAAATAACGGACATTGTTCTTCTGGCTGCAGAAGTAAATGATTTTTTAAATTGTAACCAGTGTGATGTTTAAAATTCAGGATCTGTCATCTATTTGTATGTATTAGTGTTCATGGATGGGTAAATTCTAAGCGATAAGAGATCTGTTAGTGGTAAAAGATTCAGAATATACACAGTTTGAAACAAAATATGCTTCCTTCTGAGAAGTGTGTTTTTAGAGACGTACATGCTTATTTTAAACAACTAAATGTCATAACAGCATAGCTGCATAATTAGAAGGTGCTAGACCGGTCTGCCTGGAATGTTTTGCATTTAATAGCAAAAATGAGGTTCATAAGATATAACATGAAACTGCTGTTTTATTTCTATTAAACAGATATCCAAGATTTTATATGATTTTTATTAGCATTTTAAACATTTCTTTCCCAAAGTGTCTGGAATTTAAGTTTGATCATCACGGATATACACTGATCAGCCATAACATTAAAACCACCTCCTTGTTTCTACACTTACTGTCCATTTTATCAGCTCCACTTACCATATAGGAGTTCTCCACTTACCATTTGTAGTTCTACAATTACTGACTGTAGTCCATCTTTTTCTCTACATACCTTTTTAGCCTGCTTTCACCCTGTTCTTCAATGGTCAGGACCACCACATAGTAGATATTATTTAGGTGGTGGATCATTCTCAGCACTGCAGTGACAATGACATGGTGGTGGTGTGTTAGTGTGTGTTGTGCTGGTATGAGTGGATCAGACACAGTAGTGCTGCTGTAGTTTTTGAATATCGTGTCCACTCACTGTCCACTCTATTAGACACACCTACCTAGTTGGTCCACCTTAGATGTAAAGTCAGAGAAAATCACTCATCTATTGCTGCTGTCTGAGTTAGTCATCTTCTAGACCTTCATCAGTTGTTACAGGGGGCTGCCTACATGGCGCTGTTGGCTGGATGTTTTTGGTTGGTAGACTATTCTCAGTCCAGCAGTGACAGTGAGGTGTTTAAAAACTCCATCAGCATTGCTGTGTCTGATCCACTCATTCCAGCACAACACACACTAACACACCACCACCATGTCAGTGTCACTGCAGTGCTAAGAATGATCCACCACCTAAATAATACCTGCTCTGTGGTGGTCCTGGGAGAGTCCTGACCATTGAAAAACAGCATGCAGAAAAACAGATGGACTACAGTCAGTAATTGTAGAACTACAAAGTGCTTCTATATGGTAAGTGGAGCTGATAAAATGGACAATGTGTGTAGAAACAAGGAGGTGGTTTTAGTGTTATGGCTGATCTGTGTATTTTAAAAAATATTAAAATTAACATATGACAACACACAAGACTAGTTCTAGTTCTAAATGCTTAGATGTTCAATCAACTCCGACAACTATTGTTAATTTACTCTGGTAAGAGAAGCTTAGCATTTTTTGTTAAAACATTACATTTACATCTTATAATTTTCCATGTACAGAGCTATCTGAAACAAAGCTTTCAGGACAACCTGTTAAAACAATGCAAAAGTTGTGTAGAAAAGGTGATTTTTCTCATTGCTTGCTCTCTCCATGTTATTCAGGCAGCGAGGCAGCCTAGCAGGGGTTTCATTAGTGCTGTGAGTTAGCATAGCGAGTTAGCATGGTGCCTCTACTTGCTAAAGGCCTTGTATTGAACAGAAGGTGTTGTCTGGCACTCAGGCTGTTCACACAAACTCTCACGACACCGAGGAGTGAAATATTAACAGCTCGCTTGCTCGCTCTGTAATTAACTCAACCTGGTGCTGAGCATCGCCCCAGGCTCGGCCTGTGTCTGAAGAGGCGACTGTAATGCCTGAGGTTCATTTGAATATGAAGAGCAGAAGTTTGGAAAGTTCTTGGAGAGTTATTGGTGTTGTTTGGTTGGAAGAGTGTGCAATACTAAACTGTACAAACCTGATGAATTGTAAGCTTGATATCACTCAGGTGGGAGGTGTAGTTAGTTTTGAGTACACAAATGTCAGACGGCTGCCTTGCCTTGCCTTGACGGCTGCCTTGTAACTTTTTGTCTTTAAAAATTACGCTTTGTATGTGCATAGTGCAATACACAAGTGATCCAAAGTCAAGTCAAGTCAAATCAGGTTTATTTATAAAGCACCTTCAAAGACCTTAAGTGTCATTCAAGGCACTGTACAATTAAATTAGAACAATAATAAAACAAATCAATACAGATAATAATACCTTTATTGTTATTGTACAAGTACAACGATATTCAGTGTGCTCTACTTAGGAAATAAAATATAATAAAAAAAATATATATACATACAAGTAGTTAAGAAGTTGGATAGCAGTATATACAAACAGTCCAGTGGGGAAGTGTGCAATGCTACATTTTACACATAAACAGGCATATGTATAAGTGTACAAAGAGAGTTGTGCATAGAGGTAGTAGTGAAAAAAATAATATTAAATATACACCGATCAACCATAACATTAAAACCACCTCCTTGTTTCTACACTCACTGTTCATTTTATCAGCTCCACTTACCATATAGAAGCACTTTGTAGTTCTACAATTACTGACTGTAGTCCATCTGTATCTCTACATGCTTTGTTAGCCCCCTTTCATGCTGTTTTTCAATGGTCAGGACTCTCCCAGGACCACCACAGAGCAGGTATTATTTAGGTGGTGGATGATTCTCAGCACTGCAGTAACAATGACATGGTCATGGTGTGTTAGTGAGTGTTGTGCTGGTATGAGTGGATCAGACACAGCAGCACTGCTGGAGTTTTTAAAACCTTACTGTTACTGCTGGACTGAGAATAGTTCACCAACCAAAAATATCCAACCAACAGCACCATGTGGGCAGTGTCCTGTGACCACTGATGAAGATCTCAAAGATGACCAACTCACACAGTAGCAATAGATGAGCGATCGTCTCTGACTTTACATCTACAACGTGGACCAACTAGGTAGGAGTGTCTAATAGAGTGGACAGTGAGTGGACACAGTATTTAAAAACTGCAGCAGCGCTGCTGTGTCTGATCCACTCATACCAGCACAACACACACTAACACCACCTAAATAATACCTGCTCTGTGGTGGTCCTGTGGGGGTCCTGACCATTGAAGAACAGGGTGAAAGCAGGCTACAAAGGTATGGAGAAATAGATGGACTACAGTCAGTAATTGTAGAACTACAAAGTGCTTCTATATGGTAAGTGGAGCTGATAAAATGTAGAGTGTAGAAACAAGGAGGTGGTTTTAATCTTATGGCTGATCGGTGTTACACTGTTTTCACATATGTAATAATTGGCATTGTATGCTGTTTTTGTTTTTGCTTTTATGAAGAAAAGTCTTCAGAGTGCCCATGATGGTGTTACTATCAGTTGTAATGAAGTTTCCGAGGTCTGATTGAGAAGGTTAATCGCCTTGGGAAAGAAACTATTCCTCAGTCTGGCAGTGCGGGCCCTGATGCTCCTGAAACGGCGTCCAGAGGGCATTAAGGTAAACAGGTGGTTGCAGGGGCATAGAATATGACATAACATACAGTAAAAGACATATAGCAAAGCAAAAATCTATGTAAATAAATTGGCTGGCACAGAAAAAGCCATGCTAAAACCCAACAGCCTGTGAAAATAAATAGGTCTTCAAGTTGGATTTAAAATGATCAGTTGTTGGGTGACGCCTTAATAAAAAGTGACAAGCTGTTCCATAGTTTCTGGGCAGCCACAGAGAAAGCATGGTTACCCTTGGACCTCGTCCGAGTGCGTGGGACAGTTAAAAGCAATTGGTCAGAAGATCTTAAAATTCTGGAGGTAGAATAGGGGCAGATAAGATTAGATATATACGTATATAGGATGTGGCTTTACTGTGAAGAGCCTTAAATACAAATAAAACAACCTAAAGAAATAAAGGTGATATCAGCAGCAGAGCAAACTACAGCATTTAGTTCTAGACTATTTTTAATTCCTACTTTTAATTAACTAACAATTAAAGTAAAACCTGCAAAAAGCCTTTTTTTGTGCTCACACCGAATGCTATCAGGTGTATAAAGCCAATATAAATAAATGTTCCTGTTCCAGCAGAACTTTTACACAGTGCACATGACATGTTATATAACAAAGTGACCTTTCTCAGCTCTTCTTGAATTTCCTGAGTTGCATAGTGTTCATGTCAAATTTTAAGCTGACTGCTTGCCCCTAATGGCTTATGAGTGAGATATATATATGCAAAATCCCCTATGGTGTGATGATAATAAAAATGAAGTATTTATTGATTTATTAGGATTTTAACATCATGTTTTACACACTTAGATTACATTCATGACAGGACAGGTCAGTTCAAGTTTTTTAACATCAAACACAGTCATGGACAATTTTGTATCTCCAATTCACCTCACTTGCATGTCTTTACACTGTAGGAGGAAACCATAACTCTCAGAGAAAACCCACACAGACATGGGGAGAACATGCAAACTTCACACAGGAGGACCTGAACTGCTCCACCTGGGAATCAAACCCAGGACCTTCCTGATGTAAGGCGACAGTGCTACCCACTGAGCCACCGTGTCGCTTAAATATATAAATGAAGTATATACTTCATATAAAAAATCAGTAACACCTGGATTACTACAACAGTAATCACAGTAAATTAAGTGTTGTAATTTAAACAATGCATAATTTAATTACAAAAAAACAGATAATTTATATGAATGAGAATTACAAAATAGTTCCACTTGTGTGAGTGTTAAAAATAGTAAGTAATAAGTAATGTAATATAAGAAAAATTACTTATTTGATTAAATTTGGTCCTCCAACTTAATGCTGAGTACCTGAATTAAATCCACAAGTTCTCACACACAGTGACCTATTTACTGTGTATCACCCACATTGCCAGCAGGCCCGCCATGCTGCACCTACTCTTGTGACTACTATGTCTATTGCAAACACTCACACAGTCACTTCTACTTTCTTAAGACCCACTACACCAAATTAATTAAGTAGATTTGCTTTAAAACACATGTCAGGATGACATTTCTGTGTCACCAAACAGAGAGTTCACTTATTAATACAGACTGAAGGAAACATAACTTGGCTAATGGCTACTTTCAGACTGAGTAACATGCTAATTAGCCTAGCACAGTGCTTGAATAGCTCTGATAATCGTGTCAGAACTAGGAGGAGGGAAGTGCTAATTTGTTAATAGTAATTTTGTACTTTTCAATCGTTTGTACAAATGAACATCATTAACTCTAAACTATTTGGTCGAAAGTATGTGGACACTCATACTAAATCTAAACTGGTGTTTCAGTCACACATATTGCTAACAGGGGTACAATATCAAATGTATTAAATATATTACTTGCCTTAGTGACCAAGTGCTATAGTGACCACATTTTCTCAAATGCAATCTGGGTACCAGTGTTCTTCAACAACAAAAATTAGTAATAATAAATAAAACAGTAACACCTTGAACTGTTTCTAAATGATTTTAGCATTTTTTATACAGATTTACTTTACATGTTGTAATGAAAATGTTAACCTCTTTACAGAGGTACAGGGGCGGCACGGTGGCTAAAGTGGGTAGCACTGTCGCCTCACAGCAAGAAGGTCCTGGGTTTGATCCCCAGGTGGGGTGGTCCGGGTCCTTTCTGTGTGGAGTTTGCATGTTCTCCCTGTGTCTGCATGGGTTTACTTCGGGTGCTCCAAAAACATGCAAGTGAGGTGAATTGGAGATACAAAAGTTGTCCAGGACTGTGTTTGATATAACCTTGTGAACTGATGAATCTTGTGTAATGAGTAACTACTGTTCCTGTCATGAATGTAACCAAAGTGTAAAACATGACGTTAAAATTCTAATAAACAAACAAACAAACAGAGGTACAGATAATCCAGTCCTCATGTGTTTTTTAAACAATGCACAATTTAACTATAAAAAGAAAACAAAGAATTGATCAGAATGTGATCATTTTATAAGATAGTTCCACTTGTGTGAGTGATAAAAAGGCTACAAGTACATAATGGAATTGAAAAAATAATAAACATGTACAGAATATTAGTTCACTCTTACACTTTATATCAGAATCAGACTTTATTGGCCAAGTATGCTCACACATACAAGGAATTTGACTTTGGTTATACAGATGCTATAGCAGTGCACGATAAATACAATAAGGACAGTCTTATACACACACACACACACACACACACAGACATATACACACACATATACTGTATATATATATATATATACTCTCTCTCTAACACACACATTCACACATTCATACCTGTAAACAATTAGCATGTGTAATTCACATTATGGGTTAAAGGTGCAGAGTTCTGTGCAATATAGAAAAATATATAAATAAGAAATGAAAAATGAATGTGAAAGACCAGTGTATGCAGTGTTGTGTGAGTCATTATATAAGTTAAATAGGTAATTTGTAGATGTACAAGTGTCCCAAAGATTAACAGTTCTGTAGTGTTCAAATGGAGTGTGGAGATATATACAACTGATCTATATTTACATATCTGTCTTTAATTTTAGTGTAATGTGATGTCACACCGCAGGGCAATTTATGTTCCTCTCTGTGAGAAAAGTTTATAAAACGGTGGAAAAAGAGGTAGTAGTGTTCCTGAGGAATCCTAGCCCATATTCATTTTTATGAAGTAAAAGCAGAAAGAATTCTGGATGAATTATGAAAATTAATGAATAATAATAATATAATAATATGTTACTTTTAAGCATGCTCAGGTGCAGCAATCTATTATGCTGGCCAACCACAGCTGAGATCTAGGTTCAAATATGTTGGCTGCGATGGATTGCCTTATGTACTTACGCCCTTAGACCAGTTCTTTCCGAGTGAAACTGGACTTGCTGTGACCAAGAACAGGATAAAGCGATTGATGAAAAGAAATCTTATCTCTAAAACTGTAGTGTAGGATTATAATGCTAATTATGTTTGTTTGTTTGTTTATTAGGATTTTAACATCATGTTTTACACTTTGGTTACATTCATGACCTCACTTGCATGTCTTTGGACTGTAGGAGGAAACCGGAGCTCCTGGAGGAAACCCACATGGACAAGGGGAGAACATGCAAACTCCACACAGAAAGGACCCAGACCACCCCACCTGGAGATCGAACCCAGGACCCTCTTGCTGTGAGGCGACAGTGCTACCCACTTAGCCACTGTGCAGCCCTAATGCTAATTTTGATATATTTTTTGTAAAGATAATGAAATGAAAGTGTCACTATGTCATAGCTAACTTTCCAGTCAATGAGACAGGTAAGCATTGTCACACACAATAAACAGCCAACTCACATAATTTAGCCATTAAAAAACCTTTAATACGTTTAAACAATTGTATGGTCACAATAGTGTACTGACGAGCATGATATCGCCCACTCTAACACACAGAATGGCATGTTACGCAACCCTGGCTGCTAATTGCAAGTGACTCTGGAGAATGTGTCCTGTGAAATGATTCATCAACGCAAGCGTCAGATCTTGATATTTGGCAGCCTGTCATTGTAATTCAAATCGGATGTTGAAGCCTCAGTTAGGAATTGATGAGACTGACAGGCTGATTTATGTTTCAAAAACAGCGGCTTTGAAAAGGATCGCAAAATGTACAATATGCACAACGACCATGTGCTGTGTTTGTAAATCCTGAACTTCTGGCACCAGTCAACTTTTCGTTCACTATGCAAAGCATTTTTACATGATAAAATAAAGATCTGGCTCCCTGACTCCCTTCTACACAAGGGACACAGGGACTAGATCTGAATTTACATATACTTGTAAGGGAGATACTGTAAATAAAATGTTATAATGCTTAACCAAACTGCAAATTATCAGCATTTTCTCCCCTTCTTCACCTTTTTAACGCATTCAATTGCCTGACTGCATCATGCTTCTTCTCCACCAATGCTGATCCCCGCTCTGACTGAGGAGAACAAAGCTAACCCACGCCCCCTCTGACACGTGGGCAGCAGCCGTATGCATTTTGTCACTCTTTGACGAGTGCAATGTGGATCAGCACACAGACACACCCTGACAGCACTCTTTTCCCGTCTCTGTGCAGGCACCATCAATCAGCCAGCAGAGGTCGTAATTGCATTAGTTATGAGAGTCCCTATCCGGCTTTTTTTATGACCTCTGCTGGCTGATTGATGACGCCTGCACAGAGTCAATGAATAATGCGTTGATCAGGGTGTGGCTCTCTGTACACAAAGCTGATTTGCACATGAACTCACCTTGTGCAGGTGAAAAGATGCAGTCGGCTACTGCACACGTGACTGTGGGGGTGTGTGTGTCAATCTCGCTCTTCTCAATCAGGAGTGGAGCTCAACATCAGTAGAGAGGAAGCGTAATGCAATCAGGTTACTACAACTAGATTGGGAGGAAAATTGGGAAAAATGCAAAAAATAAAATAATGTTATTATATATTTTTACTAATTATATTCTATTTGCACAGATAAAATAACTATTAGTAAAATAGATAAAATAGTATAATTAATATAGCTTGAATATAGTTTAAAACTTAAGTTCATCGCTGGTCTGCACATTGTGTTTGAAACATGCTAATAGCTCAGCTTTTCCAAGCATCTGTACCAAAGCATGATTACTGGTGTGTTGCCTAGTGATGGAGGAATGAGACGCTCAACCATCATCTTTATCTAAGTGAACTCAGCCTGTCCAAACACCAGCATTTACAGCACAGAAGAAGCTGCCATCAGCCATGCCATGGTGTCCATAAGTCTTTTACAGTTTCCTTTAGTAATCCCAAGAAAAATGGCTTCAGTTAAACTAAGACTAAAAATGTGCAGAAAATAATGACATAAACGTAAAAAAAAAATGGTATGAGGTGGATTACAGTTTGGGGAGACAGTTTGATGGGATTTGCAGTGAGATCTCCAGCAATCTCATTGTCAGGTGTCAACATACTTTTGGCCATTTAGTCTATCACTAACATTTTAGGTGTACAATACAGTTATATTAAATTAATTATTTGTATTTTTGTAGCAGTAATTTGGGAAAGGCTTTTTCCTGGTTCAGTCAAGTATATGTGTAAATCTGAAGTGGTTAAAAAAGATCAAAGAAGAATAGTGGGATAAATGGGGCTAAAAGTACAGAGAAATAAGTATATATAACACATCTTCCTAATTCATTTATATACTACTAATTGTATAGTACAAAATATTAATAAACATGACTTCAACCTATAAAATCATTAAATATACCTTGTGGGATAATTTGCTGCAGTGTCTTAATTCTGTGCTAATGCTGCAGTCCATCCTGAAAGTACCTTTAGTTGGTGGTTAAAAGGTACAAATCTGTACCTTTTGCTGTAATAAAGGACTTTGTACCTTATCAGAAAACCAAAAGGTTCACATGTGACCCTAAAAAGTTCAATATTATACCTTTAAGGGTACATTTGTGAAAAGTGTACCTCTGAGTACAAGACAGTACTTATATCGTACCTCTGTTTTTAGTGTGTATATACTGTGATTATAATAAAATAAAATAAAAACAGAAAAAAAGTGGTTGAATTCTTGCAAAGCAGCCCCAGACCATCACACTACCACCACCATGTTTGACTGTTGGTATGACGTTCTTATAGTGGAATGTAATGTTAGCTTTACGTCAGATGTAATAAGACGCATTTTTCCAAAATGTTCCACTCATCAGTGACTCATCAGTCCACAGAATTTGGTCCAAAAGTCTTGGGGGTCATTTAGATGTTTTTTAGCAAATGTCTGGGTTTTTTGTGACTTACTGGATAAGTCGTCAGTGTGTTCTTGGTGAAATTGTGGTAGGCCGGCCACTCCTGGGAAGGTTCACTACTGTTTTAAATTTTCTCCATTTGTGGATAATGGCTCTTACTGTAGTTCACTGGAGTCCCATAGCTTTAACAATGGCTTTGTAACCCTTTCCAGAACTGGTAGATTACAATGACATATTCAACATATCTAATGTTTCGCATCTGTATTAGGTGGGGATCACTGTCGCCTCACAGCGTGTTCGATCCCCAGGTGGGGCAGTCCGGGTCCTTTCTGTGTGCAGTTTGCATGTTCTCCCCTGTGTCTGTGTGGGTTTCCGGTCTCCGGGTGCTTCGGTTTCCTCCCACAGTCCAAAAACATGAAAGTGAGGTGAATAGACCACTGAAGTTGTGCGTCATTCTGTAGTCCTCGTTATGCCCATATTTGGAGACCCTGGTCTAAGCCCGATTTCCTATGGCAAAAATAAATGGGGTTTTCAAAAAATCGCATCCTGTGCTAAATAAACATGTTCAGAACCCTGTACGTTTTGTCCTATGTACATTTTTCTCCTGTACATCACTGGATCCTCTGAATTACGAGGTTGTTAAAGGGTCGTAATACTAATAATGCTACACGAAAGCTAATGCTACTGCGCATTAATTAGACGTCACTGAATTTGTGGTTTGTCCTCCTTTTTCAAGGATGATTACAAAAGTATTAAAAGAGGTGAAAACCATTTTCAGTCAGGTCATGTTGAGCAGTGTAGCCTCAGTGCAGGTCATCTTCGTGCGGTTATTTAAGAGGTTTCCAGTCTAGTGACGTCAATTCAGTGTGCAGTAGCATTAGCTTACATGTAGCAATATTCATATTTTGACTCTTTAACGACTTCATAATTCAGAGGATCCAGTGATAATAGACAGAATAATCTCCACAAAACAAAATGTAACAGCTTTGGAACATTTTTTATGACTACAGGATGCGAGAGAGGCAATTTTCGAAATCTCGATTCATTTTTCCCATTCAAAATTACTCTTAGACCCGGGTTACCAAATATGGGCATAACAACATGCCGTGGACTACAAAATGACAACACGACTTCAGTGGTCTATTGGAGATACTAAATTGTGTTTGATGTTAAAACTTGTGAACTGATGAATCTTGTGTAACCAGTAACTCCTGTTCTGTCATGAATGTAACCAAAGTGTAAAAGATGACATTAAAATCCTAATAAATAAACAAACAAACATCTGTATTTGATTCTCTTTAGACCGTAACATCATGTGTTGCTTTTTAAGACCTTCTAGCCCACTTTACATTACCAGACAGGTTCTGTATAACTGGGGGTTAGATGCAATTGAGGTCTGGCAATTGATTTGGTAGTTAAGTGGGCAGTTACTTTTTCACATTACCAGCCTTTTTCCTCCAATTAAAGCTAAAAAATATGAAACATATAAGTGTGCCAAACTAGCAAACATAGAAGAAATTGGGCTGGGCCAAATAAATTTTTACAGCATTGTATGTCTATTAGTTACCACACCTAGTAAAGGAATGTAGCTCTCAAAAGATCCACCAATATATGGTTTTTCATTTTTTTAACGGTTTACTTTTTTCTCCGCTGCTCCATTAATGAAAAATAATATGACGATTATAAAATAAGAAATAAGATAATGAATTCATTTTTGTCTATTCTATTATCTAACATTCTCATTTAACCGCTTTTTTGAGGTACACGTGCTGTCATTAATATGGAACGTCGGATGTTTCTACCAAAGTGTTTAAAATACAGATCATTGCTAATAGATTCATAAACTCTGATCTTTATGTTTTACTTTGGCACAGTTCTGCATTTGTTTGTACCATTTATCACCAGCAGAAACACATTCAACACATCTGACACATTTAACACCATCATAAACCCATTTTCTGCTCAATTTACAGTTATTGTGGATTTATTATTACAAATTTACATGAGGCTTGTGTCGTAATCTGACCCTTTTTTAAAACCTGGCCTCAGGTACTGTGTGTGGACCTCACCAGCTTACTGACGTTACATTTATTCCAGTTTATCCAGTTTAAAAAACAGACGGCATCATCTGAAATCTGTGGTTTTATTGTTTTAAAAGTAAATGTATGTTGGTAGGTCTGATGTAAAGGAAGAAGGAAATGAATACAGTTTCATTACTGTTAGGTTGAATTGCGGGAATTACTTAATCAAAAACTCAGATTACATTCCAACTAACAACTGGTTACATTCCACTAACACATTTCATTTATTTATTCATTTTTGCATTCACCCTACCCAGATTGATCTTATTCTAATTGCTTCTTCTGATGCAACTGTCTTGTGCTTTTACCACCCAGCACTGGTCAAGAAAGGCTGAGACTATTAAAGCACTACTGACATGAACACTACAAACTTATATTCATTTTAATTGGATTATAAATAAATATAAACACTACTGACAAATAAAGAGTACTGATACACAAACACTACTGAAATAAAGAAGATTGACAAATACTACTGACATACAAACACTACTGACACAAAGTGTACTAATATATAAACACTACTAACATAAATAGTACTGACATGAACACTACTGACATAAATAGTACTGACATGAACACTACTGACATAAAAATAGCACTTACATAAACACTACTGACACAAAATGTACTGACAAAAACTGTTGGCACATAAAAAGTACTGACAAACACTACTGACATAAAGAGTACTGACATAAAGAGTTCTGACATAAAAAGTGTACTGACAAACACTGCAGACATATAAAGAGTACTGACAAACAATACTGACAGAAAGTTTACTGACAAACACTGCTGACATATAAATAGTACTGACATAAACACTACTGACATATAAATAGTACTGACATGAACACTACTGACATGAACACTACTGACATATAAAGAGTAATGACATTTAAACACTACTGACATATAAAAAGTACTGACATAAACACTACTGACATAAAATAGTACTTACATGAACACTACTGACATACTGTATAAAAAGTACTGATATACACTGCCTGGCCAAAAAAACGGTCACACAATCTAATATTTGGTTGGACCGCCTTTAGCTTTGATTTCCACAAGCTTCTGCAATGTCACAACATTTATTTCTGTCCAGAGTTGCATTAGGTTTTCCCCAAGATCTTGTATTGATGATGGGAGATTTAAACCACTACGCAAAGTCTTCTCCAGCACATCCCAAAGATTCTCAATGGGGTTCAGGTCTGGACTCTGTGGTGGCCAATCCATGTGTGAAAATGATGTCTCATGCTCCCTGAACCACTCTTTTACAATTTGAGCCAGATGAATCCTGGCATTGTAATCTTGGAATATGCCCGTGCCATCAGGGAGCAAAAAATCCATTGATGGAATAGTCAGCTGACCTCATTCTTTGGGCACATAACGTTGCTGAACCTACCCTGACCAACTGCAGCAACCCCAGATCATAGCACTGCCCCCACAGGCTTGTACGGTAGGCACTAGACATGATTGGTGCATCACTTCAGCCGCCTCTCTTCTTACCCTGATGCACCCATCACTGTGGAACAGGGTAAATCTGGACTCATCAGACCACATGACCTTCTTCCATTGCTCCAGAGTCCAATCTTTATGCTCCCTAGCAAATTGAAGCCATTTTTGCTGGTCAGCCTCACTGACAAGTGGTTTTCTTAAGGCTCCACAGCCCCAAGCACAAGCACGACTGACGTACAAAGAGTACTGATAAACACAACTGACATGTAAAGTGTATTGATTTATATACACTACTGACATATGAAAAGTACTGACATATAAACACTACAGCCATACAAGCACGACTGACATACAAAGAGTACTGATAAACACAATTGACATGTAAAGTGTATTGATTTATATACACTACTGACATATGAAAAGTACTGACATATAAACACTACATTCATACAAGCACTACTGACACACAGAGTACTGATAAACACAACTGACATGTAAAGTGTATTGATTTTTATACACTACTGACATATGAAAAGGACTTATTTTTTAACATTACTGACATAAAAAGTACTGACATATAAGAGTACTGACATGGTTGCACAATTATAAATTAATGCTCCAGCATAACTGATGAACCACTAACACTCAGGGCAGTCAGCATATATCAAACAGTTCGTCTAATTGGAGGTGCTTTGAAAAGGTCAGCGGTAAACTTGGTCAAAGTTCAATCAGGTGAACTTTGAGCGCCGCAGCAACCTAAGCAAAAATCGAGAGCCCAAAGCAGCACCGTCACACTCCATATGAAACTGTGTCTCATGTGAATGCACCATAACACTCTTCCCCTCTGACATTTGTGAACTCACCAGTTACCTCTCTACACCAGTCAGCGGTAGATGTAAAAATGTGTGAATGTCATACAGAGAGCCATACAATGTACGGAGAGTCCCGCTATACTCTGGGTGTTCCTTTACTACTCGTGCCGGTGCCTTTACCGGACAGCAGAAGTTACATAGAATCCCTGTCCAGCTAGTGGTCACTGAATGACTGAACGGTAGTGATGCATTACATGTTATTACTGCGAACATGATTGGAGCAAATATCCTGGGACAAATAATTGGTGAATTAAATTTCATCAGTAGAAAACTAAATTTAGTCGACCCTAAATATGAAGCTAGAATAAGTCAGGACTGGTGTCCACTAGGGCTGGCTT
Source organism: Trichomycterus rosablanca (assembly GCF_030014385.1). NCBI lineage: Eukaryota > Metazoa > Chordata > Actinopteri > Siluriformes > Trichomycteridae > Trichomycterus > Trichomycterus rosablanca. Next base: position 44,638,193 of record NC_085992.1, read on the forward strand.
GATACCACTTTTTTATGTCTGATATCGATACCGATACTGCAAATTGAGTATCTGCCGATACCGATACCAATCTGATACTGTCATTTCTACTCTCAAACAACTAAGCAGTAATAATACATGTCTTAATGCACCATGGTTAAACTAGTTATCTAAATAACAATGCTCAGACTGTGCAACAAATATTCTAAATTAATAAATACAGAACCTACAACATCACACTTATGCAAAACTGCTGTTTTGATTTGAACTTTTACACACGGAACATTTAGCAGCATTTTTGGCTTGTTTAACAAGCGATGGACCAATTAGAATTAATGCAGAGATTTTCTGTTAAAGTTCTGTCACGTTTTTACATTATTAAAAACCAAAGTGTACTAATTAAAAAACCCTGCTGGATTTTGAAGCGGACATCTGTGGCTAAACGGAATCATTTATAAAGTGATTTTTATTGTGTTTTAACAGTGTTTTTAGAAGTGGCAGTAGTAGATGATTTTTATTGTGTTTCAACAGTGTTTTTAGATGTGGCAGTAGTAGATTATTTTTATTGTGTTTCAACAGTGCTTTTAGATGTGGCAGTAGTAGATGATTTTTTAAAATGCGAAAAGTTTAAGTAGATCAGTGTGTTTTAATTTCTGAATGACTGTTGCAGTTGAGTTGTAGATCAGTGGCACATGTTAATGATGTCATCAAGAGTGAGTGGCAATAAACGGCACTCTGTTGGAACGTATCTTTGTGTGTTATTTGCTTTACACACAAACAATGGCCTTATAACATTAAGTGTTATTTACATTAAGTGTTATTTACATTAAGTGTTATTTACATAAAGCAACAGTATCGGATCGGATTACACTCTTTTTTTCTTCCGATATCCGATCCAGTGATTTGGGCCAATATCGGACCAATACCGATACAGTAGTATCTAGTGTATACAAAAGAATGGGAAGGTCTTCTAATTTAAATCCAATTAAAATTATTAAAGAACTAAGAAGATATTAAACAACAAAAAATACCAAAAGCCTCTTTTCACTTTCTAAAAAATGTCCTGCAATTTTGTGGTTTCTGGACCTGGCGGCCTACAAAACTCATTTTCCATAAAAAAGCATTTTCTAGCCGGCGCTTACAAACATAACAACATGTAATGGCGGTTTCTTTAGGGACGGAGACACTGATCTGAAACCGAAAGCTACACTCTTCAATACTCAATAACACTGCTAATGTATAAGAACCATATGGCAGCGCATAATCACAGCAGTGCGCTGATTATTCAGAGTATTTTGGGGCACCGCGGCGCTCGAATGCTGCTGTTATCCAGCTGTAGGATGCTAGCCTGGCATCTGGAACAGAATGTGTTTTAGGAAACACATCGCATATTAATTCGTAATCTACTTGACACAGTTTCAGTAAACATCACATTATTCAGTGATAAAGCCAGAGACGATAATACGCTGATCCGGAGTCCGGCTGCGTCTCACATTTATTGTTCCTGCTGAATATGTATCCCGGAGATAATGGGATAAACACATTATTCAATCTGCCTGTTCTGATGTACCTGGAGTTCTCTGGTTAGTGATGTGATCATGTGTTTATTCACATGTCTCGGTGTAGACCCGTTGCTGCTCCACTGTTAACCCTGTGACCCCAGATGGGAAGAGAGATACATATTAATTGTGGGCGACTGTGATAAGAGGTAGATAGAAGCATTCACGTGGTTAGGGGTTGGACGTAACTCTTCATTAGGGTTTATCTGAATTTGGGGCCGTGTACTTACAAACATCTCTATCAGATTCTTCTAATATCAGCTGTATTCAATGAAACCAGACTTGTTTTGTGTGAAGTTTGCTTCTATGTTAACGGTTATTCCAACATTCATTGTCATATAATTCCAAGTTTAATATGGCGCCAGTGATAGCTTAGTGGTTACGGTACTGGATTAATAATCAGAAGGTTAGGTGGCACAGAGGGATATTCCGCTAGCACACCAGCACAGAGTTTCTGAACTCCTCAGTTCGAAACTTGGTGTTGCCACCGGTCGGCTGGGTGTCGTTTGGCGGGCATAATTGGCAGCCACCGTAACTGCATGGTGGGGGTCAGACTATGTGTGGGTGGATGGGTCTTCATACGCTGTGTAAGGACCCTGATTGGCAGAAGAGACGCCTGTGCAGAATGCAGGGGCGAGAAGAGGAGGGCTGTGCACGTGTCGGAAGAGGCATGTACAGCGATGTGCTCTCCTTGGATGCAATCTGGTATCTCTCAGCAGTGGAAGACAAAACTGAGTGCGCTGAATCGGGCATTTAAAGAAAATGCATTAAAAAAATATATAATAATAATAATCAGAAGGTTGCCAGTTCAAATTGCCATCGTTAGGACACCTGATCAAGGTCTCTAACCTTCAATTGCTTGAAGTGAATCACAACTGGTAGTCGGTTTGTAAATGTAAATGTAATGCCTAGGAGGCACAGCAGAATATTCTGCTAGAACACCAGCACTTGAATTTCAGCTCTGCTACTGGTTTTGCTGGGTGCCCCCTAGCAGGCACAGTTGCCAGTGCCTGTGTCAGAAGAACTGGGCACTAGACTACTGGGTGGGAAATGACTGGACTAAAATAAAAGGAGGTAGGGTCTTCAATGCATTTACATTTTCAGCATTTAGCAGACGCTTTTATCCAAAGTGACTTACAGTACAGGCTGCACGGTGGCTAAGTGGGTAGCACTGTCGCCTCACAGCGAGAAGGTCCTGGGTTCGATGGTGGGGCGGTCCGGGTCCTTTCTGTGTGGTGTTTGCACGTTCTCTCCGTGTCCGTGTGGGTTTCCTCCGGGAGCTCCGGTTTCCTTCCACAGTCCAAAGACATGAAAGTGAGGTGAATTGGAGATACTAAATTGTCCATGACTGTGTTTGATATAACCTTGTGAACTGATGAATCTTGTGTAACGAGTAATTACCGCTTCTGTCATGTAACCAAAGAGTGTTAAACATGACGTTAAAATCCAAATAAACAAACAAACAAACCTACAGAAACAGTTGGCTGTGTCTAAAGGAGGAAAGTCCCTTTTTGGTCTGATCAAGGTCTGATCTGACTGTGTCAAGAAACGACTCCAATGTGCCTTTTGGTTAATTTAAAGAAAATGCTCTGAATTCATGAGCAGTTTTAAAATTAGATTAAGCATAGTAGTCATATTTCGCTAGCAATGCTAAAAATGCCTTATGGGCAAGGCGGATTTGCTCGAAGGCACCTGCTTCACCCACTGCATGGGATTTTAGCTGATTAGTAACATAATCTCATACATCTGTATGGCACAGATAAAAATCAGCAACCTTCTTATTAAAAACTGCACGTCTTATTTAAATAACCTTCAGGCATCACCTGAAAACACTGGCCGCAAGGTAGGAATGCATCCTGAATGAGGTGGCAGTCTATATAGCCGGGCACTACACATTTACGTATATACCTATTTACCTACACATATGAGCAGTGTAGAGTAGTTAATCCTTCTACTGCATGTTTTGGGAATACATCTAAATCCAGACAGACACGCTGACACCATGCCAAACTCAATGCCACCAGGGCACTAGGGCTGTGTCACTGTACTGCCCGCCTTAGGGTAAGATTTTGTGTTTGTTTGTTTATTAGGAATTTAATGTCATGTTTTACACTTTTGTTACATTCATGACAGGAACGGTAGTTACTCATTACACAAGATTCATCAGTTCACACAAGGTTATAAGTATTTATCTATCTATCTATCTATCTATCTATCTATCTATCTATCTATCTATCTATCTATCTATCTATCTATCTATCTATCTATCTATCTATATCGAACACAGTCATGGACAATTTAGTGTCTCCAATTCACCTCACTTGCATGTCTTTGGACTGTGGGAGGAAACCGGAGCACCCGGAGGAAACCCACGCGGACACAGGGAGAACATGCAGACTCCACACAGAAAGGACCCGGACTGCCCCTACCTGGGGATCGAACCAAGGACCTTCTTGCTGTGAGGCGACAGTGCTACTTAGCCACCGTGCCGCCAAGATTTTGTGTAAATTATAAATGCTCGGAAATTACAAAACTGTGGTGTTCCACAGGGGTCATTATTGGGACCTCTGTTATTTACTCTTCACTGCTACATATAAGAAAAAAATATACATAAACACGGCACCAATGTTTACTTTACTGCCCACCTTAGAAGAACTAAATCAGAATAAAAAAAATAATAAAAAAAATCAACAAAATCTGTTCAACAAAACAGCCTCCACTTTTCAGAATTTAGGATTGAGTCTGTGAGAATTTGTGTTCATTTACATTAAACTGTGCATCTGTAATTGTGCAGTTGTGACACCAGGCACTGCTGTTTGTTAAGGAGAGCTGGTTTGGGTTGAGGTTGTGGTTAAAGCCCATTTCTTTATGTATCTGTGCACAGGTGCCTCAAGGTCGTAACTGCCCCAGCGAGGAGAAACCCTTATTTGGCCATTGTCGCTTTCCCTACAGCCAATCATGTCATGCCAATCAGAGCTGAGTTTCAAACTCAAAGTCCAATTATATTCCTATATTCCATTGATTAATCATGACAGTCATCATCATGTCTACTTGTGACTCTATTCCAACAAGCTTTGGCTATAAAAGAACAAATGCTTACTATAGTAAATACATCTCTTAGCATTGGTTATGTACCTAAATCTTTCAAATGTGCAGTTACCAAACCCCTGATTAAGATAAGTAATCTTGATCCATATGTACTGTCTAATGTTAGACTGATATTAAACCTTCATTAGTCTTGATAAATATCGATAAATATCTTGACAGAAACAGAATTTTTAAAACTTTTCAGTTTAGTACTAAAACTGCATTAATTAGGGTAGGCAGGAATCTATTAATGTCCTTTGATAATGGATGCGTATTTTTGTGTTCTATTAGATCTTAGTGCACTGTTTGATACTCTAGATCATCATTTTACTGGACAGGCTAGAAAATACACTAGGTGTTAAAGTACTCGTCCTCTTTTGGTTTAAATCCTATCTGACTGACTGGTAGCATTTTTTTCTCGTAAATAATGAATGCTCTGAAATGACAAAACTATGGTGTTCCACAGGGGTCAGTATTGGTACCTCTATTATTTACACTTCACTGCTACCTTTAGGACAAATTATACATAAACACGGCACTAATGTTTACTGTTATGCAGATGACACAATTATACTGTATATTAGCCAATCCCAACAATATTCACACAAGAACTGACAGTGTATACAAAATGAAAGACTGAATGTCATGTCACTTTCTTCTATTTAATTTAAATAAAACTGAGGTATTACTTGTCAGATTCAAGGTCATGAGGGAACTTTTCTAATCTGGCGTTAGACCTTAATGCTTTCTTTGTGACACCCAGCTCTGTTGTAAAAAAAACTTGGGCATCACAGTGGATTCAGACCAATACTATGATGCACAGTTCAGTAAATATATTAAATATGTAAATATTGTAAGTTCAGAAAGTTTGTGGAATGCCTTCACAGAAAAGTAAAGGCTGTAATAGTTGCTACGGCAGAAAAGAGCTTCATAACAGTACAGTGACTGCATTACAGCTTCATAACAGTACAGTGAGTACAGTGACACACTTTATTGCTTTTAGAGTTTCTGAATTAGACTGTGTTAACTGCATCCTGATTAATGTTAACATCAGCTAGCTTCAAACTTTGCCTGAAGTTAAGTTTAGCTAACTAACCAGGTACTACTTTTCCTCTCTCTGTATAATGCTGTCTCTCATGGTGCTGCATTAGTGAGCTTTCTTTAACACCATGTTGTCAGTGAACAGTTGTAGAAGAATGTTTCTGGGTGGGAAAACTATGTTTGTGTGTTAACCCTTGCATGAACAAACCCGTCTGAGACTGGGAACTCAAGAACTGAAACAAGGCCTGGATTCAAATACAGTGGTACGTTGTAACTTGACGTCCCCTAAACTGGAAATCTTTGAAACTTGACATGCGTCGAGGAGAAATTTGTACCCTTAAACTCAACGTTTCCCTTAAACTCGAAGTGTTCAGCTTTTTAAAAAATGTATTTATTTAATTTTAAATTAACAATGAACAGCCGCTTTGTTCAGTGCTCGGCTTGAGTGTGCAGTAAGATGTCATCATCGTGCACCTATTAGACGAATCTGCATTTGTGTGGAATAACCATCAAATTAACTTTGAAAGCTCCACATGTATCTGTGTTTAGCTGGATTTTCCTCACTGTTTTACTTTTAAACTTGTGTTATAGCTCAGGGTTCTGAGAAATTGTGAGAATCAGCTTTTCCGAGTCTATAACAAGTCTAAATCATAAAAAAGCTTAACATGTATTATAAGAACGACACAGGAACACTAAACCTCGCTTAATTATTACTGCTTATAAGTTCTCTCCACTAATAAAATATCTCACTCATTTTTTTTGTACAATAAGTCACATTAAGCTTTGTGCTCTGTAGGAAACATCGGCATAAAAGCGATTTTGTGACTTCTCATGTGAATACGCCCTTACTGAACTACTAAGGAATACAGTATTCCAAGATCAGTCATCTCCACAATTAAAAAGCATAAGGAAACAATAAAGAAGTAAAGGTAAAGTGGAGGTTTTATTGTATTTAACTGTTTTTCAATTGTATTTAAGTGTTTTTATATTATACTTGTGTTAGTTTCAGTGTATAAGTATCAAAAACAACCCAATTATTTTACATTAGCCTAAAATATGGGACCGTGGAACGCATTAACAGGTTTTCCAAACATCCTTCTGGAAAAAAATACCTATTAAACTCGACGCCACTCCCAGAACCAACTGACATTGAGTTTCAAGGTACCACTGTATACATTCTGCATTCGTCTACACTTAAAGTCAGAAGCATGTACATGGTTTCATCACCTGTGGTCATAACAGCCACCACTCTTTGGACAAAGTTTGTCTGGGGGAATTTTTGCCTATTTAGTCAACAAAAGTCAGCTTGTAATCGCCGTTTTAATTAATTCAGAAGGTGTTCAGTAGGGTTAAGGTCAGGGCTCTGTGAAGGCCACTGGAGTTTCTCTACCCCAAATTTATCAAACCACGTCTTCACGGACCTCACTTTGTGCACGTTTGTACGGTCATGATAAAACAAGTAGGGGCTGAAAGTCAGAGAATCAGAAACGTAAAGCTTTTCTTAAATTTGTTTTAACTGATTGAATTTTATACACCTGTTAGCAATGGGTGTGGCTGAAACACCTGAACTCAAATAATTATGACAGGTGTGAACAATCAGCAAATGGTGATAATGTTAAATGTATTTTTAATAAAGTCATTGTGATGGTTGATAATAATAAATATCCTGGTCAGGGTCACGACGGGTCCAGTTCCACTGGGAAACATTGGGCACAAGGCTGGAAAACCTCGGACAGGACCCCTTATCCCACACATACACACACACACAAACATTTTCTGCATTTAGCAGATGTTATATATGTCCTTATTTGTCCTTATTTGTCATGCCAATACAGCTTCTTTTGAGTATGTATGGACGTCTCTCAGCGGTGATGGGCTATTATAATAACATATGTAAATTGTACTAATGATTAAATTCGCGTGCCCTACTTCTTAGCGTGTGTGCGCTCTCAGGTCTGTGTGTGTGTGCGTGCGCTCTCAGGTGTGTGTGTGTGTGCGCTCGCAGGTCGGTGTGTGTATGTGCGCTCGCAGGTCGGTGTGTGTGTGTGTGTGCGGGTCGGTAGGCGGGTCCGAGTGTAAGTGTGTGAGTGTGTGTTTGTGCGTGTATGTGAGAGACTACGGGCGCGGGCGCGCGCACGGCCGGCCGTGACGTTGTCTCACAGTAAGTCAGCGCGAGTCCGGTGCAGTTGTGCGCGCGGTGTTTTTATTGCTGCTGTCAGCGCGCGGATCTTCTTTTGCTCCTTCTACACAGAGAGAAACGAGCCCCGTAAGCACGTGCACCAGGCGGAACAACTCCGAACCGGACATTTCTCTCTCTTTTAAGCCTTTTTTTTAAAAGCTTTGATCGGAGCGGCGCTCGCTCGCTGTGTGGGGATTTAACGCGCGCGATGTGTCAGAAGTGAAAGTAGTGAAGCGGGGGGTGAAGCGGATCCACTTTAAACATTTCAAACAACAGCAGAGAGACCAAACTGTTCAAGTGTGCTGCTGCTGTTAAACCGGCTTTATTATTGGATAAGCGGTTGCCCGGCAACGGAGACCACGGGCAAATCTGGATGTCGTAGTTAAGGTGAGGTCAACATCAATTAATTTCAATAAACTTGATCAGGACATGTGACCAACATCAAATAAAATCAGGTAATGTTAATAAATACCAGTTATTCAAAATAAAGCTGAGATCAACATCATGAAATACCAGTTAACCAGTTTAGAACTGTTTAAGTCAACTTTAAAATAATAATCATTTGAATAATACAAGTAAAATCATCACCATTATCATCAAATAATATGATTAGGAAAGATGATGTCAACATTAGCAAATATGAATTACCTGAATAGGACAGGTGACCAATAAATATCAATTAACTTGATTAGGAAAGGTGACCAATAAATATCAATGAAGTTGATTGGGACAGGTGACCAATAAATATCAATTAGCTTGATTAGGAGAGGTGACCAACATAAATAAATGTCAATTAATCTGACTGGGACATGTGATATCAACATCAGTAAATATGAATAAACCTAAACAGGCCAATTAATTTCAATAAGCTTGATTAGGACAGGTGACCAACATCAGTAAATATCAATTAACCTGATTACTACATGTGATCAATAAATATCAGGACGGGTGACCAGCATCAAATAAAACCAGGTAACGTTTGTAAATACCAGTTATTCAAAACAAAACATGCTGAGATGCACATCATCAAATACCAGTTAACTAGTTTAAACTTTAAAATAATAATCATTTAAATAATACAAGTAAAATCATTACCAATAAATAATGTGATTAGGAAAGATGATCAACATTAGCAAATATGAATTACCTGATTAGGACAGGTGACCAATAAATATCAATAAACTTGATTAGGACAGGTGACCAACATCAATACATATCAATAAACTTGATTAGGAGAGGTGACCAACATCAGTAAATATCAATAAACTTGATTACTACAGGTGACCAATACATATCAATTAACTTAATTAGGACAGGTGACCAACATCAATAAAATAAGTCAATCAAAAAAAAAAAATCAGGTAATGTTAATAAATACTAGTTTTTCAAAAGAAAGCTGAAATGAACATCATCAAATACCAGTTAGCCAGGCTGTTAAAGTCAACTTTAAAATAATAATCATTTAAATAATACAAGTAAAATCATCACCAATCAATAATGTGATTAGGAAAGATGATGTCAACATTAGCAAATATAAATTACCTGATTACTACAGGTGACCAATAAATATAAATTAACTTGATCAGAACAGGTGATCAACATAAATAAATATTAATTAATCTGACTAATACATGTGATATCAACATCAGTAAATATCAGTAAACTTAAACAGGCCAATTAATTCCAATAAACTTGATTAGGACAGGTGACCAACATCAGTAAATATCAATTAACTTGATTACTACATGTGACCAATTAATATCAATTAACTTAATTACTACATGTGACCAATAAATATCAATTAACTTGATTAGGACAGGTAACCAACATCAATAAAATAAGTCAATCTAAAAAAAAAATCAGGTAACGTTTATAAGTACCAGTTATTCAAAAGATAGCTGAAATGACCATCATCAAATACCAGTTTAGGACTGTTAAAGTCAACTTTAAAATAATAATCATTTAAATAATACAAGTGAAGTCATCACAAAGTATAAAAAGGAAAAAAGTTCATTTTAAATAGTAATTATCCACATAAACTCCATGTAAATGTGCACATATACATTTTTATAAGAGGTCAGTGTTATTAAATAAAGCATATTTATTTACTTATTAAGATTTATTTTATATGCACTGTATGTGTAACCATATATTATATAGTGAAGAGCTCTAGTATCTAGTGACACTATGAAAAAATCTGTTATGTATATTAATAAAATGTGAAAGATGACGTGTCAATACATTCAACAAGTGCCCTGTACATCTAGCAGGCATACTTCTATAGACATTTTATTATTTACATGTACATCCAGCTGTTACAGGCCTGTGAAATAAACAATATAGATTGAAGTAGCCAAGAATCTTAGCTCAGGTTTTTACCTCATCTAGGTCAAAATTAAAACCAGATTAAGACCGTGAGTGAAATCAGCACTGGGGTTTTACAGTTACTGTGTGTGCCACCCTACATTATACTGTGATATCTGGAACGGTCAAAATCAGTAATAATCAGGAAATTGATATAGACAGATGAGATCATCGATATCATATAAATCAGATTTATTCCAGCAGTGTGCGTTTTATATTCTTTATATTGTGTTTAATCAATAGTTTTTTAACTTTAAGTAAGGTTGAAATAAATGAATATCAGTAAATAAAAGTGATTAAGGTATTTAAAATACTCATTACTTTACATTTTATATGTCCTTTATTTACACATAACCTATATAATAAAACTGCAGTATATATAAAGAAATAAAGTAGCCATATTATTTGTCTTATTGTGTAAACATACATTAAGGGCAGTGGTATCTCAGTGGTTGAGGTAATATAACCAGTAATCAGAAGGTTGCTGGTTTAAGCCCCACCACTGCCAAAGTGCTACTGTTGGGCCCCTGAGCAAAACCCTTAATCCTCAATAGCTTGCAGAGTATTCAGTCACAATTGTAGATTGCTTTAGATAAATCGAGAAATGTTAAGAGGTTACTGTATGTAACAGATTTTTTTACTGCACTTGCATGTATGATCACATATATGATAGTTGCCAACATTATTAAAGTTTCTGACTGAGAATAAATGAAAATAAATCTAGGTCAAATATATGTATGTATGTATATAGGTATTACAGCATTGTGCATTTTATATGCCCTGTATGTAACAGTTTGTCATATATTTCCACAATATATCCACGGATCCACAAACAGATCCACAACAGCAATGTATAAATATAGTGTATAGTAGTCAGAAATCTCAGCTGAAGTTTAGTAGGAAAGGTACGTTTAAGATCAGTATACATGTACAGTGTATCACAAAAGTGAGTACACCCCTCACATTTCTGCAGATATTTAAGTATATCTTTTCATGGGACAACACTGACAAAATGACACTTTGACACAATGAAAAGTAGTCTGTGTGCAGCTTATATAACAGTGTAAATTTATTCTTCCCTCAAAATAACTCAATATACAGCCATTAATGTCTAAACCACCTGCAACAAAAGTGAGTACACCCCTAAGAGACTGCACCCCTAAATGTCCAAATTGAGCACTGCTTGTCATTTTCCCTCCAAAATGTCATGTGATTTGTTAGTGTTACTAGGTCTCAGGTGTGCATAGGGAGCAGGTGTGTTCAATTTAGTAGTACAGCTCTCACACTCTCTCATACTGGTCACTGAAAGTTCCAACATGGCACCTCATGGCAAAGAACTCTCTGAGGATCTTAAAAGACGAATTGTTGCGCTACATGAAGATGGCCAAGGCTACAAGAAGATTGCCAACACCCTGAAACTGAGCTGCAGCACAGTGGCCAAGATCATCCAGCGTTTTAAAAGAGCAGGGTCCACTCAGAACAGACCTCGCGTTGGTCATCCAAAGAAGCTGAGTGCACGTGCTCAGCGTCACATCCAACTGCTGTCTTTGAAAGATAGGCGCAGGAGTGCTGTCAGCATTGCTGCAGAGATTGAAAAGGTGGGGGGTCAGCCTGTCAGTGCTCAGACCATACGCCGCACACTACATCAAATTGGTCTGCATGGCTGTCACCCCAGAAGGAAGCCTCTTCTGAAGTCTCTACACAAGAAAGCCCGCAAACAGTTTGCTGAAGACATGTCAAAAAAGGACATGGATTACTGGAACCATGTCCTATGGTCTGATGAGACCAAGATTAATTTGTTTGGTTCAGATGGTCTCAAGCATGTGTGGCGGCAATCAGGTGAGGAGTACAAAGATAAGTGTGTCATGCCTACAGTCAAGCATGGTGGTGGGAATGCCATGGTCTGGGGCTGCATGAGTGCAGCAGGTGTTGGGGAGTTACATTTCATTGAGGGACACATGAACTCCAATATGTACTGTGAAATACTGAAGCAGAGCATGATCCCCTCCCTCCGGAAACTGGGTCGCAGGGCAGTGTTCCAGCATGATAATGACCCCAAACACACCTCTAAGACGACCACTGCTTTATTGAAGAGGCTGAGGGTAAAGGTGATGGACTGGCCAAGCATGTCTCCAGACCTAAACCCAATAGAACATCTTTGGGGCATCCTCAAGCGGAAGGTGGAGGAGCACAAAGTCTCGAATATCCGCCAGCTCCGTGATGTCGTCATGGAGGAGTGGAAAAGCATTCCAGTGGCAACCTGTGAAGCTCTGGTAAACTCCATGCCCAGCAGAGTTAAGGCAGTTTTGGGAAATAATGGTGGCCACACAAAATATTGACACTTCAGGAACTTTCACTAAGGGGTGTACTCACTTTTGTTGCCGGTGGTTTAGACATTAATGGCTGTACATTGAGTTATTTTGAGGGAAGAATAAATTTACACTGTTATATAAGCTGCACACAGACTACTTTTCATTGTGTCAAAGTGTCATTTTGTCAGTGTTGTCCCATGAAAAGATATACTTAAATATCTGCAGAAATGTGAGGGGTGTACTCACTTTTGTGATACACTGTATGTATAAGAGATAATGAGACAGATGAGCCCTGAAATAGTTTATAAAATAAAGTATAAATGCACACTGTGATCTAGTAGCCAAAAGTGCCAATGTGCAAAAAGTTGTTATCAGGTGATATAATCAAGGAAGAAGTAAAGAATTCAACATTTGGGGAGCAAAATTAAAATGGTAACAAAAAATAATAATTATAAACAGTAATTAAACTGTTTAAGTTTATAATTTACTTTGTAATTTATATTTTTTACAGCTGTTACTTATAATCTATACCAGCCTTACAATGTTAACCGAAATAACACCTCCATATGTACCCTCAGGTCCTGTTGTTGTAGTGTGTTGTCTGAGTGTTGTTGTGGTTATACAGATACTTGTTTGTATAATGTGAATCTCTGTAGTGTGTACTATTACTTTTGACTTTTGATTTATGTAACTTGCTACTGCGGCCTTAATTTCCTTTGGGATTAATAAAGTATCTATCTATCTATCTATCTATCTATCTATCTATCTATCTATCTATCTATCTATCTATCTATCCATCTATCCATCTATCCATCCATCCATCCATCCATCCATCCATCCATCTATCTATCTAAAGATTATTTGACCCTAGGCATTATTACCTGATTTGATTACTTAATTATTACCGATGTGTTAAAAATAATGGCATAAACATTATATGTTTACTTCTGATTGTCAGCTGTGGAAAAATGGGTTCATTCCCTGTTAAACACTTCAGTCACTCTTTTAACCCAAACCCTGCCTGACATAGCACTGAACATTTGGCAATCCTACATCCAACCTAAATCAGCCAGCTATGAATTATATTTATGCAAATCAATTTACTGAAACACCATAAGGGTCATTTAAATTGTGGTGGACACATGGTGTCAGTTTAAGTGTGTGTGTGTGTGTGTGTGTGTGGGAGGGTGTGTGATACAATTATTTATCACAATCCAACAACCTGATCATGCTGTGATCCTGCACAAAACATTCAGTGTGGTATAAACCTTTAACAGCGAATATTTTACTTGCTGGATTTACATAGTATGTCAATGGGAGTTCAAATATACTGTGCAGCCCAGCTGGTAAACTGTCCAGATTGAATGCAGTTAGCTGCACAGTTTATACTAAATTATTGATGCATACAAGGTGATTGACTCTGTGCAGTAGTTTCGCGTAATTTGGATGGATAAACTTCATATGCTCTGTGAAAAACCAGTGTGAAACAGAGGCAGCACTAACACACTGTGCAGGGTGCCAGTTTTCAACTTTGCATTAATGACAGCGCTTGGTTTTTGTAGTGTATTATTCCTAACATCGCGAGCCAGTGCAATGCAAACTGGCAACACTGGTGATAATAAATCACACTTGGTGCTATAGTGTCGATGTTTGGGTTTTGAGTTTGAAAGTATTTATAGTTTAAAAAAGTGCGTCACTGTTCTAACTGCGCTATGAGAGAGAGAGAGAGAGCGAGCGCGAGCGCTGTGCGGGTGTTTGGATAGCGCGTGCAAACCGAACGAACTTTAATCACGTGGAGAAATGCATGCATTAATGCTTGCATTAGTCCCGTTTTAAAGCCGTGTCTTTTGTGCCCAAATGAACTAATATCAATAACAGAGAAACCTGAGTGTAATGGGTGTGTGACACAAACGTTGGCCACTGACTCTTCTTGCTGGTGCGTGCCTCCGAGTGTTTGCGTATGTGTATGCGCGCTACAGTCTATTGGTCGCAGGCAAAAAGGCTTAAAATGAAAGTCGGCCTAACCAAACTAAGCCAAAGCTAAAGCTTTTTTCAAGCAGTAAAGCAGTGTGTTTATGCATCAGCACTGCTTTGTTACCCGTGCAGCAGCTGGTCTGAACTTAGATGGATAAAAAGAGCTCATGCACTGGAGTCTTAATTGCTTTATGAAGCACATTTGTGTTCAGATGAAGCATTGATTCAACAGCACTGAACACTGAGAAGTTTACATTAACTACTGTATCAAACTTCTAATCATCGAGTGGTGTGAAAGAGGTAACTGTCTCATTCCAATGGGTTAATGATTTCTGCATTTATATCATTCATCATACCTCTGTTTATCAATAAAATATCCTACACATAAAAAACATTATGTAAATGGAGTTAAAAAAAGTGTAATAATAGTGCTGGATGCTGGTGGTGCTGGTGCAAGTATATAATGGTAATGTACTGTATGTGGTAGTGGTATGAATGTATCATGGTTGTGTGGTGCTGGTAGGAGTTGTATCATGATAGTGTGTGGAACTGTAGGTGCAATCGTATTGTGGTGATGTGTGTGGTGCTGGTATGAGTGTATAATAGTGTGTGTGGTGCTGGTGAGAGTGTATAATGATAGTGCTGGTGGTGCTGTATGAGGGTATAATGATAGTGTGTGTGGTGCTGGTGTGAGTGTATCGTGATAGTGCTGGTGGTGCTGTATGAGGGTATAATGATATTGTTGGTGGTGCTGGTGAGAGTGTATAATAGTAGTGCTGGTGGTGCTGGGATGAGTGTATAATGATAGTGCTGGTGGTGCTGTATGAGGGTATAATGATAGTGCTGGTGGTGCTGGGATGAGTGTGTAATGATAGTGCTGGTGGTGCTGGTATGAGTGTATAATGATAGTGCTGGTGGTGCTGGTATGAGTGTATGATGATAGTGCTGGTGGTGCTGGTATGAGTGTGTAATGATAGTGCTGGTGGTGCTGGTATGAGTGTATCGTGATAGTGCTGGTGGTGCTGGTATGAGGGTATAATGATAGTGTTGGTGGTGCTGGTGAAAGTGTATAATGGTAGTGCTGGTGGTGCTGGGATTGGTGTATAATGATAGTGGTGATGGTGCTGGGATGAGTGTATAATGATAGTGCTGGTGGTGCTGGGATGAGTGTATAATGATAGTGGTGGTGGTGCTGGGATGAGTGTATGATAATAGTGCTGGTGGTGCTGGTTTGAATGTATGATGATAGTGCTGGTATGAGTGTATAATGGTAGTGCTGATGGTGCTGGTTTGAGTGTATGATGACAGTGCTGGTGGTGCTGGTATGAGTGTATGATGATAGTGCTGGTGGTGCTGGTATGAGGGTATATTGATAGTGCTGGGATGAGTGTATAATAATAGTGCTGGTGGTGCTGGTACGAGTTGTATCATGATAGTACTGGTAGTGCTGGTATGAGTGTATCATAGAATGTGGGTGATACTACTGGTATGAGTGTATCATGGAATGTGAGTGGTACTGGTACAGGTGTATCATGGCTGTGTGTGGTGCTACTGGTATAAGTGTATCGTGGCAGTATGTGTACAGTAGTGCCAGCTTACTGAGTTACACTTCTGCCAGCACCACACACCAATATAATACACTGCCAGGCTCCTGTCAGTAACTGTGTACCTGCAGAATGTACTTATATGGTTGGGGTACCTAATTAAATAACTTATGGGGGTAGTTGTACCCAATAAACTGGTAACTAAGTGTACATTCTAGTTGCTTGAAGTTACATCTTGACCTTTTTGTCTCCTACCAGGAGTATCAAATGATCCAGACATGGAGACCAAAAGATACCAAAGCTTCTATGAAGGTACAGATACAGAGAACAGATGGGCCCAAATGCCAGGTACTACAGAGGGCAGCTGCACGAAAACCGAGGAGGGAGCCCTGATGAACAGTGATGCCCTGATGGATATCGTCAATTCAAGCAGTGAATCCAACGTTTCAGACCCTGATTGTAAAGAAAGCGCAGGAAAGAATTTAGAGGTGCCGATGCTTCTACTGAAACCGGATCAGCAACTCAGTTTTAATGCATTTAGCAACTTACTTCAGAGCCGCAGGTCAGAAACAGACTCTAAAGAACTCTCCAAAACGGTCGCTGAATCTATGGGCTTGTATATGAATGCTGCCAGGGAGGCTGAATTTGCCTACAGCCAGCAGGCTAATGCTGCAGGGTGCCAGAGCAGTCCTGGAAAACTGTACCCCTCGTGCGTCAAAGGGATCGAGAACAATCAGTCCGCTAGTGTTAGAAGCCCTAACATGAAAGCCCCTCCAACACAATTCTCAACCATGTCTCATCTATCCAATGGCGGCCTCGGGGAGTGTGTCATGAGCACTACACCAACATCATCTGCCCTGGCCTCTGCTCTGTCCAGCCCGGCTGACTCCAGCAACATATCCAGTCCTAATGGGAACAACATGGTGACGTCCACCACCAGTCCCACCTACTTTGGCACCAGCTGCCCTTCCCTAGGGAGTCCAGGCAGCCTGGGTCCAATAGGTTCAAGCATGGCACCATCTCAACTCCCCAACTCCAGCATCTGCAGCCCAGTAGAGTCCACAACAGTGGGCTCTCCACCACTGGCAAGCCCTTTTAATGCCATGAAGTCACCTATCTCGAGCCCACAAAGTATGGGAAGTATTAGGACGCCACCGTCCTGCAGCACCAACATGAGGCCTAGTCCCAGTGGGAGTGGGGGCAACCAGAGGCCAACCATGTCCAGTCCAGCCACAGTAAGCTCCATGGCCATGTCAAGTCCCAGAAATCTCTCCAGAAGTTTTTCCTGCTCAAGCCCTCCCAACAGTCTTGGCTTGGGTCAAAATAACATCCAAAGCCCCGGAGGACAAGAGCACAACTTCAAAGGGTTCAGATTCCCTAAAGTGGAGGCCATGGATGGGGAGATGTATAATGTTGGTCTTGACTCCATGGGGATGGTGAAGTACATTAAGAATGAGCCAGACACTGATTACAGGAGCATGTGTCTGGGCCACAGTAAGAACAACGTTATGACTTCGGCATTTGTGACAAATATTAAGACTGAACCCAATCAAGAGGCGACTTGCACAAGCGTGCACTATGGAGAACCGCAGCACTCCATGGGGCTCTTCCCAGCTCCAGAGAACACATACTTATCCTATAGGAATAATATTAATGAATACAGTCTCTCTGGGGTCCTGGGACCTTCAGTGTCTGCTCTTAATGGCAACTATGAGCTTGGCATGTTTTCGAACAGTGACATGCCCAAGGTGATTAAACAAGAGACCAAAGATGGCAGTTATTACCATGAGAATAATAACATGCCAACGTCAGCAATTGTCGGCGTGAATTCAGGCGGTCATTCGTTTCATTACCAGATCGGAGCACAAGGAACAATGTCGTTTTCTAGGCATGACATGCGGGACCAGTCGAACCCCTTATTGAATCTGATTTCTCCTGTTACCGCCCTGATGGAGACTTGGAAAACACGTCCAGGCCTGTCGCAGGGTCCTCTGTCCGCTTGCGGTGAAGGCTACCCAGCTTTGGGGTGCATCTCTGACAACATGGCAAGGTAAGAGGCTTAAGGCGTGTGGCTCCTTTTTTATTGGGGGGGGATATTAGTGGGTGAAAGAAAAAGGGTTCTGGGAAACTATTAAAATCCAGTTAAAATCCACATAGATTTTGTGGGTTGCTTTATTATTTTGAGATAATTTTATGAGCACTTAATTGCAGTGTTCTTGGAAATAACAGTGGTACAAGTCATTCTCCCTTTTGATTGCCTCTGGTGTTGCGTTATTGTATTGAATGTATTAAATAATTTAAAATCATTAAACAAAACAAGGTATTATAAAACGGAAATGAAAACAACACATTTGTGTTCCATGGTACAAAGTTATCCAACACCCATATTATCTGTGCACAACAGTCATTATCTCTATAAGTGGTTATACCAACTGCAGCAATACTGACTGTAAATACAAACCCCATATACAGTATATATATATTTTTATTTTTTGTTGTTTATGTATTTTCTCCCGACTTTTTAGTGCGTCCAATTGCCCAATTGCGTCACGCTTCCTCTCCACTAATGCCGACCTCCGCTCTGAATTGAGGAGAACGAAGCTAACCCACTGAGATTTGATACGATGTATTCAAAATCCCAGCTCTGGTGTGCTAGCGTGTGTTTTTACCGCTGCGCCACCTGAGCGGCTTACAAACCCCATCTGAGGGTTTAAAGGTCAGGCACGTTCTGCAGTCGTTTCTGGCCTAATTTATATTTTTTTGAATTCCCTGAAGGTTTTCACAATGTTATGTACGGTAGATGGTTAAAAAAAACCTTAATTATTTGCAGTCTTGCAATGCAAAAATGTTCTTTTTGAACTAATTGACAGTTTGTTTATGAAGTTTGGTACAATGTGGGTGGCACAGTGGTGCAGTGTGTAGCGCTGTCACCTTGGCTCGATTACTAAATGTCTTAATATTTACAAAATACAGTGATGAGTGAAAACATTGGAAATCTTTACTTTCTACTTTTGTCAGTTAAATTAAGATTCACTAGAATTTACAAATCACCAATTCTGTTATTGCATTTTGAAATGGGGTTTGTCGAATTTGAGTGAATTAGACCATTCGTTTTTGCAGAACTAAAATAAGACACACTGCTGGGTTTCTACACATGATCTGCTTGTTATCAACACATCTTTTGTATTTAATTCAAGATAAGACTTTCCATTTCAAAGACAAACCATTTCAAAACTTACATTCCGACTAACAGTGCTTGAGTGTGCAGCAGTGCAGTCAGTTACTCTAGCCCACCACTTCTGCAAACCAGGTTTAAATCTCAGCATTGCTATTGGGCATCTACACAGACATGATTGACTGTGTCAGATGGGGGTGACCAAAGCGCTTCGGTTGACTGGCGCCCCTGTTCCCAACGTTTCCCGGGTGGAACTGGACCCTCCATGTTTTTAACCAGAATAAATCTGCTGATGAAAATAAAATAGGTTGTATTTTTTATTAAAGCTACTACTGTGTATGTAGTATGTTTAATGATCTGCAGTTATTTAGCATGATGTGTATGCAGCAGAGGCAAGTAGAAACAGGGCACTTACTTTTCCACGTCACCCTGTATTAGTGCGATCAAATATTTGCACAAAGTAATATTAAAAAGAATATTTCATTCGCTTTGTAAAAGAGCATACAAGCATAAATAAAAAGCTAAAATAAAATACCCATCCAACTAAACTTAACAATCATATACCGATCAGGCATAACATTATGACCACCTTCCTAATATGGTGTTGGTCCCACTTTTACTGCCAAAACAGCCCTGCAACTGAGATGCACTGTGTATTCTGACACCTTTCGATCAGAACCAGCATTAACTTCAGCAATTTAAGCTACAGTAGCTCGTCTGTTGGATCGGACCACACGGGCCAGCCTTCGCTCCCTATATGACCCTGTCGCCGGTTTACCACTGTTCACAGACTGGGTACACCCCACAAGAGCTGCAGTTTTGGAGATGCTCTGACTCGGTCGTCTAGCCATCACAATTTGGCCCTTGTCAAACTCGCTCAAATCCTTACGCTTGATCATTTTTCCTGCTTGTAACACATCAACTTTGAGGATATATGTTGCTTAATTTGCTGCCTAATATATCCCACCCACTAACAGGTGCCGTGATGAAGAGATAATCAGTGTTATTCACTTCACCTGTCATAATGTTACGCCTGGTCGGTGTATATAAAGTTATTGATGGTAATTAATTTGGTTTAGGAATAAACTACTGATCCTTCTAGGCAATATGTTTTTTTGGTGTTAGTTTCATTTCACATTTCACAATTCATTTCACATTTCTGTGAGCCTGTGATTTTTTTTCTGATTACATAACTGACCAGGTCATTTTGTGACCTTTATGTTTGTCAGTTGGGTGTTTTATATCAGTATGTCTATAAATTGGTATGACTTATTTATTTTGGTATTGCAGCTATATATTTATTCACTCACTCACTCACTCACTCCGTCTTAACCGCTTATCCAATCAGGGTCTCGGGGGTGCTGGAGCCTATCCCAGCTTTTCAATGGGCGCAAGGCACACAGTACCACCCTGGACGGGGCACCAGGCCATCGCAGGGCAGACACACACACACATACACATTCATCTAAAGGGCAATTCAGTGTCTCCAATTAACCTGACTGCATGTTTTTGGACTGTGAGAGAAAACCGGAGCTCCCGGAGGAAACCCACGCAGACACGGGGAGAACATGCAAACTCTGCACAGAAAGGACCCGGACCGCCCCACCTGGGGATCGAACCCAGGACCTTCTTGCTGTGAGGCGAAAGCGCTAGCCACTGAGTCAAGATTTGAGTAGCAAGTCCTTTAACTGTGAGAGCATTAATTGAAAAATCAGTACAAGCAGATGTTTGAAAGAAGGGTATGAACCTGGGCACTGTTACTGTAGATTAGAGCTGGCATTATTATTAGTATTATGTATTGAAAGAAAACATTACAGTTGGTAATTCATTCATTTTAAGATATTACTGATAAGCACTGTTTAGCTAATCAGCTTGTCGGATGGTAGAATTACTGTCAAATTATACAGATGTTGCAAATACCTGACGTCTTGCAAATAGGGAGGCAAAACCCATTCTTTACCCTGTGTGACCGGGAACCACACAGATTTTTACATTTTGTTATCAGCAAGTTCTCCCAGAGGCCTAATGCAGAGAAAATGTCTCACTTTAGGGCTTTCAGGGTGGTAGTATTATTAATCTGTGTTAAATAACCGCCACTGGCTTTCAAGTCTCTTGCTATACAAAGACAATGACATCAGGGTGGAGTTCCTTAATAAAAAAATACAACAAAAACAAAACAATACAGGGCTAGGGAAGAAGTAAAGTGTGTGTGCCGGTATACTATAGTTGAAGCTGAGCGCTGTATGCTTTTTTACTCTCACACAGCTGTACAAGGGTCAGTGGTTACGAAATGTTGGACGAGGACCCAGAAAAATAAAAATAAAACAAAACAGCACGGTCATAAATACGCTCGCATCTGGGCCTCCAGACTTTGTTTACACTGAGTCAAAAGATAAGTGACTGTATGTGAGTTGGAAAGCCAGCCAACCTGATACAGTATTTGCTGATTATCTGAGTCATACGTGTATGGACTACAGATTGAGTTACCGTATGTTTTATGAAGCTGAACACTGCAGCAGGTCTGGGTTAATGATGTAAACTCAGGCTGCGTAACTCTGGTTAGTATATTTTCTGCTATGACAAACCAGATCAAGCTCACCCAAGTCCTTAAAGGTCTTGGATTTAGTGGGCAATAAATGTGACCTTATAAGAACCATAATGTTTTAGAGGTTTGTGCTTGCAGGAGCAAAGCTGCAGCCATATTTGCCTTTGTGAGGTAAAGATTTGCAAGTCAAATTAAAAATTCATTTCATTTCCATTAAATTTGAAGCAATAATCTTTTTTATCACCTGCAATCAAATGCTTTTGTATGGTTCAGATTTCAGATTTGGCAACCTTGTCAACTAATTGCATGCATGCTTTGACATATTTTTTTTTTATTGCAGTGTACAGGAATACGATTATATAAGTTATATACACCGATCAGCCATAACATTAAAACCACCTTCTTGTTTCTACACACATTGTCCATTTTATCAGCTCCACTTACCATATAGGAGCACTTTGTAGTTCTACAATTACTGACTGTAGTCCATCAGTTTCTCTGCATGCTTTGTTAGCCCCCTTTCATGCTGTTCTTCAATGGTCAGGATCACTACAGGAACACCACAGAGTAGGTATTATTTGGGTGGTGGATGATTCTCAGCACTGCAGTGACACTGACATGGTGGTGGTGTGTTAGTGTGTGTTGTGCTGGTATGAGTGGATCAGACACAGCAGTGCTGATGGAGTTTGTAAATATCTCACTGTCACTGCTGGACTGAGAATAGTCCACCAACCAAAAACATCCATCCAACAGCGCCCTGTGGGCAGCATCCTGTGACCACTGATGAAGGTCTACAAGATGACCAACTCAAACAGCAGCAATATATGAGCGATCGTCTCTGACTTTACATCTACAAGGTGGACCAAGTAGGTAGGAGTGTCTAATAGAGTGGACAGTGAGTGGACACAGTATTTAAAAACTCCAGCAGCACTGCTGTGTCTGATCCACTCATACCAGCACAACACACACTAACACACCACCACCATGTATCCACCACCCAAATAATACCAGCTTTCTGGGGGTCCTGTGGGGCTCCTGATTATTAAATAACAGGGTGTAAGCAGGCTAAAACAGTATGTAGAGAAACAGTTGGACTACAGTCAGTAATTGTAGAACTACAAAGTGCTTCTCTATGGTAAGTGGAGCTGATAAAATGGACAGTGAGTGTAGACACAAGGAGGTGGTTTTAATGTTATGGCTGATCAGTGTATATAAACAGTGGACACACTGTAAGCTGTTCAGTAAAAAAGTTTAATGATACAACATGATACAACAACGTTGTCTGCAGTAAAAGTCATGCTAATTTTCTGTAGCCTGTATTAGCTAGGATACTGAGTGCAGGTAGGCATTAGCCTTAAAGTAAACGTGCAAGTAGCACAAAAACAAACCTGAATTCTGTAAGCTTTAAAGCTGCAGGGCTAACTGAGGCGAACACCGAACATGTGACGTGTTTCTGGTATGTGTTTTCCTTTGATGCTATTTTGGAAGGGTCGCTGCACCTCGACTAGCATGCTAGCTCATATGCTCCAAAAACAGTTAGCAAAGCACTTATTCAAAATAGCACCGTCATATCATGTATGTTGGTTAAATCTGCCTAGTAATAGCAGTCGCATGGATGTGAAGCTGCCCTGTCATTAAACATAAATTGCATTCCTTTATGAAGGCACTGACGCTGCCTCACTAGTCGCTTCTTTTGAAGGCAGCTGCGTCATTTGGCAGCATGTGAAAAGGAACCTTGGCAGTAATCGCTTTTATACGTTATCATGTCATAAGCCATTGCTGAGGTCACATTTGTAACGTTAATATTAGAAACACGTTTACAGGTTGTGTGAATAGAACCTGCACTAATGACCACTGTGTCTGCTGGTGACACTTTGGATTGACTGTGTATTAAATGTGGATGGTGGGTTTTATAAGGTGTGTAAATAACGTGTAAAAAGTGTAACAATTTACCCCACATACTCAATGTTCTTATACAAGGGTTCTTCAAAAAGTTTCCTCACTTTTTAAAACTCTATTTATTAAGAATTAAAAAAAACAAATGCCTTCCAAGGCATTTTCCCAGCGTCGTACCAACTTTTTTTCATGCCATCAGCAAAAAATACACACACACACATACACACACCCATTCACCTATAGGGCAATTCAGTGTCTGCAATTAACCTGACTGCATGTTTTTGGACTGTGGGAGGAAACCAGAGCTCAAGGAGGAAACCCACGCAGACACTGGGGGAACATTCAAACTCCACACAGAAAGGACCCGGACCGCCCCGCCTAGGGATCGAACCCAGGACCTTCTTGCTGTGAGGCGACAGTGACACCCACCGAGCCACCGTGCCGCCCGGCCCACAACCACTATTTTCAAAATGTTCAATAATATTATTCGTTTAAGCATATAAACTTACCCAAAAATTTATTTAATTATTTAGTCCTGGTACAGAAAGAACGCTTGGGTGGCGCAGTGGTAAAGTACACAAGCCCACCACCACTGAGCTCTGGGGTTCGAATCTCATCAGTACAGTCAGGCGTCTGCAGGCGCGAACATGATTGAATAGTGTCCAGGGATGAAATGTCCAAACAGCCTAGCCACTCTGAGGTGCACTCTCAGTGCTGGTTTCAAGCCTGGATAAAAATAGGAGGGTTGCGTCAGGAATGGGAATTTGGTGTTAAAATGCAGACCAGAATGATCCATTATGGCAACAGAAACAGCCCCTGTCCCTCAGTCTTTGACTTTTGTAGCCTTTTTGGTTCCTGTAAAACAAAGTCATTATACATAATAGCATAATGGCATCGTTTACAATACCTTGTAAAATAGACAGTCCAGAATCGCTCGCTTTTCTAAACTGGTGTTAGCTTTCAAATGTGAAACTCTTGCTGCTATGAACTCAGTGTGATGATTTTGTTGTAAAACACAACAAATGCTGGTCATGTTTTTATCAAATTTTTTTTTTAAAGTTTGTTATGCTGGTCATGCTGGTTTGTGCTGTTTACAAAACACACATTTACAGAAAACAGTAAGAAATTAAAAACAGTCTTCACTACATAGAAGCTTGATGGCTGTTTGAAGCTGACTAGATTGTTAGCCACATATGCTAACAACAACAAAGGCTGTGAAGTTATCTTATTCATTTTACTGCAAAATTGATTGATTAGTAAAATAAAGTCCTTAAATTAATTTTTATGTTTAGTTATTGCTGTTTCTGTAACTAAATCCCTGTCCCTCAGCCTCAGTAGTCATTTTAGAATAAACAGACATCACAGTGTTTTTTGCAAGCTAATGCGTACTTTAGCTGGTTCAGAATTGCTTGTTGCTTTTCTTAACTGGTTTTAGTTTCCTGATATGAAAACTATTGCTGGTTTATTCTTGCCAGTGACGATTTTGTTTTGACATACAACAAAAGCTGGTCAACCTGTTACTGTTCTACAACATTGCTTTAAATGGAGTTGATTTAGAGTTACTTTGTGCTTTTGTATTGGTGCTTACTTTATCAAAGCTCCAGTCAGAGCAATAAAATCGTCTAATGCCAAGTTCTCACTACACGACTTTCAAGTTGTTCAGATCGCTGTACAGTTCACACTACACAACTGGATCTCTTGCACTCGATAGTCTTTTCAGTCGTTGTGGTTTTCACACTACTTGACTGATCGGCGATAGGGGGTTTCACACTACACCATCTACCATCAGGAGGAATCTCAGATGAGTCTGTCTGGTCTCCCAAACTACGTTTTGTCACGAAAACAAACGCGAGAAGCGATGAGGGGTTTAATGATACCATGTCCAAAAATACACGTCAACAATAAGTGAGTGATCAAAGTTGTCTGTGTTAAAAGCAAAGAGGAAAAATAAATGAATCTGAGTTGATTTGGCTACGTGACCAGCATGGATTGTTCTGTAGTGAGTTGGAAGTTAATAAATATTTTTGCAATGCAACATTGGTATTATGTTTTGTCGAGTACAATAAGGTCAGAAATACTGTAAAACGTGTGTGTGCCGATTTATTCTGATATAAACTACATTATGTTTTTACGACCCGTCCCCTGCCAGTTGCCCGACTAAGATCCAGATATTTAACATGCTAGATATCTCTTTTCAGTCAGCGAGCTGCTCAGATCGAGTCGTGAGCAGTTCACACATAGCAATCGAGAGCCGAGTTTCGATCGCTGAGCGAACGCTGAGTTGCCTCTGAGCCGGCACATCTAGCGGGAACCAGTCGGCGAGGAGGCAAAAATCGTGTAGTGTGAACTAGGCATAAGAAAGAGGCAGCCAGTGCTGCCTTTAAATTTGTGCAAAACAAGGAACCTCTTTGAGCAGCTGCCTTCAGATTGTAGCCAGTGATAATGTTCCTGCTCATTTAACTACAAAAGAATAAGCTGTAAGAACAATAAAGCAGCCTTGAATGTCCTTGAATGGCTACCCCCAAGAATATTTATATTCATAATTTACAAAGCTGTACCACTTTAGTTCAAAGATATAGGGCAGTGAGTTCATGCAAACTAAGGAAACCTTTATAATTTTTTTTTTACTCTGTAATCATTTACCGTATTGCCCTAAACAAATCCTGGGTCATTGTCGCCATTCAGTTCTGCAGCAGCTTAACTTATGAGTCAACAGAATCTATTGTACTCGTGTATAATGCCACGGCAGTGTGGATAATAGGCCCAACTGTAGCATATGTATAGTCTTGTGTGATCTTGTATGCTGACTTGTCTTTGCAGAGCTTAAGGCAATAACCATAGTATAAAAGCTAGAAGTGGCCTTAACCACAAAAAAAGCACTTTTTGTGTTGGTAGTTCCTCCCTCTTTTACATGTGTGGTAAAGGGAGATTGGCCTTGCATGAACAGAAAGCAAAAGGAAACCTAAGGTACAAATTTGTCCAGAAAAATAAGAGTTTTCCAAGTTAAGGGCAAGAGGTGGCTGCTGTATGAGAGTCGGACCAAAACTGGCCAAAGCAAGCTTGGATGAGCTGGTAAATTTTGCCTCTTTTGTGGGAAATCTATAAAAACAAAGTGGCACTAAATAGACTCTGAAACATATTTGTCCTTAGTGTTCACTATTGCTTGTCAAAGGCTTTGATTCTGTTTGTAAGCACTGTCCTCCATATCTGCAGGGATTGCGTCCAGGACCCCATGCTCAAGTACCTTCTAGGTAAAATAGCAACGTTTCTGCATTTAACCTACCCACATTCTCCTGTGTACTTTAAATAATCTCTAGATTATTTAAATTCCATAAAAATATCATGTAAAAGCTGTGTGAATAGATGTTATATTTGATTGTTTAGAAACTACTGACAAAAAAGTTTGTATGACTGACTATGATTGCTGTATAATTCTTGTAGTACCGATATGATGAGGCGACAAGATGTGTGGCGCTGTAGGTAAATAGCGAGACATAAGGCTAACTTGAACTTTTGACATGTCATGTTTTACCAATGCTTTATCCTGGTCAGGGTCACATGGTTGCGACTTCCCAGGAATCACTGTGCGCAACACAGTAACACACTCGGACAGAGCGCCAGT
The DNA here is from genome assembly GCF_030014385.1 of Trichomycterus rosablanca. Lineage (NCBI taxonomy): Eukaryota > Metazoa > Chordata > Actinopteri > Siluriformes > Trichomycteridae > Trichomycterus > Trichomycterus rosablanca. Next base: position 44,665,470 of record NC_085992.1, read on the forward strand.
CGATCGCGAGACCTCATTCATCAGCCACCCACCTTTAGACACAGCCAGTCTTGTCTGTATGTAGTAAGGCAGTTGTAGCCTAGTGGTTAAGGTACTGGACTAGTAATCGAAAGGTCACTGGTTCATGCCCCACCACTTCTAGGTTGCCACTGTTGGGCCCTTGAGCAAGGCCCTTACCCCTTAATTTTATAGACAATATACTGTCACAGTACTTTAAGTCGCTTTGGATTAAAATGTAATATAATGTGTACTGTAGACACCTGACTGGCCAATAGCACAGCTCAGGATTCAGACCCTGGATCCCAGTGGTATCAAATTATCGCAGTTTACCACTGCAAGCAATTGAGTTAATGGAACTTGAACCAGTGACCTTCTGATCATTTGCTATCCCTGCACTATCACTATAGGTGATTTTGGTGTGTCTGTGTAAACAGGGTTGTTTTGACTAGTGCCATCAGAAGGGTCATATATGCTGAAATAACTTACGGAACTTTCGGAGATGAATTTATTTAAAGAATATATTTTCATTGATGCAGAACCAGCTGATATGAAGGGCAGTCTGCCAGTTTATTAAAAAAATACTTTAATTACTACAACTATGGATTTGACTTCATTTATAAATATTGATTAGGCTCGACTCAGTTATCAGTCTTCTGTATTCGTGCATGACAAGACAACTGTGTTTCCACACAATGCAGTCTGCATCTCCTTACACTCCAGGATGTTGAGTTGTTGTCTGTATGCTAGCTTACCGCTGCTGGGTTCCAGGGTTTGAACCCCAGTGGTGCGTTCTGCTATTTGAGTGTATGATATGTTGCTCATTCCCGGAGATCAGTCTCCAACCCAGGACCTAGTCAGTCACCTAGGGCAGTGATAGCTCAGTGGCTAAGGTACTGGATTAGTAATCAGAAGGTTGCCGGTTCAAGACCCACCACCACCAAGTTGCCACTGTTGGGCCCCTGAGCAAGGCCTTTAACCCTCAATTGCTTTAAATCATGTTCAGTCATAACTGTAAGTCGCTTTGGATAAAAGCGTCTGCTAAATGCTGAAATGTAAATGTTAATGTAGTCATTTCTCTTGATGACTCCCAGATCAGACCATCTGATAAGGTACGAAGCCTTGGTGTTGTCCTGGATAACCAGCTGACTTTCTCTCCTTATATAGCCAACATGACAAGATCGTGCCGGTTCCTCCTCTACAACATCAGGAAGATTCGACCATTTCTCTCCAGGGAAGCTACCCAGATTCTGGTCCAATCACTTGTATTCTCACAGTTGGACTACTGCAACTCCCTCCTGGCAGGAGCTCCCATGTCCACTATTAAACCCTTGCAGCTCATTCAAAATGCAGCTGCCCGTCTGGTTTTTAACCAACCCAAACACTGCCACACCACCCCACTGCTGCGTTCTCTTCACTGGCTTCCTGTAGCTGCACACATTCAGTTTAAAACACGGATGCTCGCCCACAAAGCCAAAAATGGACCAGCCCCAAGCTACCTTCGTGGTCTAATCAAAACCCGCTCTGTACCACACAACCTCCGAGCCACTAGTCTCGCTCGACTTGAGCCTCCACCCAGGACTAAAGGAAGACGAGCGTCAAGGCTCTTCTCTGTACTGGCACCCAAGTGGTGGAATGAACTTCCTCTGTCTGTCCGAACATCTGAGTCTCTTGCTGTCTTTAAAAAACGATTAAAAACCCACCTTTTTACTAAGCACTTAAGCTGACTTGTACTTATTTACTAACATTTTTTTTCCATTTCCAAAAAAAAAAAAAAAAAAGAAACACCTTGGTTCTAACAGGTTTCAGCAGATTTGTGTTCTTCGACTGTTGTTTACTAAAACTTGAGAAATGAAATGTTCACTATGGAAGCACTGTAAGTCGCTCTGGATAAGAGCGTCTGCTAAATGCAGAAAATGTAAATGTAAATGTAAATGTAGGAATACAGACGTTGGCTATGACGTGATGGCTGCGAAGACTAAGGCCTTGCGGTGCTTTGGCTTCCTGTTCTGGGAGAGTTACTGCATTGCGTCTAGGATATACACCGATCAGCCATAACATTAAAACCACCTCAATGTTTCTACACTCACTGTCCATTTTATCAGCTCCACTTACCGTATAGAAACACTTTGTAGTTCTACAATTACTGACTGTAGTCCATCTGTTACTCTGCATACTTTTTAAGCCCGCTTTCACCCTGTTCTTCAATGGTCAGGTCCCCCACAGGACCACCACAGAGTAGGTATTATTTAGGTGGTGGATCATTCTCAGCATTGCAGTGACACTGACATGGTGGTGGTGTGTTAGTGTGTGTTGTGCTGGTATGAGTGGATCAGACACAGCAGTGCTGCTGGAGTTTTTAAATAGTCCACTCACTGTCCACTCTGTTAGACACTCCTACCTAGTTGGTCCACCTTGTAGATGTAAAGTCAGAGCCGATCGCTCATCTATTGCTGCTGTTTGAGTTGGTCATCTTCTAGACCTTCATCAGTGGTTACAGGACGCTGCCCACGGGGCGCTGTTGGCTGGATATTTTGGGTTGGTGGACTATTTTCAGTTCAGCAGTGACAGTGAGGTGTTTAAAAACTCCAGCAGCTCTGCTGTGTCTTATCCACTCATACCAGCACAAGACACACTAACACACCAGCACCATGTCAGTGTCACTGCAGTGCTGAGAATGATCCATCACCTAAATAATACCTACTCTGTGGGGGTCCTGACCATTGAAGAACAGTGTGAAAGCAGGCTAAAAAAGTATGTAGAGAAACATATAGACTACAGTCAGTAATTGTAGAACTACAAAGTGCTCCTATATGGTAAGTGGAGCTGATAAAATGGACATGAAGATGAATAAATAAACGAATTAATTAATACAAAACATTTAATTATACCTATTTTGAATTAAAATGGGTCCAGCTAGATTTTACTCCCAAATAAATAAAATCTGATTCAGAATTATCCTGATTATCTTTTATTGTGAGACCGAAATAATCCTGAACACTAAATAAATATTATGGTTTAGGCGGCTGTGTAAGATTCTTTGTTTAGTCTCATGCTTTAGAAAAACAACCTAATCCCTACCCACCAAACCTTAACACCGTTTAGAAGATTTCCCCTTATTAAACCCCTTGTTTCTTAATCTCTTTGCACCTTCTTCATTCAGCGTGCTTTTGATGTATTGATGTATGACAGAAGACTCTTGTTACTTACACAGATCTCTGATACCCACAAGTACACACGGCTATTACAGAATCAGTCTGCTTATGTAATAGTGCAGGAAGAAAAACAAGGTCACGCCGGGACACAGTGAGTGAGTGAGAGAGAAGAGAGAGAGCGAGAGAGAAGAGAGAGAGTGAGAGAGAGAGATGGCATGGAATGATGGGATATGGGAGGCTGCATTTTAACTTTTATCAAAAAGTAAACATTGCAGGAAACTCCAGTATTAAACTGGGAGATGTGGTTAAAAATGAGAATTAAAGGCTTTTTTTAATCATGGTATAGAGTAACATGGAATTTTAAGTCACATCTATGTCTTTTTTCTCTGTGGAGCAGATATTCTGTCATAAACATTTACAAATGTAGGTTCACTTAAACGTTTATAGTGTTTTTTTAATCTTCTGGGTCAAAAAATACACATTGACCTTTATTATTTTCATTTCGGTTATTTAGCGGACACTTATCCTAAGCGACTTACAACTGTGACTTAAAAACCCAGAGGTGGTTCTGACGGAAACAATGACAGTGCCAACAATGCTGCTTCTACTAGATGTGACGGACACCCAGCGTGTTTGCACCAAAAATGTCTAGAACTTACAATGGACTTTATCACAGACTGGACTGAATAATGAAGAACTCACATTATTTTTTTGCTAGTCATAACTTTCAGTTCAATGTCATTTTTTGTTTGTATGATTTGTGTAAATCATATTTATTTAAAGTATCCCCGAGGCCATCCAAGGAGCCGGCAGACAGAGCTGAGATTCGATATGATGTATTTGAGATCCCAGCTCTGGTTCCAGCGTGTGTTTTTACCGCTGCGCCACCTGAGCGGCCCGAAACCTTAATTTTAAGGGTATAAATTTCTCGAAGGGCGTTGAGTTTCAAAGATTTTGAGTTTAGGGGACGTTGAGTTATGAGGTACCTCTGTATAATCAAGCAAGCTTTAAATAATCATAGACTTAGAAGCTACTGCACATGCTTCTAAATCAGCTTCTTAAAGCTCTAATTTAGTTTGTTGGACAAAGAAGAAGCAGGAGCAGGGTTTTCTTTTTTTCAATTGGAGTCTTTAAGCTCATAGCAAGGTAAAGCTTGTTTGACTGTACACAGTGTCACACATTTGCTGACTTTTTTGGTTATTTGTATTATTTGTGATTAAACATTAAATAACATTTCATTGAGCATACAGGGACAGTTTTTTTTTATCACTGTTGAATGCATTTTTGTTATGTAACTGCGTAGTCAAATTAGCCCTATTAATATGGGCACAGAGAGGTCACCAGGAACAAGGCTTTAGAAAGCCGTATCATACGTTTAAAACATGTAAACGTTCACCTGTCATTATGCACATCTGTGGGTGCATCAGGGTCAGTTATGAATAGCAGTGCAGGGCAAGTCACAGCACGCCTGATGCACCGTGGTTCAGAGGAAACATCTACAACAATCTGCTGCATGTCGTAATCCTGGCAGGGACATTCTCTGGAGTGCAGGAGGTGAAAAGTTGATATATTTACGGCTTTGTTACTTCTGTTTACTCCCTGTATTAGGTGGCACATTGGTGCAGCTGGTAGCAGCGTCGCTTCACAGGTTTTCTCTGGGTTCTCTGTTTTCCTCTCACCCATTAAGTATCAGCAGAAGTATTCAGTCCATTGTGGATCCTCGGCTGCTTTGCTCATCGTTTTTTTTTTTTTTGACTATGCAGATAAACAGGGAAATTCTTTTTATTAGTGACTCAAAGTGAAAGAGAATTTCTTCTTTCTGGGAATTCTTTTGTAAATTAACTTTCCGAATTTTGCATCTTGCATGCGCATTATTGTTCAGGTTATTTTACAGTGATGAGATCATGAAAGAATATCTTTACTACATTTACTTTTACAGCATTTAGCAGACATACGAAAGTGATTGTTCATAAAAGAGATGCAGACCTGCTGCTTAATTTAAATCTTTCTACGTGGCAAATTTTGAGTCCAGCACATAACATTAAAACCACCTCCTGGTTTCTACACTCACTGTCCATTTCATCAGCTCCACTTACCATATAGAAGCACTTTGTAGTTCATCTGTTTCTCTACATACTTTTTTAGCCTGCTTTCACCCTGTTCATCAATGGTCAGGACCACCACAGAGCAGGTATTATTTAAGTGGTGGATCATTCTCAGCACTGCAGTGACACTGACATGGTGGTGGTGAGTTCTTAAATACCGTGTCCATTCACTGTCCACTCTATCAGACACCCCTACCTAGTTGGTCCACCTTGTAGATATAAAGTCAGAGACGATCGCTCATCTATTGCTGCGGTTTGAGTTGGTCATCTTCTAGACCTTCATCAGTGGTCACAGGACGCTGCCCACGGGGCGCTGTTGGCTGGATATTTTTGGTTGGTGGACTATTCTCAGTCCAGCAGTGACAGTGAGGTGTTTAAAAACTCCATCAGAGCTGCTGTGTCTTATCCACTCACACCAGCACAACACACACTAACACACCACCACCATGTCAGTGTCACTGCAGTGCTGAGAATCATCCACCACTTAAATAATACCTGCTCTGTGGGGGTCCTGGGAGAGTCCTGACCATTGAAGAACAGCATAAATGGGGGCTAACAAAGCATGCAGAGAAACAGATGGACAACAGTCAGTAATTGTAGAACTACAAAGTGCTTCAGCTGATAAAATGGACAGTGAGTGTAGAAACAAGGAGGTAGTCATAATGTTATGTCTGGTCGTGTATTTGCGTACTAGTCTGTTGACCAGACTGCGGTTTAATTAGACTTAGTAAAATGTACATGGAACAGTGGTCACTTTTCAAGTTTGGGAAGAAATCCCTTTTCTCCAACTGCCAGTTGTGCCTGTTAGGGGCGCCCAGCCAACCGCAATCAGAGCTGAGATTCGAAATCAGAGAGTTCCAGAGTTTCGACAGCAGAAAATCCCACTGTGCCATCTGGATACGTAAAACATTTTCAAGATCCTGGTGGGAGAAAACCCACGTAGACATGGGGAGAACATGTAAACTCCACACAGAAAAGACCCGGACCACTGAATCTGAGAATCGAACCTAGGATCTTTTTTGCTGTGTGGCGACAGTGCTACCTATCTTATCTGACCCTTCCTCCTTCAGACAAGGCCAATCCTGTCTGTTGAGCATCCGACCAGGCCAGTAGCACTTGACCGTGAACTCACTGTAGTTGTGGGCCTGCGTACTGTGCCAGCTGATCTCCCCAGGTACCCACATACTATTTCTAGATATCCGTGCAGAGCATCAGCGCACAGCTGGAGGTGATGTATCAATATGAATAAACGCTGTACGTTTCAGCGCAGTGCAGCTGCAGCTGTGAGCCGAGCCCTCGGCTCCGATGTAAACACTTCCCTATAGGTTCTATAGATGGAGTAGCACAGCGGGTGCCAGCGCGAGTTCTTCTCTCCAGGCGAGAGAGACTCAGCGTGAGGAAACGGTGCTGAGGAAGCAGCCAGTCAGGAGGGACTGGAGGGAAGGAAACGCTCGGCGCTGGAAGCAGGCCAAATTTCAATGTTCCTCTGTCAGATGAAAGGGCATATCCCTGTGAGAGCACTAATCACCTCGTAATTGTATGTTCTTCTTCAAAATTAATGGACAACATTGATTTGATTAATTCAGACACGGCAGGATGCTAATATCCAATTAAATCCCGACCTTGCTAAAGCTGCCCCGGTACATGATGGGTACAGGCAGGGCTGGTAATGCCGTTCATTTCTCTCTCTCTCGCTCTCTCTCTCTCTCTCGCTCTCTCTCTCTCTCACACACACACACACACACACACACACATTCGAACGCCACCTGCTTCTGTATAGCCAGCTAGTCATTACTATTGTGTTTGAAATATATGGAGATACCTGATACTAATGTCCCAACTATAATTAAATCCTTCATTAATTCATTCAGTCATTCATTGTCTGTTTTATAACCACTTTATCGTATTCAGGGTCGTGGTGGGTACAAATCACTTGGCAAAAGGCAGGAAACACCCTGGACAGGTCGTCAGTCTATCACACACACACACACACTTACACTTACATACACTAGGGGAACTTTTAGTACCTCCAATTAACCTGACTGCACATCTGTGAGAAACCCACACAGACACAGGGAGAACATACAAACTCCTCACAGAAAGGACCCGGGCGGCTCCACCTGGGAATCAAACCCAGGACCTTCTTGCTGTGAGGCGACAGTGCTGCCCACTGAGCCATCATGCCACCTCTTGAAATATTTCATATGGATATAAAGAAATGATTAATGATGAATCATAACACTTATTGTTATCACACTGTTATCTCATTTTAACCTGTGATTACCCCTTGCTGTATCGATTAAGTCCTTATCAGAGTCACTCAGGTCATTATGCTGATCATATCTGCTGCCTTTAATAAGTGAACTATGAGTAACTACCTTCAGCCCAGCATTTAATATTTCCCTGATCGTCACATGCACTATTGCTATTAAATAGGCATCAACATGTCAAGTCAAGTAAAGTCAAATTTATTTATATAGCGCTTTTTACAGTGAACATTGTCTCAAAGCAACTTTACAGAATCCAGGACCAACAGACCAAAAACCCCTGTTGAGCAAGCCGAGGGCGACAGTGGTAAGGGAAAACTTCCTGAAAATTACAGGAAGAAACCTTGAAAGGAACCAGACTCAGCAGGGTTCCCCATTCCTCCTTGGGTGGCCTGGGGGATAATTTGAATACATAGGATTTACACAAGGGCGACTCGGTGGGTAGCACTGTCGCCTCACAGCAAGAAGGTCCTGGGTTCGATCCCCAGGCGGGGCGGTCCAGGTCCTTTCTGTGCGGAGTTTGCATGTTCTCCCCGTGTCTGTGTGGGTTTCTTCCGGGAGCTCCGGTTTCCTCCCACAGTCCAATAACATGCAGTCAGGTTAATTGGAGACACTGAATTGCCCTATAGGTGAACGCGTATGTGAGTGTGTGTGTATGTGTCTGCCCTGTGATGGACTGCCCCCCGACCCTAATTGGATAAGCGGTTAAGACAGTCAGTGAGTGAGTGAGAATTTACACAAATCATACACACACAAAATTAAATTACACTAAAAGTTATAACTAGCAAAAAATAATTAAAGCTCTTCATTCTTTGTCTGTGATAAAGTCCGTAGTGAGTTCCTAACGTTTTTGATGCAAACAAGCCCGAATCCATCACATCTAGCAGGAGCAGCATTGTTGGCACAGCAGTCACGACGTGCAGTCTTTAACCTCGGGGTAAAACAACAGAAGATGGAGTTAAAATGTGAAATCATTAAGAGTAAAATGTCAGTTTTGCAGTGAGTAGCTTTAGACTCCGGCACCCCTAATTATTACAGCAGAACTAAAAGGGAGAGCGAGCAGGTAACAAAGTCATGAAGGCTTTCACAGGACATCAGCGCCCACCTCCCCCACCGTCATCAAACCTGAGTGAACAGACAAGAGAGGCAGAACGACAGCAACCCAACATCCCTGATCACCACAAGTTTCTATGACCAAGAACCCCCAAGCTCTGCGGCTTTGTCTATATTCGGGGTGGGAAGCTCCGGTCAGAAATCACATGTCTGTTTTTTGGGGTGATCATAATGTTTTGGCTGATTGGTATAGATCTGTAATGATCCCCAAAGACAAATTACACAAATATTGTATCAGTAATGAATTAAAACTTTTGGAATTTGCTCCACATGTTTATTGTGAATTTATTCGTATTTAGTTCTGTATTTGCGGACTGTAAATCATTGTTGCTTTTATTCTTATCGAAATGCTTTTACTAGGCCAAACTCATCCATCTCTCTCCCACGCTGGCCGTGTGAAGCACGTGGGGTGCGTTAACGTTGTCACAGCAGGGTTCAAAATGTCCTGCAGCATCTGGCCCGATGATTAACAAGCTGGGAAAGTAATATTCGAGGAAACTAAGATGATGAGCCAATTGTTGAGCCAACACGTTTATTTTACGAGAAGCTTCTGTTAGTGCTGACGGCGCAAGAGATTTTTTTCTTCTTTATCCAGAGTTTATCAAATTATTTCATATATTTATTAACAATGTTTATGACACAGTGTTTTCCTAAAATCAACCATCCTTTAAGTTACTGTGATCAGTAGTTGAGGTGAACTGAGGGTGAACTGGTTGGCATCGTAAAGCTCTTGTTAGTGCTGACAGCGCAAGAGATTCTCAAAAGTTCGGAGTCGAACTCCGAAGTGTTCCAAACTCTGGGCTGAAATAATTGATAAACCCCAGTTTTATACAGTTTCCTAAAACATGCAGAAGTTTTACTCTCAGCTGTAAATTACCCCTGGCTGTGAGTGGGTGGATGTCTGAATGTTGCGATTGATTGGGGTGTTACTGCTTTTGCTTAGTGTTTCTGGGTGGCACTGGATCCACCACAAGAACCAACCAAACAGAATGAATCAGGCAGTGAAATAAATTGATTGTTTGTTTGTTTATTAGGATTTTAACGTCATGTTTTACACTTTGGTTACATTCATGACAGGTACGGTAGTTACTCATGATACAAGACTCATCAGTTCACACAAGGTTATATCAAACACAGTCATGGACAATTTAGTGTCTCCAATTCACCTCACTTGCATGTCTTTGGACTGTGGGAGGAAACCGGAGCACCCGGAGTAAACCCACGCAGACACGGGGAGAGCATGCAAATTCCACACAGAAAGGACCTGGACCACCCCACCTGGGGATCAAACCTTCTTGCTGTGAGGCGACAGTGCTAAAATAAATGGATAAATAAAAATTCTGTTCACTACAATGACATGACATGGAGGGGGTCGGGTCCTTTCTGTGTGGAGTTTGCATGTTCTCTTAGTCTCTACATGGGTTTCCTTTGGGAATTCTGTTTTCCTCCCACAGTCCAGAGACATACACCAATCAGCCATAACATTAAAACCACCTCCTTGTTTCTACACTCACTGTCCATTTTATCAGCTCCACTTACCATTTAGAAGCACTTTGTAGTTCTACAATTACTGACTGTAGTCCATATGTTTCTCTACATACTTTTTTATACCTGCTTTCACCCTGTTCTTCAATGGTCAGGACCCCTACAGGACCACCACAGAGCAGGTATTATTTAGGTGGTGGATCATTCTCAGCTCTGCAGTGACACTGACATGGTGGTGGTGTGTTAGTGTGTGCTGGAGTATTTAAATACCGTGTCCACTCACTGTCCACTATATTAGACACTCCTACCTAGTTGGTCTACCTTGTAGATTTAAAGTCAGAGACGATTGCTCATCTATTGCTGCGTAGAGAAACAGATGGACTACAGTCAGTAATTGTAGAACTACAAAGTGCTTCTATATGGTAAGTGGAGCTGATAAAATGGACAGTGTGTGTAGAAACAAGAAGGTGGTTTTAATGTTATGGTTGATTGGTGTAGGTCGTAACAGGGTGCAATATTCACTAGCTTCATGTCTTCCCATTTATTTTTCCATTGGATTCCTTCTCTGTGTCTTTTCTCCTGGCTTGTAACAGTAGGCGTTCTTTGCCACTGAACTGTCATCGCTGTATCTGATGTGGTTGTACCATGCGACTCTTTAATTACATCAAATGAAACAGTATGACCAGTTTTGCCATGCTATGCTTTATGTATTCTTTCACCGCTTGTGGCGTTGACTCAATTAGCTCATAGGAGCTTTTATTTGCAGAGACAAGAAGGTGATTCCCCAAATGTTCTTCCCTCACTCAGGCATTGTCAGTAGTCTGCTGATTGTCTGACCAGGCCAGAAGCCAGTTTCGACCAAGACTAGAACACAGAAAAAACACAGAAGCTATCAATCTTTGTGATGTACCCAAAACCTGTGGTCAGTGGACCATTGTGGCCAGACTGTCATTTCTGTACATAAATGGAGCTTTTTCAAGGGCTCAACGGTAAAAGCTTGGCTTAGCTGGAACAGTGGGTGCAACATAAAAACAAGGGTCGCCTCCGCTCAGTCTGTGAGCAGTTTCAAGTTATCTGTATGTATCTGGGCAATCTCATTTCCTCCTAACAAAACCACAGCATATAAAGGTACTTTGATACCGTATACACATACTTTTTCATCAAAGCTGTTTTCTCTACAGCTTTTCACATAGGGTTGCCAGAACCACAGTTTTGCAGCAGAACTTGTCGATTTTAAACTGCTGCTGCTTGTTAATGTTTTCCTACTTTATTCAGAGTTCATCAAATTTCTTTACCCTCCTCTGTGGTCCTCCTGGATTTGGGTGTCCTCCTGGATTCTTCACTCAAACTTCATTTCATGTCAGCTCCCTTGTTCAAACCTCTTTCTTTCACTTACGCAATATAGCTAAAATCCACCCATGTCTTTCCCAGTCTGCTGCTAAAGCACTAATCCATGCTTTTATTTTATTGTAACTCTCTTCTTGTAGGCATCAGCTCTTCTCTACTTCATAAACTTCAGATGGTCCAGAATTCGGCTGCCTGCCTCCTCACTTACACTCGGTCACATCACCACATCACGCCTGTTCTCCAAAACCTCCACTGGCTTCCCATAAAATATCATATTCAGTTTAAGATCCTTCTCCTCACATACAGAGCTCTCAATAATCTTGCTCCGTCCTATATCTACAAGCCAGTGCACGCTTTCCGTGCTTTCCCTCCTCTAACCTCCATAACTGGTGATCGAGCATTTTCCAGACTTGCTCCATGCCTCTGGAACTCTCTTCCTTCGCATATTCAGCAATCAAACTCACTGTCCTCATTTAAATCCAATTTTAAAACCCACCTCTTCTGTCTTGCATAAAGTCTTCCTCCATCTTGACCTATTGCAGCGCATCTCTTTTATATGTTGTCATTGTGACTTTTGTATCATTGTCTTCCCTGTTTGTTTGTTGTTTATTTGTTCCCTGTATTATTAATTGTACTCTGTAAGCGTCTTTGGGTTGTTGAAAAGCGCTATACAGTGGACCCTTGACTTACGACTTTAATTGGCTCTGTTCTTAAGTCAAAATGTTCATTAGTCAAACCTATTTTTCCCATAAGAAATAATGTAAATAGAATGAATACTTGCCAGACCTCCCAAACCCCCTTACCTAACCTTTTTAATGTCTTAAATGGTATTTTTTGTTATAAATACAAGTATATTTGCCCATAAATCTTAAATTATAGAATAGACATTCCTGTAATAGACAATTATAAACAACAATACACAGTAGTACTGTACTACATAAACACACATCACATTTCAGTACAGTACGTGTGCTGTACCATACACCATAATACATTGTATCTACCAGAAACAACAATAACTCTCATATTTCTCTATTATTTCCTTTTTTATTTCAATAGTGTTGTATTTTGTAGGTGTAATTTCATGAAAGAATAACTTCCTTCTTCTCTCTTACTTAATGTCCCCTCTGTCTGATACACAGTTACATCTACTGGCAGGAGTAATTATACAACAACAAAAAACTGCGCTTTCTCTGCACCTTCTCTGGGTACATTTGAATATAGAATTTTACAAAATTCTAAAGAAAACACCGGAAAAACACCGGAATAAAGAAAACACCGGAAAAACACCGTCCACTGTCTGAATGTTCGCTCACTGTATATGTATATATATATATATATATACAGTGTATCACAAAAGTGAGTACACCCCTCACATTTCTGCAAATATTTCATTATATCTTTTCATGGGACAACACTATAGACATGAAACTTGGATATAACTTAGAGTAGTCAGTGTACAACTTGTATAGCAGTGTAGATTTACTGTCTTCTGAAAATAACTCAACACACAGCCATTAATGTCTAAATAGCTGGCAACATAAGTGAGTACACCCCACAGTGAACATGTCCAAATTGTGCCCAAATGTGTCGTTGTCCCTCCCTGGTGTCATGTGTCAAGGTCCCAGGTGTAAATGGGGAGCAGGGCTGTTAAATTTGGTGTTTTGGGTACAATTTTCTCATACTGGCCACTGGATATTCAACATGGCACCTCATGGCAAAGAACTCTCTGAGGATGTGAGAAATAGAATTGTTGCTCTCCACAAAGATGGCCTGGGCTATAAGAAGATTGCTAACACCCTGAAACTGAGCTACAGCATGGTGGCCAAGGTCATACAGCGGTTTTCCAGGACAGGTTCCACTCGGAACAGGCTTCGCCAGGGTCGACCAAAGAAGTTGAGTCCACGTGTTCGGCGTCATATCCAGAGGTTGGCTTTAAAAAATAGACACATGAGTGCTGCCAGCATTGCTGCAGAGGTTGAAGACGTGGGAGGTCAGCCTGTCAGTGCTCAGACCATACGCCGCACACTGCATCAACTCGGTCTGCATGGTCATCATCCCAGAAGGAAGCTGACGCACAAGAAAGCCAGCAAACAGTTTGCTGAAGACAAGCAGTCCAAGAACATGGATTACTGGAATGCCCTGTGGTCTGACGAGACCAAGATAAACTTGTTTGGCTCAGATGGTGTCCAGCATGTGTGGCGGCGCCCTGGTGAGAAGTACCAAGACAACTGTATCTTGCCTACAGTCAAGCATGGTGGTGGTAGCATCATGGTCTTGGGCTGCATGAGTGTTGCTGGCACTGGGGAGCTGCAGTTCATTGAGGGAAACATGAATTCCAACATGTACTGTGACATTCTGAAACAGAGCATGATCCCCTCCCTTCGAAAACTGGGCCTCATGGCAGTTTTCCAACAGGATAACGACCCCAAACACAACCTCCAAGATGACAACTGCCTTGCTGAGGAAGCTGAAGGTAAAGGTGATGGACTAAACCCAATTGAGCACCTGTGGCGCATCCTCAAGTGGAAGGTGGAGGAGTTCAAGGTGTCTAACATCCACCAGCTCCGTGATGTCATCATGGAGGAGTGGAAGAGGATTCCAGTAGCAACCTGTGCAGCTCTGGTGAATTCCATGCCCAGGAGGGTTAAGGCAGTGCTGGATAATAATGGTGGTCACACAAAATATTGACACTTTGGGCACAATTTGGACATGTTCACTGTGGGGTGTACTCACTTATGTTGCCAGCCATTTAGACATTAATGGCTGTGTGTTGAGTTATTTTCAGAAGACAGTAAATCTACACTGCTATACAAGTTGTACACTGACTACTCTAACTTATATCCAAGTTTTATTTCTATAGTGTTGTCCCATGAAAAGATATGATAAAATATTTGCAGAAATGTGAGGGGTGTACTCACTTTTGTGATACACTGTATATATATATATATATATATATGTATATATATATATATATATATATAGAGAGAGAGAGAGAGAGAGAGAGAGAGAGAGAGAAACGGTTGGAGTCAACTTGTTCGTGACATCACGTGTTTCGCGAATTTCGTTTCGTAATCCGAAATTTGTTCGTACATTAAGTTGAAAAAGATTGCTCGTAATCCAAAATGTTTGTATGGTAAACCGTTCGTAACTCAAGGGTCTACTGTATAAATGTGATGGATTATTATTATTATTATTATATTTATTAACAATGTTCATGCAGAAAACCTAGCACGAGCATAAAATCAAACAAGTTACTTTGATCCATAGTTTAGTTGAACTGAACCTGGTTGGTGTTTTTCTATCTTTATGCAAGACATACACAGACTGATCGCCTGTCTGGAATCATCTGCACTGCTCGTGGTTCTTCTCATTCGTTCAGGTTCGACTGTGATTTATCACTTGTTTGTTGACAGATCCAGTAGGTGGTTTGTAGAAGGTTTTTGGTTCTGAGGAAATGTGAAGTGTTGCACTGTGACCGCCGTGACCGGTGAAGGTCGTACGATGCATCTACAAGGTTTTTGCTTGTTTTACTACAGCTGCAGTCATGTTTTGCATTTCAATAGAGATGCACCTTTTTGAAAAGTAGCACTTTTCTAAAAGGATGTCTAAAAGGAGGTGTAAACAAAAGCGGTGATGCTCTGCACAATTAATCCCAATTACGAAAATAAATTATCATACAAGCTGCTATAAAGTGGACAAAATGGACCTGGTTGGAAAAGCAAGTAAGTCTGTGAAACCTTAATTACATCCTCAAACTAACAATGGAGCGGCGCGACATTCACACTGGTGAGAGTTAACACACACATACACACCTATATACACACAATTCATTTTCTTTTAATATTACTTATACACGTTTCCCTCACAGACTGGCTGTTTTCCCTACAGTGCTCCACATACGGTTGCCAGTTTTTTTTTGGTATGGAGGTTTAGAAAAAGAACAATGTCTTTACTGTCATGGTTACATTGATGTGAAAAAGTATTTGCCCCTTTATTTTTGTCTCCATTACTAAATATTTGTATTTTGGAAAATGTAATTTCATTTATTCAGCATGTACAACCCCAAATCAGAAAAAAATTGGGACTGTGTGGAAAATGCAAAAAAAATAAATAAATAAAATAAATTCATAAAAATGCAGTGTTCCTTACATTTATATTGACTTTTATTTGATTGCAGACAGTTTGAACCCAAGATATTTCATGTTTTGTCTGCTCATCTTTATTTCATTTATTAATAAACCTTCATTCCTGCATTTCAGGCTTGCAACACATTCCAAAAAAAAGTTGGGACGAGGGCAATTTAGGGCTAGTAATGAGGTGAAAAAACTAAACTTTGATGTGATTCCAAACTGGTGATGTCAACAGGTGATTGTAATCATGGTTTGGTACAAAAGCAGCATCCAGGAAAGGCTGAGTCTTTGATGAGCAAGAGGACCTCCAGTCTGTCCACAAATGTGTGAGAAAATTATTAAAATTGGAAGGGATTTGCATATTTCTCCCTCTACAGTGCATAATATCATTAAACAATTCAAGGAATCGGGAAGAATTTCAAGGCCAAGAGCGCAAGCTTAAGCTGAACGCCCGTGATCTTCGATCCCTCAGACGGCACTGCATCAAAAACCGTCACTCATCAATAGCTGATATAACCACATGGGTGAGGGATTACTTTGGCAAACCTTTGTCAGGCACTACAATACGGAGCTACATGCACAAATGGCACTTAAAACTTTACAGTGCAAAAAAGAAGCCTTATGTTAACCATGTCCAGAAGCGGCATCGACTTCTCTGGGCTCGGAGGCATCTAGGATGGACCATCACACAGTAGAAACGTGTATTGTGGTCAGATAATTCAGCATTCCAGGTCTTTTTAGAAAAAATGGACGCCGTGTTCTCCGGACCAAAGACGGAAAGGACCATCCAGACTGTTATCAGCAACAAGTCCAAAAGCCAGGATCTGTCATGGTATGGGGCTGTGTCAGTACCCTCGGCAAGATCATTTACACTTCTGTGATGGCAGCATTAATGCAGAAAAGTACATCGAGATCTTAGAGCAATATCTGCTGCCCTCAAGACGTCATCTTTTCCAGGGACGTCCATTCATTTTTCAACAAGACAATGCAAAACCAAATGCTGCACACATTACAAAGGCATGGTTGAGGAAGAAGAGTGTACTGAACTGGCCTGCCTGCAGTCCTGACCTGTCCTCAATAAGAATGTGTGGAGAATTTTGAAATGAAAAATGCGACAGCGGCGACCCCGTACTGTTGCACATCTTAAGACGTGTTTGCAGGAAGAATGAGACAAAATAAAAGCTGAAATACTAAATCACTTGGTCTACTCGGTGCCAAAACATCTTTTAAGTGTGGTGAAAAGGAATGGCAACATTTCAAAGTGGTAAATGCTTTACTGTCCCAACTTTTTTTGGAATGTGTTGCAGGCCTGAAATACAGGAATGGATGTTTATTAATAAATGAAATGAAGTTAAGCAGATAAAACATGAAATATCTCAGGTTCAACCTGTCTGCAATCAAATAAAAGTCAATGTAAGAAACTCTGAGTTTTTTTCTGATTTGGGGTTGTATATATTATTTTTTTCATAAAAATAATCTAATCCAAATGCACATTTTAAAATATGATCCCAAAAAGTTTTGGCGATCATCCAGAAGCTTTTTTAATGTCAGTTCAGCAGTGATGTTTGGTTTTCTCCTTGCTATCCCTTCCATGAATCCTGTTTCTGCCTGATCTCTCAGGTCATAAACACTAAAGTCATGAACACTGGTCCTAGCTGAGGCTATACGTTAACATAATTGCTTAATTTCAAAGGTAAGCTCCAGGATGGGAGAGATTTATTCACTAGAAAAATGCAGCCGGAGGTTTTTTTCTACACCAAGCTTTGCAAACCGTGTCCTTACTTGACCTAGCCTTGCACAGTGGAACAGTCATGCTGATACATGACAAGGTCTTCCCTAAACTGTTCGTGCAATGTCAAGTGTATATTTAATTCTATTTAACTGATTTTATATGCATGCTTTGAATTGGTGTGGTTGAAAAACCTAAACTTAACATTTAGGGAGGTTGTTCACACATTTTGGCCATACTGTGAATGTTACTGAATATGTTCAAGTCAGCGTATTTAGTGTTCAGTCACACCCACACACACACACACACACACACACATTGAGCACTGTGCTTACACACTAATAAAAGTGTAGTTCCTGCACACTGGGGATTGTGGGCTCAGAATGGCTGTCCTCGTCTGAACTTTTTCCTCACTGACGCTGAGCCAGATTTCTTCATGGCAGAGGTGTCTGTTCTAGCGATCTCGAATGCAGGCCGCCTTTCTCACCTACGAAAGCTCAGAGCTCTCTGGAAAAGTTTCAATTTGTCATTTTCTCTGTCACAAAAGCCATGAAAGTGTCCTCTAAAGAGAAGGAGAACATGTCTTCCTCGTTAATGAAAGCTGGCATCTCACTTTGACATTAGCAGAATAGTCTATATTTCATGGCACCTTAACATGATTTTACTATTTTACTCTTCATATGGAATAAACAAATCTTAGACTAAACGGTTTCAGGGTCAGATGCAGGACAAACCATTTAGAAATGCTTGAAAAGTAATCTAGAATTCTTGTTATTCAAGCATTCTAGAAAAAAAAAAAAAATGCATAAATAATAATTTGTTTCCCTTTTCAGTTACTTTGATTACTTTAAACTTTGCTGTATGCTCGTGTAAACTTAAATCTTTACTTAGGGGTATCTGCTATTAACTGCTTGAACAGCTTGTTTGTTTACATGCCATACTACATTTAGATTTGTGGAATTTGTCTGTATCCGACTTCTTGTAGAGTAGGGCTGCTGCGATTGGTCGACTTAGTCGATGACGTCGCTAAAGATGCGTCAACGTCAATATATTAAATGATCCTTTTTAATTTCTACAACGTTTTTATTTATATAACCATTCATATGATTTCCCTCAGCACTACTTGCTGCGTGCATGAACCTAAGTTGTATTTGGTCGAGTCACTGGTTGGCGGCAGTCAGATGCAGTCAGAGGCCGATTGTAGAGAGCTTTCAAAGAAAAGCTAAAAGTTTTCCAAGATCCAAATCAGAAAAACTGCAAAACTGGCACAAAACAAAAAGGTGGTGTGTACACTGTGCAAAGCTTTGATGGTACCACAGCAGCACTAGCGCGCAATGTTACACGTCTGTATTGTTTCATTAAGCTTCTTAATCGCGGAGATCTTGAAATACCGTATTTCTTAGCGAGTTCAGTTAGACCGCCGCGCACTTTGCTGCGCTGGGCTCGTGATTTTTGCGGTTTAAAAAGTTTAAAAAGCTTCTCATGTGAAACACTTACCACAAGTGAACAAAAAATAGCACAACAGTGACATTACCAAGAACTGGACGTCCTTGTAAAATTGATGATAAGAAAAAAAAGAAAACTGATTTGGGAGGCTGCCAAGAGACCTAAGACAACATTAAAGGAGCTCCAATAATTTCTGGCACATACTGGTTTTGTACTTTATATGTGTGGGCTGTTGGGTAGGATGGCAAGAAAAACACCCAGCCTGGCTACATTTTGCAAAAGTTTACTTCAATTCTACCAAAAGCATGTGGGGGAAATGTGTTATGGTCTGATAAGATCAATGTTTAACCTTTTGCAAATAATTCCAAAATGCATGTACACTGATCAGCCATAACATTATGACCACGTCCATGTTTCTACACTTACTCTCAATTTTATCAGCTCCACTTATAGACTACTCCACTATATAGAAGCACTTTGTAGTTCTACAATTACTGACTGTAGTCCATCTGTTTCTCTACATACTTTTTTAGCCTGCTTTCACCCTGTTCTTCAATGGTCAGGACCCCCACAGGACCCACCACAGAGCAGGTATTATTTAGGTGGTGGATGATTCTCAGCACTGCAGTGACAATGACATGGT
Source organism: Trichomycterus rosablanca (assembly GCF_030014385.1). Taxonomy (NCBI): domain Eukaryota; kingdom Metazoa; phylum Chordata; class Actinopteri; order Siluriformes; family Trichomycteridae; genus Trichomycterus; species Trichomycterus rosablanca. Next base: position 44,684,890 of record NC_085992.1, read on the forward strand.
GGTGGTGTGTTAGTGTTTGTTGTGCTGGTATGAGTGGATCAGACACAGCAGTGCTGCTGGAGTTTTTAAATAGTGTCCACTCACTGTCCACTCTATTAGACACTCTTACCTAGTTGGTCCACCTTGTAGATGTAAAGTCAGAGATGATCGCTCATCTATTGCTGCTGTTTGAGTTGATCATCCTCTAGACTTAGCTGAGAATGATCCACCACCTAAATAATACCTACTCTGTAGTGGTCCCGGGAGAGTTCTGACCATTGAATAACAGCATGAAAGGGGGCTAACAAAGCATGCAGAGAAACAGATGGACTACAGTCAGTAATTGTAGAACTACTACAAGTGCTTCTATTTGGTAAGTGGAGCTGATAAAATGGACAGTAAGTGTAGAAACGAGGTGGTTTTAATGTTATGGATGATCAGTGTATGTCACATTGAATGTGGAAAAAGTTCTGAAATGATTCATATTGGTCTGATTTTTACATTACAACAATCTGGCATTGTCATAGGGGGGTGTATACTGTTTATATCCACTGTAGGTTCCATACAAACCATATAACAAAAGTCAGCCATCTAAGTGGAGGGGCATGTAAATTTGGGCGGAAATTGCAAAACACACCCTGGAGCATAAGGGCTTTAGTTTTGGTTTTGAAATTTTAGTTTGTTTCTTACAGACTGTGTGTTGTTCAGAAGGCTGTAATAATGTGATCTGAACGTACATGCATAGTTTTTAAAGAAGCATGACTGAATGAGTACATGAACAAAACGTAACTCGGTCATTCATGTTTAATTGCAGGTTTTTTCAAATGTTCACCGTAAAACGCTTTTTCAGTCATATTTTATTTAGACTGTGGACAAGCCTTGGTCAAATAAGACGAACAAGCTCTCCCACACAGTCGGAAATGGCGACTATTAATGAATACACTGAAAAAAGAGTTAATTGTTCTGCATGGGTTACTGGCAAAGTAGGTCAGGCTCAGTGTGGCTCATTTAAACAGAGGGGGATGGAGAGTAAAATCGAGCAAACTTTATGGGCGTTTTTCATCGCCGCATGTTGCTCACACAACCACTACAGTTCAGGATCGGCTTGGCAAAGCTTTGAATGTGACCCAGAATGCAAGCTGTGTACTCCCCAACCCCCATGTTGAACCGACATCGACACACATTATTCAGCCTGTTAAAAAGAAAAGACGTTAACACGCTGTAACTGGACTACACGGATCTGAGACTGTAAATCAACGCTGCCTGTGACCTGGGGTGACGGCTAACGATGCACAGACTCAGCAGGTGAAGAGACACATGCAGGTGTTGGACAGCGCTTCATGGAAATGACACTTCATCAAACTCATGCTTCTACATAGAAGCCTTAAAGAGACGAATCCGGAAAGGAAATACCAGCCAGTGGGTGCTGTCAGTGGGTGCAAGGATTCCACCAGCATGAGAACCTGACAGTATAGAATGAATAAGTGCAAACAGACATTCTGAGACCTGTAGGGGGGTGATACCCATTTCCTAAGAGCATCAAGACCTGAACCAGTTTTACTAAAGGACTGTAGTTCTCATTACAGAGAAATAACTCTCACTGAGCCCCACAGTCACTTCTATGACCCACACAATTCACATAAACACCAACATCTGTTATATGTATTGTATTCAGTTTGCCACAACAACATTTACAATTGAACTCGGACGGCATGGTGGCTTGGTGGGTAGCACTGTCGCCTCATAGCAAGAAGGTCCTGGGTTTGATTCCCAGGTGAAGTGGTCCAGGTCCTTTCTGTGTGGAGTTGGAGCATGTTTTGTTCGTGTCTGGGTGGTAATAATAAAGGAGCTCCAGTAATTTCTGGCAAGTAGGATGTGAATGGGGTAGGATGGCAAGAAAAACATCTAGCCTGGCTACATTTTGCAAAAACCCATATCAGTTCTACCAAAAGCATGTGGGAGAAATGTGTTATGGTATGAAGAGACCAAGGTTGAACTTTTTAGCCATAATTCCAAAAGGTATGTTTGAACACCTTACCCACAGTGAAGCATGGTGGTGGCAGCATTATTCTTTGGGACTGTTTTTCTTCAGCTGAAACTGGGGCTTTAGTCAAGGTTAAGGAAATTATGAGCAGTTTCAAATATCAGTAATATTTGGCATAGAACTTTCAGGTCTTTGCTAAAAAGCTGAATAGAAAACAATGACCCAAAGCATACCCCCAAATCAACAAAAAATGGCATCACTAAAAGAAGATCAGAGATTTGGAATGGCCCAGCCAGAGCCCAGATTTGAATCTAATTGAATTGTGTGGTGACTTAAAGAGGGCTGGGTACAGAAGATGCCCTCATAATCTGACAGATTCCTTCTTGCCACTTTTTTAAAGAAAAGTGGGCAAAGATTGCCAAATCAATTTGTGCCAGGTGAAGTGGTCCAGGTCCTTTCTGTGTGGAGTTTGCATGTTCTCCCCGTGTCTGTGTGGGTTTCCTCCGGGAGCTCTGGTTTCCTCCCATAGTCCAAAGACGTACATGTGAGGTGAATTAGAGATACAAAATTGTCCATGACTGTTTGACATTAAAAACCTGAACTAATGAATCTTGTGTAGCCAGTAACTACCTGTACTGTCATGAATGTAACCAAAAGTCTTGAGGTCAAAAGTTTACATGCACATTCATTCAAAATGTAACCACATTTTTTGGATTCTGGAATGGACTTGACTCTTCAGTGCAACCAACATATTTTCTGGATACAGTTGAAGTCAGGACTTATTTTGGCAACACCAAAAGCATTTTTTAAGTGTTCTTTGGGTTGTTGTTATGCCCGAACACCCAGTTGGGCCCAAGATTTAAGAATTTTGAGGTAATCCTCCTTCTTGATTGTTCCACTGGCAACCAAATAGCTATAGAGCAGAATACTTGCCTCAGTGTGCGTCATAGTTTCTACAATGTTGTTAGATTAAATACTTTTTGGTCAGTGTTGCCATTGAAACAATGGTTTCATTTGACCATTCTTCTCCAGAGGACTTCTTTCTTGAGTGGCTCCATTTATACCAATGGCAGTGTAAATCCTGCTTGACTGTGAGCAGTAATGCCTGTTTTGTATCATTACAGACCTGTTTTTGATTCTTGGATGACATCTAACCATGTGGACAAATTATATCTTAGGACAATGTGATAGTTTGGGTTTACCATTTAATTTTGGCAAGTGTCCCACCTAGAGACATTCGTTTACCCAAGATCTTTCTAAGATCTATAAAGAGTTTAGTAGACTTTCTAATGCTTTGTAATGTGTGTGTCTAATGTTTCCAGCCCTGTTTGAATGGGTATAAAAGTCACCTGCTGTGCTCATAATCACTAACATTGAAGGCTATGCCACAAAGCTAAAGGACATTAAGGAACTTACAGCATAAATTAGGTATATTTTTGACTTAATGAAATCATATTTAATTCTCTACTGCAGTCGAGATCCTCACAGCATACATGGCACCCACACAGGTTAAGAAGGTTTCATCTGAAATCTGCAGCTGCCGAGTGATTCTTTTTAGCAGACAGGGAGAGACAGGGAGAGTTGCACATGAGTATGAGAGATAAATGTGGTGAAAATGGAAGATTATGCATCTGAGGGGGAAAGAGAGTTTTATAATTAGTCTTTTTTAGTTTTAACTAGGTTGTTTTTAGGGATGTAACGATACACTCTACCCACGATGCGATGCGGTTCACGATATTGGGTTCACGATACGATTAAATCAAAAATTAAATAAAGACAAATTATGACAAAGTTTCCTTTTATTATTTCTCTTTTAAAAAATAAAATACAAGCCGCTCAGGTGGCGCAGCGGTAAAGTACGTTAGCGCACCAGAGTTGGGATTTTAGATAAATCGCATCGAAACTCAGCTCTGCCTTTCCGACTGGGTTGGGCGGCAGTATGAACAACGTTTGGCTGTTGTTCAGGGTTAGGGGTAGAGTCGGAGCATAGGTCCTCATAAGTGGTACGACTGCGGCCCCTGCTGGTTGACTGATGGCGCCTGCACAGGGCTGAGGAATAACATTGAGGGGGGTGTGACCCTCCGTGCGCAGTGTCTCTCGGTGTATGAACTCGGCTCGTGCAGGTGAAAAATGCAGGCTGTACTGACTGTGTGCCGGAGGGGGCGCAAGTCAGTTGAGTGGCGTCCTCAGTCACCGGCAAAAAGGGTCGAATCAGTATGGAGGACACAATCAGGGTAATTGGACATGACTAGAATAGGGATAAAAAATTGGGGGAAAAAAGTAAAAAAAATAAATAAATAAATCAAATAAAAAAAAATACAATACTGTATATGTGCTTATCTTTATTTATCTAAATAATGAATGCCCTTTTATTTTTGAGGTAGGTACAAACTATGCAAAACAATGCTGCACATTTCCCGTTTTGTGTAAAAAAAATAAACTGAAATGAAATAAATCCCACATTAAATAAATAAATGAATAATACAAATAAAGAAAGTATCCTCACATAAATAAATTTAGCTGGAAAATTCCGAACCTGGAAACCCTGTAGTGACGTCAACCAGACGAGGTGAATAGTGCCAGAATATCGAAAAACACACGCTGGAACCAGAGGTGGGATCTCGAATACATTGTATCAAATCTTAGCTCTGCCTGCCGGCTAAGGCTGAGCAGCCACATGAACAATGATTGGCCTGTTGTTCATATATGGGTGGGACTAAAGCCGGGTGAGGTCTCTCTCCCATGACTGGTGCAATTACGACCTCTGCTGGCTGATTGATGGCGCCTGCACCGAGATGAGAAAAGAGTGCTCTCAGGGTGTGTCTCGTACACAAGAGTGCTTGTACACAGTGCTGATCCGCACTGCACTTGTCAAAAGTGTAGGTGACAAGATGCATACGACTGCTGCCCACGTGTCATATGGGCATGGGTTAGCTTTGTTCTCCTCAATCAGAGCAGGGATTGGCATTGGTGGAGAGGAAGCATGACGCAATTGGCCAATTGGACGTGCTAAAAGGGAGAAAAAAGGGAGAAAATGCATAAACAAAAAAAAAAAAGGAATATCGATTTATTATACGTGTTAACCGATTTGAATCATTACACATGTGAATCAATTTTTAACTGTCTTGTTGTGCATCGTTACATCCCTAGTTGTTTTAAATCCGCTGTGGTATATGTGCCACTGGTTGTATAGGAAGCACCACTAGTGGTACAGCAGATCAACTTAAAAATTTGCAGCAATCACCCACACAGGTTGAGAAGGTTTCATCTAAAATGTGAAGCTGCCAAGTGATTCTTTTTGCAAGACAGCAGCATATTCTTTTGAAGAGCTCTCCACCACCCATGCCAGCGTCTCAGCCAGACCATTGGTGTCACTGTTGGGCTGGTATGGTACTGTAAACCAGCCATGGATCTGGGGATAATAGTACTAGAATTTGCAGAGCAGAGAGACCTTTAGGCTTATCCAGCATGCGGTTAATCTTTCTAGCTGTTTGTTCTGTTGAATTGTTCTCCTCATACGGTTGGTGTGGACCAGATACATGGATGGGCATGCACTGGGGTTTGGGTATGACCAAATATGCACCCATTCTGGCACGGTTGCAGTCTCTGTTTTCTGTTGCACTCTGATTGGACATCTGCCATTGTTCTTTTTTTACTTGTTCACAGCTACTGTCATTCTGGCACATATTTGCTTCTTTTCTAGACGTTTCTCAGCTACATTGAGAGACAGGGCGAGTAACACATGAGCGTGAGAGGTAAATGTGCTGGGAATGGAAGTTAATGCATCTTGTCTTTTTCGGTTTTACATTTACATTTACATTTTTGGCATTTAGCAGACGCCTTTATCCAAAGCCACTTACATTACAGTTACAGTATACAGTCTGAGCAAATGAGGATTAAGGGCCTTGCTCAAGGGCCCAACAGCAGCAACCTGGTGGGTCTTGAACCAGCGACCTTCTGATTACTAGTCTAGTACCTTAACCACTAGGCTAGGTTTTGGTATATGTAACACTGGTGGTATAGGAAGCACCCCAAATGGTACAGCAGATCACCTTGGAAAATGTTCATTGTACTGTCCCTGCATTTAGTGACCATGCAGTCCAAGCAATTGAGGCTTAAGGGCCTTGGCAGTGATGGATCTTGAACCAGTGTTTACTTGTCCAGTTGTTTAACCGTTGAGCTACCAATGTCCTTACATAATGGCCTGTCTTAAAGGTGTTAAACATGGTTTAGGTCACGGCTATGTGCAGGTCTCTGGAAGGCCTCCACACCAAACTTATCAAATCATGCCTGGGCACCCAGGTGGCGCAGCGGGATATCCCAAAGCACACCAGTGCTGGCGGCCAGTGGTAGCTCAGTGGTTAAGGTACTGGACTAGTAAACAGAAGGTTGCCGGTTCAAGCCCCGCCACCACCAAGTTGCCACTGTTGGGTCCCTGAGCAAGGCCCTTAACCCTCAATTGCTCATCATGTTCAGCTCATTGTGTAAGTCGCTTTGGATAAAAGCGTCTGCTAAATGCTGAAAATGTAAATGTAAATGGCGGGCATAATTGGCAATGCCTGCAGCAGACAAAAATTGGGCATTTAAAGTCTGCCGGCTGGGTATAGGACCGGACTGAATGTGGGTTGGGTCTTCGACGCTGTGTAAGGACCTTGGTTAGTAGCCCGAGGCGCCTGTACAGAAAGTGGAGGAGCACAGAGATTCGCCGAATGTGTGGGCAAATAAGAAGGGGTCGGTAGACTGTGCACACGTCAGAGGGAGCATGAGGCAGTCGAACAAACCCACCTCGGACATGACCGGAGTCTCCAGCAGCGGAAGACGAATTGACTATGCTAAACTGGGAGAAATAGGGGAAAAATGCATAAACAAAATAGCAAAAAAAAAAAAATGTCTTTATGGACATTTATGGACATTGCTTTGGGCAGAGGGGTACAGTTATCATACAAGTTATTTCAATTGCTCCAACCCTCTGCAAACATGGCAAAAAATAGGCTGCTGGAAATGGTTTCAGGGTGAAAGTGGTTAAATAGAGTGTTTGTTGCCCTGTGATCGACTGTATGGACTGTTGTGGACTTAATGGGTATACACTGATCAGCCATAACATTATGACCACCTCCTTGTTTTTACATTCACTGTCCATTTTATCAGCTCCACTTACCATTTAAAAATATTTTGTAGTTCTACAGTACAATTACTGACTGTAGTCCATCTGTTTCTTTACATGCTTTGTTAACCCCCTTTCATGCTGTTCTTCAATGGTCAGGACTCGCCTAGGACCACTACAGAGTAGGTATTATTGGGTGGTGGATCATTCTCAGCACTGCAGTGACACTGACCTGGTGGTGGTGTGTTAGTGTGTGTTGTGCTGGTATGAGTGGATCAGACACAGCACCTCACTGTCACTGCGGGACTGAGAATAGTCCACCAACCAAAAATATCCAGCCGACAGCGCCTCGTGGGCAGCGTCCTGTGACCACTGATGAAGGTCTAGAAGATGACCAACTCAAACAGCAGCAATAAATGAGTGATCTTCTCTGACTTTACATCTACAAGGTGGACCAACTACAGAGGAGTGTCTAATAGAGTGGACAGTGAGTGGACACAGCATTGCTGTATCTGATCCACTCATACCAGCACAACACACACTAACACACCACCACCATGTCAATGTCACTGCAGTGCTGAGAATCATCCACCACCTAAATAATACCTGCTCTGTGGGGGTTGAAGAACAGGGTGAAAGCAGTTTAAAAGGTATGTAGAGAAACAGATGGACTACAGTCAGTATTTGTAGAACTTCAAAGTGCTTTTATATGGTAAGTGGAGTTGATAAAATGGACAGTGAGTGTAGAAACAAGTAGGTGGTTTTAATGTTATGGCTGATCAGTGTATTCCTGTCTCACAATTGGTGTAAACACATCAAGATTGAGGGTATTTTTATCATAATTAAATTATGTCACAGTCGCTTTCCTTCACAACTTGTGGCCTTTTGGGGATTCAAGTTTGAATGCTAATGATTTAAGTTTAATATGTAAGAGTCATGTGTTAGCCACTGGCAAAAAAAATGAATTCACCCAGAAACATCGGGCACAAGGCAGGCTGGGCACTAGTCCATCCCAGAGCAATACATACTTACTTACATATTGACTCAGTCAGCTCAAAAGCAGTTCAGATCAGCCGCTGTACCTTCTCAATGTGCTTGAGAGTTTGGAAGAAACTGGAGGACCCACAAAAAAAAACCCACGCAGACATTGAACGAACCTCCTCACAAACAGGGAACCCTCGCCCGCAAGTCCCCAGAACCCATGTTGCTGTTCAGCACCCACTGTACCAGCTGCACTGCTTGCTTGATGAAAAATGACAGGCTGGAATAGAGGAAAAAAATGCAAACATGACTTCCTGTAAAACCTCCAAACACAGTAAATCTCACTAACGCAGATGAGCGTTTAATCCGAGCTCCAGGCGTAGCTGAAACACATCTGGTGTGATAATTTGTCAGGTTATGGTGGATGCAAATAGCTTTGCAAGAGCATGCAGGCTGTCAGCCTTCTAGTGAAAACCCTGAAAGCCTTTTTCAGCAGATCGAGACAGGAAATGAACCAGGTCAGAGAACATCAGGGTCATGTGTGTCTTATTGTCTGACCCAGTTTGTATGTGATTGTTTAGCAGACCTATAGCGAGGGAAATGCTTTACACAAATCTGTCTTAACAATCCTCCAAATGATCTGGACCAAAGACACGGCTCTAAAACGGCCATCCTGCCCATTAACCCACTTTATACATGCTGTAATTTAGCACCGTAGCTACTGTCTTTATGTGATTTGGGACACAGCCAACCTGGCAGCAGCAGTCGTGATTTAATTGGTTAATAATTAACCACACAGTGTGTCAGACGCTTGTGTAGATTGAATCATTGAATACAATATAAAAGTGGGAACATGTCTGAATGTACTGAGAGAGTCCGGTTCAGTAATGTATGTCCGTCGTCGTCTCTGGTCAGTCGGTGTTCACTGGTTCAGTATGAATGGACCACAGACAGGTGAAGGAAAGTTGGAACCGACAGACTGAAGCTGTGTCCCACTCAGCCGATTTAAGTGTGTTGATCAAGCTTAACTCTTGTCATTCCTTTCTGCTTCTCTGCACAGTGTGAACCTGATACTCAATTCAACACCCACTTATCCCATTCATTACACACGCAAACACACACACACACACACACACACACACACACACACACACGTGTACAACATAACTATTTACATACATATAGCACACACTACATACACCCAGGCACACACACAAGTATACACACACACACAGTTCAAGGTTTTATTTGTCACATACAGGTCATACATGGTATAACTAGCAGTGAAATGCTTTTACAACTTGCTTAAATTAAATTTAAAAAGGTGCATTGTGAGCTTAAAGTGAATGCAGTGTGCGTAAAGTACAAACCAGTGTTGTACAATTGGTGAGAAATGACTACATGTATACACTGATCAGCCATAACATTAAAGCCAGCTCCTTGTTTCTACACTCACTGTCTATTTTATCAGCTCCACTTACCATATAAAAGCACTTTGAAGTTCTACAATTACTGACTGTAGTCCATTTGTTTCTCTGCATGCTTTGTTAGCTCCCTTTTACGCTGTTCTTTAATGGTCAGGACACCCACAGGACCACTACAGAGTAGGTATTATTTGGGTGGTGGATCATTATCAGCACTGCAGTGACACTGACGTGGTGGTGGTGTGTTAGTGTGTGTTGTGCTGGTATGAGTGGATCAGACACTGCAGCGCTGCTGGAGTTTTTAAATACTGTGTCCCCTCACTGTCCACTCTATTAAACACTCCTACCTAGTTGGTTCACCTTGTAGATGTAAAGTCAGAGACGAGGTGTTTAAACACTCCAGCAGTGCTGCTGTGTCTGATCCACTCATACCAGCACAACACACACTAACACACCAACACCATGTCAGTGTCACTGCAGTACTGAGAATGATCCACCACCCAAATAATACTAAATAAGACTCTGTGGTGGTCCTGTGAGAGTCCTGACCATTGAAGAACAGCATGAAAGGAGGCAAACAAAGCATGCAGAGAAACAGACGGACTACAGTCAGTAACTGTAGAACTACAAAGTGCTTCTATATGGTAAGTGGAGCTGATAAAATGGACAATGTGTGTAGAAACAAGGAGGTGGTTTTAATTTTATTGCTGATCAGTGTACATGCATACACATAAAGAGTACAACAATAAAGAGTCAATAAAAAACAACCAAGAAAAAAATGTAGCCCATTTAAATTAATTATAAATTTAGACTGATGTTTTACATGTTTATTTAAATTAATAATGTTTGTTTTTTATAGCAACAAAAACTGAAAATTCACTAAACGAGAAAAAAAGAATTGAAAGTGGTTGAAATAAATTTAAATTATATTGATTTATTTACAATTTATTACAAAATCTATACAATGTATATGTACAAATAAAGATCATTTATAAAAAAAAAACCTTCAGTTTATACATTAACATTTATAAAATCACTGCACTACAGTCTGGAACTTAGAAAACTAAAGCTGAAATGAAACTAAAGTAAAGGAACAATGAAAACATTAGTGTACTGTTCTACTGTACTAAATAAAAACAAATACTGTGTTTTTTTATTTTATTAATACTAAATAAAGTATTGTATTTAATTTAAACATACAGATTCATATTTAGACTCCACCATATTTTAATAATATAAACTTATAGCTAAATGTAAACCAAAACTCTGTAAAAAATCATATGAAAGGAACCATACTGGTACAGTGTAGATTTCTCTATTTACTATAGTTTTGAATATATCTGGTTCTGGCAAACTCTGGCACATTTTTTAAGTGAATTCATTCTTCTGACAAGCATCATCTGTTAACATGAGAATTATCTACCTGTAGTGCAGATAAACAGACTGAAGTGAATATAGATCCATTCACTTTACAGCTCATGAATGCTAAAAGACGTTAACAGTTTTTCTAGTGAATAGGTGCAGTGGAACACAATACATCAGATTTACTTGATAAATAAACCGTGTGTGTGTGTGTGTGTGTGTGTGTGTGGAAAGCTCTGCTGCTAAACATATAAAAGCCTCTTCAGTCCTCGCCATGACAAAACGTTTAAAAGACGCTTTTTGTTGGTTTAATAGCCGTGCATGAATGCAGCTGTTATCCACCTATCACATGAGCCAGATGTTCATAACATAAAAAAGAAAAGTGCCGTGTGAACTAGAGGTGTTTCCCCTAAAGAAATCACACCAGCGACTCACCACGATCTGACATGCCAAGATCGGCCAGCGAGGAAAAAAAAAAACAGCCACTTGTGAGGAGAGGGATTTCTTTTTTCCACAGTGTGTATTCAGCTGTTATTCCCACAAGCTCACCATGTCTGAAAAAAGAGACGCGGTTAACTGAGAGTGGTTAAGATTAAAGAAGAGAAAACAAGTACCTCCCTTGGTTTGCTAGCATGAAGAAAATGAGATGTAGCAGGATGAGCTCAGAAAAATGTGAATCAGACAACACGAAAATATATTTATAAACAAGAAATGAATAAATAAAATATGAAGAAAGTATAAAGTAGAAAAACGTAAGACACGAATGAATTAATCAATAAATATGAGAGGTAACATTTAAAAAAAATTGAACGAAGGGATTAGGAATTTAAAAAGAATAAATAAAGGTACAAATGAAAAATTAGCAAATTAAAAGAATGAATTATTGCCCAAATAAGTTGAAATTGGTGGAGAAAACGAAAGACGGTGCTGTAATGGTCTAATGCACTAGCCTACCAGTGCTAAGATACAAGTTTAAATCTCAGTTGTGCTATCGACCGGCCTTTGCTGGCTGGTTGAAAGAGTGTGCACAGAAATGGTGAATAATGAAGTGAACTGTGTGACTCTCCATACACGTTACTGCTCTCTTTGAGAACTTGCCTCGTGCAGGTGAAAAAAAAACGGTTGGCTACTACACGTACCGGAGGGGCTGTGTGTTAGATATGGTCTTCTTTGGGCAGGGGGCCATATATACAGTGGGGCCAAAAAGTATTTAGTCAGCCACTGATTGTGCAAGTTCTCCTACTTAGAAAGATGAGAGAGGTCTGTAATTTTCATCATAGGTACACTTCAACTATGAGAGACAAAATGAGAAAAAAAAATCCAGGAAATCACATTGTAGGATTTTTAAAGAATTTATTTGTAAATTATGGTGGAAAATAAGTATTTGGTCAATAACAAACAAGCAACATTTCTGGCTCTCACAGACCTGTAACTTATTCTTTAAGAAGCTCTTCTGTCCTCCACTCGTTACCTGTATTAATGGCACCTGTTTGACCTCGTTATCTGTATAAAAGACACCTGTCCACAGCCTCAAACAGTCAGACTCCAAACTCAACCATGGCCAAGACCAAAGAGCTGTCGAACGACACCAGGAAGAAAACTGTAGACCTGCATCAGGCTGGGAAGAGTGTATCTACAATAGGCAAGCAGGTTGGTGTGAATAAATCAACTGTGGGAGCAATTGTAAGAAAATGGAAGACATACAAGACCATTGATAATCTCCCTTGGGGTCAAGATCTCATCCCGTGGGGTCAAAATGATCATGAGAACGGTGAGCAAAAATCCCAGAACTACACGGAGGGACCTGATGAATGACCTGCAGAGAGCTGGGACCAAAGTAACAAAGGCTACCATCAGTAACACACTACGCCAAGAGGGACTCAAATCCTGCAGTGCCAGGCGTGTCCCCCTGCTTAAGCCAGTACATGTTCAGGCCCGTCTGAAGTTTGCCAGAGAGCATATGGATGATCCAGAAGAGGATTGGGAGAATATCATGTGGTCAGATGAAACCAAAATGGAACTTTTTGGTAAAAACTCAACTCGTCGTGTTTGGAGGAAGAAGAACACCATACCTACTGTGAAGCATGGGGGTGGAAACATCATGCTTTGGGGCTGTTTTTCTGCAAAGGGGACAGGACGACTGATCCGTGTTAAGGGAAGAATGAACAGGGCCATGTATCGTGAGATTTTAAGCCAAAACCTCCTTCCATCAGTGAGAGCATTGAAGATAGAACGTGGCTGGGTCTTCCAGCATGACAATGATCCCAAACACACCGCTCGGGCAACGAAGGAGGGGCTCCATAAAAAAGCATTTTAAGGTCCTGGAGTGGCCTAGCCAGTCTCCAGACCTCAACCCCATAGAAAATTTGTGGAGTCCGTGTTGCCCAGCGACAGCCCCAAAACATCACTGCTCTAGAGGAGATCTGCATGGAGGAATGGGCCAAAATACCAGCTACAGTGTGTGCAAACCTGGTGAAGACTTACAGGAAACGTTTGACCTCTGTCATTGCCAACAAAGGTTATGTTACAAAGTATTGAGTTGAACTTTTGTTATTGACCAAATACTTATTTTCCACCATAATTTACAAATAAATTCTTTAAAAATCCTACAATGTGATTTCCTGGATTTTTTTTTCTCATTTTGTCTCTTAAATACAGATATACACAATTACAATTATTTATTATAAATAAATATTACAATCATTGGAATTAAATAATCATAAAGAAACTGATTAATAAACAAATAAATAACAATCGAGTTATATATTATTACGTCTGGGATGAAACGCAGCTTTCAGTATTTCTTTGCTGCTTACGTTAGTGCCTAGAACAGACAGTAGGCATGACTGCCAGTTCTGTCTGCGTGTAGCGCACCCAGTCAGGGTGTGGCACTGTCAAAACCTGAACCCACATCTCTGGGTGCTGGCACATTAGGTGTCTGTGAAAAAATAAATACACTGTGAGTCAGAAAATAGAACCTTATTACCTGTGCCCATAACTTCTTTCTTTTAGAATTCTTTCATGATTAGTGGCATTAGTGACTTAGTGCTCGTATTTATGCAAATTCATGGGGGGCATTTTAAACATTGTTTTTAACTAGCAATGAAATTTGTCATATATTTTATTGTTCACAGTTAAAGTTGTCATGTATCGTTAGTATGAAAATATGATTGTGAAAATGATCATTTCATAAGGTATTATAGCTACACGATTAAGGTCTAATTACACTATAATCGCTTTGTTGTGAATTAAAATTGATCAACATTTGCCAAAGTTACAGGCAAAAGTACAGAGGTCATTTTTTGAGGCGTAGTGTGTTTCTCCAGATATGTCATATATCAATTATAAACCTGCAGGTGGAACTTGATGGATTTATCTGTTTTGTCATATTCTTTTATTGAATAGAATACCTTTATTTGTCATGTATACATATACAGATGTACAGTACAACGAAATTCTTTTTTTGCATATCCCAGCTTGTTTGGAAGCTATAGAAAGTGGGTTAAGGGCCTTGCTCAAGGGCCCAACAGTGGCTGCATGGCAGAGCCATTTCACTTGATAGACTAAAGCCCTATCCACTAGGCTACCACTGTCCCTTTATGCTTTGTAATAGATTTTTTCATTATTGTTGAAGATTATTGTTGTCTCATACATCTGCACGACTGTACATTTGGAAATGGGTGGTACAACAGGGTTAAAATGTGCTCGAACTGTGGAATTTTAAACCCATTTTGGTTTAAATGCACTTGCATTGCCACCTCCGCAGAACTAGTCTTAATACAAAATGTATTTTAGTAGTTATTGGATTATATTTGACCATCTTGACGAATGGTTAAATATAGTATGGGAGGGAAATTTGGGGTTTCTCCTCAATCCTGGCAAAGACTTTTTATTAGCACAAAAAAGTCACCAGCTTTAGTCAATCAAATGAGCTAATGGGAAATTACAGGGTCATGCCATGAGAATAAAGGACTTTATTATTATTATAGATTTTTCTGTGCGAATTTTGGGCTTTTTTGACTTAAATGACTGCTCCAAATCACCTTTAGGGGTGATCGATGGACCCCCCGTCCACCTATTCATGTTATTGTCTGTTATTATTATTATTGTCTCATATACCTTCACGTCTGTACAATCATGAGTGAAATTATACAGGATCAGAATCTTTTAGACTCTGTATAGTTGCCAGATTTAAATTAAGCTCATTTATTTTACAGAGAAGTAAAGCAGGCTAGTCAGTGATGCTGGAGACAGCAGAAACTGAAAAACATTATCCAGGTAAGATAACCGACATCCCTTGCTGTTCTGGAATCCTTGGCGACAGTCACGTGATGGAAAGAATGCCCTTCAGGGTACGGCCGGGTCACCTGAGGATATGCTGAGTCACCCGCTGTGACATCCGAGTCGTTTTTTCGGCGCAGTGGAGACTCCCTCACTCACGCACTGCTCCTGAGATTCCACTCGCTCCTTAAGAGCTTTAGAAATAAACTTACAAAGGCGCTTCATGCTACGCCAGAGACTGAACAGCAGCTACGGGCGTTTCGCAGCCCTCTGTAGCGCGTACGCTTTTCTGTCGGGTTGTTTGCAGTCGTGTCCCTCTCGGGCTGCTGGCTGGTCCTTCTTCACCCCCTGGGTTTATTTCAGACGCTGTAGTAATCTGTGCGCAGCTGTTTATTTCCTTGCTGCTCATTCTGGATTAAAAACATCTGGAGCTGAAATACAGTGACTGTGATTTCCCATGGCTGCTTTGTGAAATGATTTGTTTTCAGCACTCATATACGCTACATAACACTAATAATGAATGATGCTTTAATAAAGTTCTGATTAAATATATAGGTCAGGCAGGTCAGGGTTGCAGTGGGTCTAGCAGGAACAGACCCTGGACACTGTTGGGATTGTTGAGATTTACTATTTCCACTTTCTGGCATGTTTTTGGGGTCAAATGGGGGCAAATCAGAACAGCCAGTGGAAATCCATGTAGACAATGAAGACCAACCAGCCAGCCATCTAAACAGACATGAGAGACATGAGGGTGCGGGTGACCGAAGCCCTGTGATGGATTGGCTATGCCTCTTGTTCCCAGTGTTTCCTGGAGGAACTAGACCCACTGCAACCCTGACTTCATGAAAATGAATCGAAGTGAAAAAGTACGGTTGTATACCAATAATCAACAAGGGATCTTCAAAAAGTTTCAGCACTTTTATATTTTGGTTGGAAATAGTGAGGGTGGGAGGAGGAGTAATCGGTCATGTCTGAGAGACTAAGAGAGAGCTTATAATTCGGATTTAGCGCCATCTGATTTCCACCTTTTTGGACACTCAAAGAAGCTTTAAGGGGAAGAAGATTTGCATGTGATGATGATGTGAAAGCAGCGGTGCATCAGTGGCTAGGCGCTCAACCAAAAACATGTTTTGCTGATGGCATTAAAAAGTTGGTATGATGCTGGGAAAAATGCATCGGAAGGTGACGATGTGGAAAAGTGATGTCATTTGTTTTTAATATTAGTTAAAAAAGTGTGGAAACCTTTTGAAAACCCCTCATACCAAGAATTCTGAACAGTAGTGTAATTAAAATGACTCGGCTGTGGATTTTACCTGCTTTTGTTCTCATAATGCTGCTTCATTTCAAGCAGTAAGTTGGCTGGTCCTTATCTTACCAGCCCAGCGTGTGCAAACATATGTCTGAACCCAATGCCTGATTGCTCCTGTGTAATGTTTACATTCTCTGTTCAGGCTGGCTGGTGACACTATACTTTGCTATCCAAACCTTTCAAACCCAAGCAAAGCGCAGTATATTAGTGAAGTACTTATTCAGCTAGAATGGTGACACAGTGGCTCTGTGGGTAGTACTGTCACCTCAGAGCAAGAAGGTTCTGGGTTTAAGTCCTAGGTGGAGCGGTCAGGGTCCTTTCTGTGTGGAGTTTGCATTTACATTTTTGACATTTAGCAGACGCTTTTATCCAAAGTCAGGGAGTCAAGAGGGGCTTTATTGTCATTTCATCTCTATACAAGTACATATAGAAATGAAACAACGTTCCTCCAGGACCAGGGTGCAACATAGAACAAAAAGTGCAAGACAGTACAGTACACAGTGCAGATAGACAACAGTATAATAAATACAAAAAGGCCTAAAATAAATACAAAAAGATATTTCTAATCTAAAAGTAATTAAAGGAGACAAGACTAGAGATGAGTGTTGGTCAGTACATGGTACTGAGTAAATGGTACGTGAGGTAGAAAACATATTCTGATATAAGTGATTGTACGCGACTTAGGGTACTGTGTCAGTGTATTGTCTAAGCGATTGAGGGTTAAAGGCCTGGCTCAAGGGTTTTAACAGTGGAAACCTGGCAGTGATGGGGCTTAAACCAGTGACCTTTTGATTACTAGTCCAGTATCCTAACTTCTAGGCTACAACTGCCCTGTTTGCATGTTTTCTCTGTGTCTGTGTACAGTACAAAGACATGCAGTCAGGTTAATCAGAAATATGAAAGCCCCCCTTAGGTATGAGTTTGTGTTTGAATGTGTGTGAGCGTTTGTTATTCTATGGATTGGCGACCTGTCAGGTGTTTCCTGCCTGGTGTTTTGGCCATGTGTGATTTGAACCCACCACAACCCTTATTAGGTTAAAGCAGTGGTCAAACAGACATTGGATGAATGAATAAATAATTCAGTTAGGAATATTTATTTGTTTATTAGGATTTTAACGTCATGTTTTACACACTTTGGTTACATTCACGACAGGACAAGATTCATCAGTTCACAAGTTAAATGTCAAACACAGTCATGGACAATTTTGCATCACCAATTTATCTCACCTGCATTTCTTTGGACTGTGGGAGGAAACCGGAGCTCCCGGAGGAAAACCCACGCAGACATGGGGAGAACTTGCAAACTCCACATAGAAAAACCCGGACCGCCCCACCTGGGGATTGAACCCAGGACCTTTTTGATGTGAGGTGACAGTGCTACCCACTAAGCCACTGTTGGGAATAAGCAAAATTTTCCTGCTTATTTACGGATGCTAATTTTGTGCCTGGCATGGGTAAAGTGGTACAACAGGGTTTACAACATTTAAAATGTTCTAACAGTGGAATTTTGTAACCAATTTTGGTTTAAATACACTTGCATTGCCACCTCCGGAGACCTAGTCCTAGTACAAAATGTTTCAGTAGTTATTGGATTATATTTGACTGTCTTGATGAATTTCCTCTTAGTATGAGATGAAAATTGGGGTTTTTCCCTCAATCTTGCCAAAAGACTTTCTATTGGCACAAAAAAGTCCCCAATTTTAGTCAATCAAATGAGCTAAAGGGAAATTATAAGGTCATGCCATGAGAATAAAGGACATTATCATTATAGATTTTCCTGTGTGGATTTTGGACTTTTTTTTTTTACTAATATTGCTGCTCCAAATCACCTTTAGGTGTGATCGATGGACCCCCTGTTCACCGTGTATCCATGTGACTTTAAACCCACTGCGACACTGACCAGTATGACACGATTAGTAATAGTAAAAGACATCTCTTAGTGATGTGAGAATCCTTACGGCTAAGTGAAGGTCAGGCTGCGCTGGGGCAGGACAGAGTGCTCGGTTTCAGCAGGCCGGAGTGATTAATTGCCGGAGAGGTTTAAACGCTACAGAATTGAATCGTATTCCTGCCGGGCTGACCATTAAAGTAATTGGCCTTTTGTTTTGCAAAGACCATTGAGAGGCATTTATTACAGTCACTCGGCCCTTAGTCATTATGGCTTCGATCCAGGAGACGCTGAACTGAGTCTCGGGACAGAATGATAACGGCTAGGCTAATCTCAAAGCCAGTGTGTGTTTAGCACATACAGAATAGATGGGTGAGACTGGATCAGGAAGTTTGGCTGCGTTCGCTGCATTATTCCTGTTTTCTAACACGGCAAGAAAAAAATCCTTATAACTTTATAACATAATTTTTTAAAGGTGTTTGAAGCTGACTTTTTCACTCACACAGTGGTAAAATACCCAGAGGACAGAAAATAGCAGCACTTGGCTTCTAGTTTCCACTCTAGTAAATGCAATGAAAAGCAGTTAAAATGGGTTCTATACAGTATAATTGTTCATTACAGTAAGGAACAGTTAACATTTTATCAGGTACATCAACCATATAATGATGGGAAAAAGCAAATGCCCCATTTCCCATTCCAATTGCTATTCAAAAAATCCACTTTCTAGCATAAACCTCTTAAAGAGAGTGTAAGGTCATCTGTCCATAAGTGAAAGCTGAGGCATGATTAGGTAATGTAGCAGGACAATGATCCAAAGTACGCTAAAAAGTAATTCAATTTGTTATGAAAAATCACCCTCTAGCATAAAATTCTTAAGGAAAGTGTAAGGTCATCTGTCCATGAGTTTAAGCTGAGCAAGTATTGCGTCATGAAGCAGGACAGTACCAAAGTACACAAACACGCTCACATCTCAATAGAAATGAAAGCTTTCTGTTTAGTTTTTCTGTATCTGTATCTACAGTAGTTTATATCAGAATACATTGGCACACACACAAGCTTTACAGTATTTCTGACCTAATCATCCACGCCAAACCATAATACCCACGCTGCAGTGCTAAAAATATTTATTAACCTGCAACTCACTACAGAACAGACAATCTCTGCTGGTCGTCTAGCCCAATCCACTCAGATTCATTTATTTTTTGTACTTGCTATTTAAAAAAAATATATTTTCTTTATGCATTTTCCCTTTTTAGCGCGTCCAATTGCCCGATTGCATCATGCTTCTTCTCCACCAATGCCGATCCTTGCTCTGATTGAGGAGAACGAAGCTAACCCATGCCCCCTACGACACGTGGGCAGCATGCCGTATGCATTTTATCACCTGCACTTTGACGAGTGCAGTGTAGCTCAGTGGTGTGTACGGAGAGACACACCCTGAGAGCACTCTTTTCTCATCTCTGTGCAGGCGCCATCAATCAGCCAGCAGAGGTCATAATTGCACCAGTCATGGGAGAGAGACCCCATCCGGCTTAGTCCCGCCCATATCTGAACAACAGGCCAATCGTTGTTCATGTGGCCGCTCAGCCTTAGCCAGTAGGCAGAGCTGAGATTCGATACGATGTATTCGAGATCCCAGCTCTGGTTCCAGCGTGTGTTTTTACCGCACCCTTTCTACTTGCTTTTATGTTGCACATCAGCGCACAAACAGCTTTGTTGACGTGCATTTTTGGACCTGGTATCATTAAACCCCTCGTCACATCTCGCGTGTGTTTTTGTGACAAAACGTAGTTTGAGAGACCAGATAGACTCGCCTGCGATTCCAGTTGGTGATAGATCATGTAGTGTGCAACCCCCTATCGTGTAGTGTGAAAACCACAAGGACCCCCAAGTGCAAGAGATCCAGTTGTGTTGTGTGAACTGTTCAGCCATCTGACAGCTCAGAAAGTCGTGTAGTGTGAACTTGGCATAAGGGGTTAGCAAAATGGACCGCATGTCACTCGAGCGCCGTAATGTAATACATTCACAGCTCTGGCATTACACTGCTATTAAAAATAACCATGCATGTCTTTGCCACCTCAAACACTTGTTTTTACAAATGATGTTGTAACATCACAACACAACTCTTGTGTTTAATGATCTGAAATTATTAAATGTGACAAATATGCAGTCAGAGAAATATAAATGATCCCAAACTAAATGTCAGGTAGTTTTCGGGCTTCATTATCAACCTTCATCCAAATATGCATTATAAAGTAAACACAGACTTAAGCAGAAAAACAAAACATGCACCAGCATGCCGGGCTCGGGCACCTCTGTCTGACCCCGCTCCATGTCTATTTATAGACACAATAAGATGGTTTACAGAGGAAATGAGGAGCACGGTCAGGTATCTGTTCCTTGCTTGAGCTAATCAGACCATATTCACTTCTCTTTAGCTGCCATCTGGGACTGACTGTTCATTAAAGCTGCGCTAACAAGATTAGATATAGTGCAAGTGTTCCGCCATAGCAAAACAAGCCATCATCTACCATCGCTAAACGAACACGGAACTGAGGAACACGTCTCGGGGCTTATTAGTGTTTTTATTATTATTCTAATAGAGCTGTCGGAGATGCTCAGGAATGTGCAGTAGTTTGGATAGATGATGAGGAAAAGAGTCATGGTGAACTTTCTGTCCTGTTAGCATTTACCCCGACAGTAATGACCTGAACATGATGTTTTACCTTTTACTTAATTAGCAAACATCAGCTATATTCAGAGTTTTCTAATCATTAGTTAGAGACACTATTATTTCTATAGATTTTTATATTAAATCCCTAAAATTCCTGGAATCAAGTGTTTATTTTATTTTTTATTTTTAGTAGAACCTCCATAGTTTATTTATTTATTTATTATATTATAATAATATTTATTATATTATAATATTATGTATTATATTATAATATTATGTAATATATTATAATATTATTCATTAAATTATAATATTATGTAATATATTATAATATTATGTATTATATTATAATATTATTTATTATATTATAATATTACTTATTATATTATAACATTATTTATTATATTATAATGTTACTTATTATTATTATCAATTACTATAAGTATTGGTATTAATAGTACTACCACATTATTACTATTATTATTACTTTTATTATTATTATTATTATTATTATTATTAATACTATTATTACTATTATTATTAATAATAATATTGCTATTATTATTTTCTGTTATTATTACTATTAATATTCATAATATTACTTATATTTTTTTATTATTATTACTATTATTATTATTACTAATATTATTATTACTATTATTATTATTATTATTACTATTATTGTTATTATTATTATTATTATTATTATAATGATTAATTTATTTATTTACTTTTGAAAAGCAGTTTATTTATTTAATATCAATTTATTTGTTCAAATTTTTATTTTTATAATGCACACAAAAAGGTCTATTGCTGTTCTTTACCAGTTCTTTTTTACTGTTAGTGTTCTGTGCTGTGCTCTTGGTGTACACTTTACAGGATGCCCACTACTATATGAGCAGTTACAATAGTACATTTATTGCAGTGAACAGTTCATTTATTTTAAACTGTTGAACACCTCGGTCTTTAGAAGTGCTGTGGTTTAAAAATCTGTTTTGATTGGGTGAGGTAACGTCATGAGGGAAGTGTGTTTGCACAGCTGGGTGTACACGGTCCAATAAAAATTATGTAATATTTAGCTGTTATATAAGCATGTAAAGCAGGAGCTCTTAACCTATCTTGGTCATGGGCCATTTGTGATTTAAACACGTTGTGGCTTTAGCTTCTGTACCTTAGACCTGTTATTGCTGTAAAAGCAGCTCAGTGGACACTTGGGTCTGTGGCAGGGGTATAACATCAATACTATAAAATAAGAGTCCTGACCTCAACCTGATCAACACTTTTGGGATTAATTGAAATTTCCTGACCTTACAAATGCCCTTTTGTCTAAATTTCCACAAAGATGGTCCAAAATCTTGTGGAACGCCTCCTAGAACAGTGAAGGCTATTATATAATTCATATTAATGCTTATGGTTTATGAATGGAATGTCCAGCAATATTTAGGTCAGATGTCTATATACTTTTGGCCATGTCATTTATTTTAAAGAGCAGCAAAACAGCAACATTGGTATTTGGTATTAATTTTTGTAATATTTGTATTTGTTTTTCATTATCACTCGGCTCTTTTGAAGAATTTAGATGCTTGTCACATCAGAAGTCTTGACTTTTTAGGAATGCATGTTCAGATTAGTACTGTTGAAAAGATTTAGATTGGATAAGGACTAAACGGGTATGAACCTGCTAGTTCAAGGGTAACCATCATGTTTGTCTTTTATAGTGGAATGCAGTGATGCAGATTTTGCATTGACAGCTGATAACCAGCTGTCAATAGTCGGCAGCTAATCTTAATATAAGCACATCAACAATATACTTTATTTAATACGAATGTAATTAATGTAACATAGTAAATGTGGCAGAATATAGAATGTAGATTTTATACAGTCAGTAGCAAACAGTTCATGTCAATATGTACAATACATCATGTGAAATCTGTATATTAAAGCTCTTCCCGACAACATTAGTGTCATTATTATATGATAAGACACCATACGGACACAAAACAGCTTCCGTTTCTTATTTTAATACTTAACAGTTCTAATAAATAACAGAGATGTGCAAAAAAGTTTTTTTCTGTTCAGATTAGAACAGCAAAGTCTTAAATAAACATGCTGAACTAGCACTAGCTCCTCTCACAGTCTAAATCAATCATCACTGTTGGAAATTCATTAATCTTTTTAAACGTTAGCATGAATTGAACATTAACTTTTTTTTCAATTATTGGTTAACCCTTCAGTCTGTTTGCTGTCTGACTATTAAATGACTAAAGTTATTCGGGACCAGTTCAGTTACTTGGCATATTTAGCTTTACTAGGTTAGAATGTTTAAAGGTTGTTGTGGTAAAAGTATGCATGTCATGTGAGCCTCTTTTATTCAATATCAGCCTAAAAAGTGGTCAAGGTGGCTTTTTGTCAACACTCTGAATGTTTCATCGTACAGCTGTAAAATACATAACATTAGTTGCTATTACAGTATTTGTATATAATCCTTATACTGGAAACCACTAATGTAGTGAATTTTTTTTCAGGAAAGCACACTCAACCAATTTAGAGGAAAAAATGGCTCAAAACTATTGGTACCCATATACAATTATTATTATATTTATTATAAATCATTAATTAGTTTATATTTGACCATAGTCAGGGTTATGGTGGGTTTGATGCCATATAAATACAAGGCAGGTCAAGAAACCCCTCTATCACAGGGCTCCACACACTCACACATATGATTTACACCTGGGGCAATTAAGATTTAAGATGTTATTATTTATAAATAATCTATTTATTATTATTATTATTATTAATAATACTATTATTAGTACAAAATTAACTTTCTTATAGCATCCTGACACTGGTCATACATTATGGAATATAATTATTATAGGGAAATGATTTGTGTCCTTGTAGATCAAGTTGGGGTGCTGGAGTCTATTCCAGCTTTTCAGTGAGCGCAAGGCACACCGTAGCACCCTGGACGGGGCATCAGTCCATCGCAGGGCAGACACACATACACACACACACACACACACACACACACACACACACACACACACACACATCCATTCACCTATAGGGCCATTCAGTGTCTCCAATTAACCTGACAGCATGTTTTTGGACTGTGGGAGGAAACCGGAGCTCCTGGTGGAAACCTACGCAGACACGGGGAGAACATGCAAACTCTGCACAGAAAGGACCCGGACCGCCCCACCTGTGGATCGAACCGAGGACCTCGTTGCTGTGAATCGACAGTGCTACCCACCAAGCCACCATGCCGCCCTATGATTTATAAATCATTTATTATTATATAATTTATTATTATTATTATTATTAATACTATTATTAGTACAAAATTCACTTTCTTGCAGCATCCTGACACTGGTCATACATTATGGAATAAAATTATCAAAGTGAAATGATTAATAGTCATGGTTATGGTGGGTTTAATGCCATATAAAAACAAGGCAGGTCAATAAACCCTTTTAATCGCAGGCCACCACACACTTAAACATATGATTTACACATGGGGCAATTGAGATTTGTCAGGTTTATTTTTATTATTTAGTAATAATGTATTATTTATTTTAATAATAGTAATAAGAATAAGAATGATATTAGTAGTAATAATAATAATAATTATTATTATTATTAATTATTTATTAATTTATTATTTTCCCTCCCAAAAGATTTCATGTTTTACAATCAATTTTTTCACAGATTTTAGGTGACATTAAATGTGAAAAAAGTTCTGAAGTTATTTGTTTTTGGTCTGATTTTGGTCTAATTTCTTACATCACAAAAGCTTGGCATTACAACAGGGGCAGGGGGGTGTAAAATTTCCATATCAGCTGTATATTATATATTTATTTCTGCTCTGCAGAAAAGTTAAAAGATAAAGATCAGCTGGTCCCACTGAGGGCTTCCATGTGTGAGGATTAGAAATGCCAGACCCTTCAGGAACATAATAGAGAACAGTCTGAGGCGAGGTGTT
Organism: Trichomycterus rosablanca; assembly: GCF_030014385.1. Lineage (NCBI taxonomy): Eukaryota > Metazoa > Chordata > Actinopteri > Siluriformes > Trichomycteridae > Trichomycterus > Trichomycterus rosablanca. The sequence goes on from NC_085992.1 coordinate 44,709,861, forward strand.
GGCTTGTGTCCATTTCTACTCCACTACATACTATGACAGAGCAGAAACACTCGCCGTTGTACAGTATAGACATTGTTGGGCACGGCTCCAGATCCACAAAGCCCACACAAATAGCTCCTGCATGCCACTCGCCCATGGGCACTGATTGTTACTTACACATGTATCAAACATTACTGTAGTGAGAGAAACAGAAAACAAGTCCCAGCAGAAATTCCTCCGACTGAATTCCATCCAGCTAATGGGATTGAACGGGGCCCACTCACTGCCCTACATTTATGTTTTCGTTGTATTCGGGACGCTTACTGCCAGTGACATTGATCTGATGAGACTGGCATTTAAGCTCTCAAATCCATAAAGGCTTTATGTAAAGGAGTCAGGCAAGAAAGACAAGTGGACGACAATAGCGGATGGACATTAGCAGATAGCAGTTAGCGAGTCTGTTGACGTGTCAATTACAAAGTGTCAGTTTTTATCTTCCGAGCCAGCGCTTTGGCACGGTTTCTAAGAGCTCATGCACTTCACATGCGACTGGCTATTTTTTGCTTCTATAAAACTGGTTCCTTGGCAAAAAAAAAAAAGAGAGAACTTTTTTTCTTTTTGTTTCTCACCCTGGTTCTGTCTCTCTCAGTCTCGCTCTGTCTCGTCTTGTGTGAAGGTACGCTTGACAGTGCCAATGTTTATTCGCCTGACCTAGAAACTGCACATAGCTGCAGACTGCAGTATCTCTTCCTGACGCTCAAATAAGTCATGTTTCATTCCGTCAACAGCTAAATTTGGACGGCCATAAATGGGTTACATTAGCACTTAATGCCACTGAAGAATGCAGGTGCTGGTCACATGACGGGGCTTCAGTTTCCTGGAATGCCTGTTCGGATTAGTGCAGTTGAAAAGATTAGGATAAGATTAGCATTGAAATAAATATGATTATAATCTGTTTTTATGGCTGCGCTCACATAGATGTTCTTGGCATTCGTCAAAGTTGCACTGACGCTATTTATTTGAATGAGAACGGTTGTCGGATCATTAGCATTAATGATCTTAAAAACAGAGTACGCAGTGAAGTAATCATGCTTCAGTCTGGTATTACATTTTATTTTCATTTCCATTAAGGCTCCTGGTCAGGGTTGCAATGGGTCTAGTTCAACTGGTTCAACACTGGGTTCTAGGCAGGAATACCCTGGACAGGGCTTCGGCCATTCCCCTTCTCAGGATTCAAAGGTAGCTTTATTGGCATGACCAATAAGGACATTTGTATTGCCAGAGCCTAAATACACTTTGTAGTTCTACAATTACTGACTGTAGTCCATCTGTTTCTCTGCATGCTTTGTTAGCCCCCTTTCATGCTGTTCTTCAATGGTCAGGACTCGCCCAGGACCACCACAGAGCAGGTATTATTTGGGTGGTGGATCATTCTCAGCACTGCAGTAACAATGACATGGTGGTGGTGTGTTAGTGTGTGTTGGGCTGGTATGAGTGGATCAGACACAGCAGCGCTGCTGGAGTTTTTAAACACCTCACTGTCACTGCTGGACTAAGAATAGTCCACCAACCAAAAATATCCAGCCAACATCACCCCATGGGCAGCATCCTGTGACCACTGATGAAGGTCTAGAAGATGACCAACTCAAACATAAGCAATAGATGAGCGATCGTCTCTGACTTTACATCTACAAGGTGGACCAACTAGGTAGGAGTGTCTAATAGAGTGGACAGTGAGTGGACACGGTATTTAAAAACTCCAGCAGCACTGCTGTGTCTGATCCACTCATGCCAACACACACTAACACACCACCACCATGTCATTGTCAATGCAGTGCTGAGAATGATCCACCACCTAAATAATACCTGCTCTGTGGTGGTCCACTGCACCACCCAAACGCCTTCAGCCAATCAGTGACAGAGATTCAGTCATTTAGGTCAGTGTAGGAAATCAAGAACAAGCAAATCACACCTATCAACATTAATGCAAAACTGTACAATTGAGCATGAAACATCTGTTCTATCTGTATATAGTAAGTTAACAGTAGAGGTCAAAAGTTTATATACACTTGTTATGACCGTGTATATCATGGCATGTTTGGATTTCACTGATTTCTGCATCTGTTCTTTTTCTGTAACAAAGGATTAGAACACCTAACTGTATGTGCTTACTCAGAAAGGGTTTTCTGTCCAAACTGACCAATAAGCTGAGGCAGAAATACAGTACATACAGTATATACACTATATATTGTGGCGAGTGGCTTGTCGTATTTAAAAAGGTAGGCAGGCAGCTATCCCAGGTTCCACTGGGGCGCCCTTACTGCCTGCTACGTGGGAGCGCGGTATCCCATGATGCAGCATTCTCATGGCCGAATCAGTAATGAGTAAGACTTTTCTGAATTCATGGGTAAATGTGCTTAATTTTACGGACCTTGTTTTTCAATGTATTTATAAAGAAAAGTGTCACATTTCACAGCAGTCATCAGAATACACTCATAAACTGAATTATAGAATTAATAGTAGCTACAATACACAGCACAGCCTGCCTTAATAGCTGAAAGATGAAAATACTTGTCCGTGTTTTGACACACACTCTCTGCGTCCACAGAATTGGTTGGGAGTTTTCCAAACTCAGTTACCCGTTTCGTGTTTTTAGCTACTTTACACTTCGACAACTTGGACATTTAGTCTAACCGATTGGTAGTGTAACCGACCGTCTTTGGAGTTTGCTGAGTTTATAAAGAAAGAAAGAAACGGTACATAGACAAACTATCAGGAGCATATTACTGCTTTACTGGTTTGTTCTTTTGAGGCACAGCACAGAGTACAGAGAGATGATCACGTGTGTAGAGAAGCAACACTTTTTCATTGATTCATCAAACATTGTCAGCTCACTACAACTACTGTATAACTTAATTATAAAGCCGTATGATTGTTAGGACCGCCTCATATTGCATATTGTGCCTCATATTTCATACGCATACATTTTGAATTTCAAGGCAAATTACATATTTTTTCATGGGAAACGACTCATTTCATGGTCCTTGACGCTATTTTTACAGCCGAGAATTAGGTAGGGCCTTAGAAATAAGGGTTAAAAACAGGTTAATAGTCGAACTGTTGTAGAGGCGCTTTTGTTCATTGAGACATCAGAAGTGATGTAGTGCATATCAAAAAAGGCTTTCATCCCACAGTAAAACAGCATTTTGTTTCCTTAAATCTCGCCGACGCTACAATATTATGCTGTCATTTAACTTTGTGGCATGGCCTCTCTATGCTTTGTTTTTGAATGGCCCAGTGATCTGTTATGCTAGCCCACCACCACTGAAATCCAAGTTTGAATCTTAGCAGTGCAGACAACCGGACCCATAATAAAGCGAATGTAATTAAAGTCAATAAAGCTGTGTATGCAGCTATAAATAGACTATATTAAGTTTACTACTTCCATTACTCCCTGGGCAGTGGTAGTTCAGTGGTTAAGGTACTGGACTAATAACCGGAAGATTACTGGTTCAAGCCCCACATCTGCCAGGTTGCCACTGGTGGGCCCTTGAGCAAGGCCCCTAACCCTCAATCACTTGCCATGTATACAGTCTCAATTGTAAGTCGCTTTGGATAAAAGCGTCTGCTAAATTCTGAAAATGGAAATAAAAAAAGTTGTGTTTTCTTTTTTAATCAACACAAAAATGAGAAACTGTTTTTTTCTGTGACTGGGAGGCTTAAACACAAAGAAAAATGCAAAATAGTTCACAGGGTCTGAAAAACCTTTTTAAATGTGGCAGTCAAATATTTCAGCTCATAAAGTGCAACATGCAAAACATTTTCCAGACTAAAACTGACTTACATGACCTCACTCACCTTTCTATTTATATCCCGTATTTTCTTATCACTTGCACACAAACCAAGTTTGATAATTTACTACAGCAACAAGAACTAGTTGTCAGGGTTTAAAAGTGTGGAAAAGTCAATATTTAATGTGCATTTAGTTTAACAATGCCATTACAAACGCAGCAGCTACGTTTGCTATGTGTCACTAAAAATGATTGTGATAAACAAACCCTGAGGTGCATTCCACGTAAAGCCGCTGTCACGCTAGGAACTGTTCCATGCTAGAAACTCTTACGATGAGTTAGCAGTTCACTGCAAAACAGGTTTGACCACGTTAGATAAGGAGCAGCGCTCTTAAACTGTGGTATGAGTACCTGAAGCACCCACGGAGGGTTCGTCAAAATAACCTTTTTGTGTGCACTGAAGTAAAAGGATTATTATTTATGTCATTCATGTAAATCATGTCATTCACGTCATCTGTCTCAGAAGCATAAGTGATTATTTCTGTTTGATCCAAATAAGTCTGTGTTTAGTGTATTAACAATACAATACTTTTCCTCAGAATCTTTTCTTATTAATACAGTGATGCTTTGCAAACCTCAAGCATTATGTAATGGATAAAAGGATCAGACAGGGAAGAAATGATACGGCCTCTGATGGACACACCTGTCAATAATGAGAATAAAGCTCACCTGACATGTTTGAAGGTGTTGCAGTGCATCTAATGTACATCTGCAATTAAGAAATATTGAGAGGTGGAAAAACTGTGATGCTAAACTAACCTTCCTATCTATCTGTCCGTCTGTCTGTCTGTCGGTCAGTTGGTCTATCTATCTATCTATCTATCTATCTATCTATCTATCTATCTATCTATCTATCTATCTATCTATCTATCTATCTATCTATAATTTGTCTGTCTGTCTGTCTGTCTGTCTGTCTGTCTGTCTGTCTATATATAAAATGAATGTTGTTTGAGCAAAGTTTTAATAACCATCCATATTTATTTTCCGGTATACTTGTTAAGATACAAACAGAAAATACAGGTAAAATGTACACAAAATCAGACCACAATTTTCAGATTTCCCTTTGAGAGTGGCCTTGCTGATGCAAAATTATGATTTTATGTCTGTCAAATGTTCTGATTTTTGGCATTTTGAATAGAATGATGTGATTTAAAGTTGGTCTTAAACTGATTAGCAAGCTTTCTATGAATTAAACTCGTACAGCGTGTTAATGTAATGCTCAGGCGTGTCTTGCAAGAATCTGGTGTAACCAACAACCTAGGGCTGGGTGGTATGACCATATGACATATTTTTTAAGATTCTGACGGTTTCACGGTATATCACATTATGTTTTAGTTTTTTGTATGACTGGGACTTTTTATACGTATGTGGTTGATTCTACTGTCATAAGTACATAAAATATAAAAAGTCTAAATTTCACCACGTATATAATGAAGGTTTTGAGGACTATAAGCTTTACTTGGCCCCACAAAATGACAGAGTATATGATGGAATCAGTACATGTGAAACTTTTGCAATAAATAAATTTTTATTGTTTATTTAATATTAAGGTATTGTATAATTACCCTTAGCCATTGTTTGCAACCCATTACCATAGTTTGCAAACTCCACTGTACAACTTGACCACAGGTCTGTTGTAGAAAAGTGGACGATTTTATATATTTCCGCTTCCAGTTCACTTATAACGTTGGTTTAGCAACTGACCTGAAGTATTTTCGCCTCGTTAGACAAACCTGGAATCCACTGTTCTAATTACTGCTCTGAAAGCTTCTTTCTCGACTGTCTATAGAACAATATTGTACTATTTGCTGCCTATTGAAGCCTACAGCTGTTGTATTAGCTATGCTACGGTATGGCGGTTATTGAAAAATCCATACGGTATGAGGAATCAAAGACCATATACCGAATGAACGGTCATACTGCCCTGCCCTGCCCTGCAACAACCAATCTGGTGCAGTCATTTTGACCTGAAATAGCAGGACAAATACATTTTATACTGTTGGACTTTTCTATTTACAAGTGGCAAAACTCGGCCTGTTCTTGCTTTTGAACCACTGAACCTTTTAACTGATGGCCCTTTTTTACCCAATCGTGACAACATTGCTTGTCAGCCTTTCCTATGTTTACTTGTGGAAAGGTTTAAAACCTGTTTTTAATCTGTCCACATTTCTATCCCAACTTTTTACAAAAATTACAAGTTGATAAGGTAAAACATTATCTGTTTGTGCTGCTTTCAATTTCAGTTCATTTGTTTACAGTTTTGTATATGCAGTTTTGTACTATTCCATTTTTTTGGAATTGGGGTTGTAAGATAATGTCCAGGATGGGACGCTGCTTAGGTTTTATTGAACAACAGTGTTGGCTGAAACAGAAGCTGTTTCTCAGCCAGCGTCATTCTCAGCTATATACGTTATTTATAGTTCGTTTGATGCATGACCAGCATAATTAGGGGTTTAGTGTCACCCCTGTGCAGCAGCACGCCTCTCCTGACGTTCTTCCCTGATCTTCTATATCACTTCTTAACTCATTTTGTTTGCAGATTACTCTGTAATCCAATTACACATCTTAGGCTTTCTTTAGCCGACCCATCTGAGGTTTGCAACGGCAGCACTCCTTAACATGCAAGCAGAAAGACGAGTGGAGGCAAAACAAAAGGGAAAAGGCTAATAAAATAGATGGAAAATAGTTGAGGAAAGTAGGATCCGGTTTTGACAGTAAATTGACAGATGTGCATATACCACATGACCAAAAGTATCTAGACAACACTGCCTTAATTTTGGTGTTTATCTTCAATCTTTGCTGAAAGTTGTATATAATCAATTATATCAAACAAATTATATGTTGCAAACTTTGTGGCAACACTTTGCGAGGCTCCCTTTCTCTCTGAGCATAATTGTTCCGTGGCATGACACTTCCACTGTGCACAATGCGGGCCCCACAGCGAGCTCAGGGTCACGGTTTGATGAGTTCCGTGTAGAGGAACTACAGTGGCCTTAAAGACCCTGACCCCAACACCCCAACCCTTTTGAACTGGATATCCGACTCATGGCTCATGGTCTGATGTCTACATACTTCTGGTCAAATAGTGTCCTGTTAGTGCATGCTGTATATCTACTTCATGTTTACAGACATCTTTATTTACAGTATTTTGATTTGTGGGAGATAACTAAAGTACCTGGAGAAAGTCAGTGCAGAGAGTCAGTGACTGGAAGCAAAGGTCAAACCCAGGTCCCAGGAACCATGTTGCCATGCAGCACCCACTGTACCAGCTGCATATTAATCCGGTGCCAGGAGAGTAATAAATCTGAATTATATTCAATACAACACTAACAAGTGGACCCGTCTGGATAAACCCAAATGCTGATTTAAGACTTGGTTTGGTTCTTTTTTGCAGACTCTAGAATGAATAGAGTTCTCTGGGACGTGAGGGAGAAAGAGAAACTAGAAGCACAGCCATTTACAAGCAGTGCCACATCAGCTGGCCAAAGTGCCAGAGGGCAGAGCAGAGGGCAGCAAAAGGAAGCAGAGAAGGAAACAATAGACAGGATGTTTAAATGGAAGTGGAGAAAATGACAAAAGAAATATATAAAAAGCTTTTATTGGTGTTTTGGTTAGAAACTACACGGATCAACCATAACATTAAAACCACCTCCTTGTTTCTACACTCACTGTCCATTTTATCAGCCCCACTTACCATATAGAAGCACTTTGTAGTTCTACAATTACTGAATGTAGTCAATCTGTTTCTCTGCATACTTTGTTAGCCCTCTTTCATGCTGTTCTTCAGTGGTCAGGACCCCCACAGGACCACCACAGAGCAGGTATTATTTCGGTGGTGGATCATTCTCAGCACTGCAGTGACACTGACATGGTGGTGGTGTGTTAGTGTGTGTTGTGCTGGTATGGAGTTTTTAAACACCTCACTGTCACTGCTGGACTGAAAATAGTCCACCAACCAAAAATATCCAGCCAAGAGCGCCCCATGGGCAGCGTCCTGTGACCAATGATGAAGGTCTAGAAGATGACTAACTCAAACAGCAGCAATAGATGAGCGATCGTCTCTGACTTTACATCTACAAGATGGACCAACTAGGTAGGAGTGTCTAATAGAGTGGACAGTGAGTGGACACGGTATCTAAGAACTCCAGCAGCGCTGCTGTGTCTAATCCACTCATACCAGCACAACACACACTAACACACCACCACCATGTCATCCACCACCTAAATAATACCTGCTCTGTGGTGGTCCTGTGGGGGTCCTGACCATTAAAGAACAGGCTAAAAAGTACGTAGAGAAACAGATGGACTACAGTCAGTAATTGTAGAACTAAAAAGTGCCTCTATATGGTGGAGGCTCATTATTTAAACCTATAACAAACCATTTTCTGCTGTTAATTAAATTAGAATCACAGTACAATAAATGTCAGCACAACACCTACAAACCTGGCAGTGAAACCAGGTGATTATTTTGCTTTCACTTTGGTTGTTTGACATGATGGTGCAGAAAGTAGAGTCCCACATGGCTTCAGGTTCCTGGGGTCACTGTCAGGTAACAGTGAGGTGCGCGGTTTGTTTTCACAGTGTCTTCTTTGGTTTCCTTTAGGCACGTCTCAACACATGGCAGTAGGTAAAGTGGCAAGTGTCAGTTGCCATTAGGTGCTACTACAAAGCAACCACCCAAAGATTAAACCAAAATAACTCAACTGGTTTAATTACAGCATGTCAGTTTTTGTTCTGAATGCTATTGAAAGTGTGAGGGAAATACTGTATGTCTCAACATGTCTCAACACATGGCAGTAGGTGAAGTGGCAAGTGTCATTTGCCATTAGGTGCTACTACAAATCAACCACCCAAACATTAAACCAAAATAATTCAACTGGTTTCCTAAAAGGAGGGTGAAGGGACTTTACGGGCCAAGTCTGTTTTTGTCTTTAATGCTATTGAAAATGTGAAGAAAATATGTGGACTGCTTTATTACTGAGCAGCTACAGCGGTTGATAACCCTACGTTAAGGCCGCAGCAGTTTTTCACTTCTTGATGCTCAAATCGCTGATCGCTCATCGATCGTACTTTGTTTTTTTTCCACGTCTCGACACATGGCAGTAGGTAAAGTGGCAAGTGGCAGTTGCCATTAGGTGCTACTACAAGGCAACCACCCAAACATTAAACCAAATTTACTGAACTAATTTCCTAAAAAGACGGTGGAGGGGCTTTATGGCCTAGTCTGTTTTTGTCTTGAATCTTATTAAAACCCTACATTGAGACATTTTTCACATTTTACATTTACATTTTTCACTTCTTGATGCTTGAATCGCTGATCGCTCATCGATCGTACTTTTTTTTTTTTTTTTTTTTCACTTACTACTGTACTGTAGGTGAAGTGGCGTCAGTTGCCATCAGGTGCTACAACAAGACAACCACACAAACATTAAACCAAAATAACACAACTGGTTTCCTAAAGAGAGGGTGGAGGCCTGGTCTGTTTTCGTCTTGAATCTTATTAAAAATATTTAGAAAATATGTGGACAGCTTTAGTACTGAGCAGCTACACTAGTTGCTAATTGTACATTAAGACAGCAGCGATTTTTCACTCCTTGTTGCCCAAATCGCTGATCGCTCATCGTCCTGTGTTCACACCAGAAGCGTCATCATCATGGGTGTTTGTTTGCCATGGTTTAACTGATGGCAAAAATAAATAAATAACAACTTTACTGACTAGTATCTACAGAAGTATAGAAATACAAATCTGATACAAATCAGATTCCATCCATCCATCTATCCTTTCCAACCCTCCCACACCCCCACCCACCCATTCATCCATCCATCCATCCATCCATCCATCTCTATCTTCTGTCTGTATAGACGCCCAGCCGGCCAATAGCACTGTTGAGATCCAGGACCAGCTAACATAATAGCACCTACTGTACATACTTATTTTCCATATTGTGTACATACTGGAAGTACAGTATATTAAAATAATAAAAAAAAACTAAAGTGGTTGAATACTTCCTTTCCAACTCTGTATCAGCTAAACAGAAGTATTTTCAGAAGTAATGAAGAGCAGAAATGCCCAGTAGACACATCTACTTTTCATCCGTAAATGAAATAAGGTTAATGCGAGGTGTGATTTCACATGGAACAGGTGACTGTTCTGTGGGTGTCAGCTGAAGAGTGTGGTGAAAGCTGCTGAATCTACACATCACATTCCACCACATGCACTTCAACTTTCTAAAAATGTGCTAGATTGCAGTTTTCAGCTGAAAACAGACTTCGGGGTTCATGTACTAGCGGAGCGTAAAAAGTCTCAGAGACACCAGTGCAGGTCGCAGGGAATATTTTTGCTATATCTCGCTTCGTGAACTTCTAATGTAGTGTATGCAAGGCTTGTAAAAGTTCTACTGTTGGTAAAATAGAAGATCTTTTTTAAGACACATACAGGATGCGGACAATATCAATAAGGCCCTACCTGATTCACGGCCGTGAAAATCGTGTCACAGAGCATGAAATGAGCCTTTTCCAATGTAATATGCAATTCGCAATATGGGCGCAATATGAGGTGGTTCTAGCAATCATTCTGCAATTAAGTTAGTGTAGTGAGCTGACAATGTTTGATGTATGTGTTTACATATTGAGTGCATTTTGTCCCTTTGTGGATTCCATAATCAATGAAAAAATGTCGCTTCTCCACACACGTGATCATCTTTCTGTAGTCTGTGCTGCGCCTCAAAAGAACAAGCCAGTATTATGTAAAGTATTATGCTCCCGATAGTTTGACAGTTTGTGCATCAAATTGCTACAAAAAATATATACACTATATGGTCAAAAGTCAGTGGACACTTGGTCATGAGCTTGTTTGAAACCACCTACCAGAAAACCTGCCACAAGATACTGGAGCATTTGTGAGGTCAGGCACCAATGTCATTTGAGAAGGTCTGTCTTCAAATAGATGTTCCAGAGTTTCAGTCTAAAGCGGTTCAGTACAGTCAAGGCTCTGTGCAGGGCATTAAGGTTCTTCCAAACCAAACTTATTAAACATCATGAATTATGGACCTCACCTCAATTATGGAATTATGGGGCCCAGTTATATCGTAGCCAAAATGTACTTTTCACAAGATTTGGTGATTTGATGCTATTGGTTTTATATACTTGTTAGCAATGGGTGTAGTGGACACACTTAAAATAAGAAGGAGTGTAACTTGTAACTCAACATCCCCTACATTTAAAATCTTTGAAACTCAACATCCTTCGTCAAGAAATTTGTACCCTTAAACTCAACTCAACAAGATGAATCTGCACTGAGAATAGTCCACCAACCAGAAATATCTAACAAACAGCGCTCCGTGGGCAGCGTCCTGTGACCACTGATAAACTCAAACAGCAGCAATAGATGAGCGATCGTCTCTGACTTTACATCTACAAGGTGGACCAACTAGATAGAAGTGTCTAATAGAGTGGACAGTGAGTGGACACGGTATTTAAAAACTCCAGCAGTGCTGCTGTGTCTAATCCACTCATACCAGCACAACACACACTAACACACCACCACCATGTCAGTGTCACTGCAGTGATAAGAATGATCCACCACCTAAATAATAACTACTCTGTGGTGGTCCTGTGGTGGTCCTGACCATTGAAGAACCGGTTGAAAGCAGGTTAAAAAGTATGTAGAGAAACAGATGGACTACAGTCAGTAATTGTAGAACTACAAAGTGCTCTTATATGGTAAGTGAAGCTGATAAAATGGACAGTGAGTGTTGAAACAAGGAGGTGGTTTTATTGTTATGCCTTATTGGTGTATGTGTCAATACTATGATGTTCACTTTATTTTGTCCTTGGAAAGTCACTTTCTTATCAGTAGCCTAATAAAACTGTTTAACTGCACCACCTGACACAATACATTTTGAGTCACTGTGTGCATACAGTGCTGTGAAAAATGTTTAGCCCTTCTGAATTTATTCTAGTTTTGCATATTTGTCACACTTACATGCTTCAGATCATTAAATTATATGAAGTATTTAATATTAGAAAAAGACCTAAGTAAACACAAAACGCTTTGTAAAAATGATTGAAGGAAAAATGCTTTTCCACTGTGTGGGTTCCTCTGGAGGCAGTGAATGGAAAATATTGCTCCTGGATGTTGAGGAAGCAGCACTGGTGAATAGACACGAAGGGGTTGGGTCACATCCTCCGCTTTCCAGTAGTGTTTAGGCTTTAGTAAGGACTACACAGTTCATACAGCTGTACCACAATAAAACTGGTCATTCTTATTTTTCACTTTTTGTAATTAACTACACAGGTTTTGTGTGGTGAGCGATTCACCAAAAATGCTCCATTTGATTTATTCATTCAGTTCTCATTTCCTTTTATCAAACAAAGATCTAGTCCTGGATGAACGAATCCCAGTGGCCCTTCAATTAAACACTGAATCCATCTCAAACCCCACAAAAAGTAATTAAACCTGGAAAAAAAGAAAGAGAGAGAAAGAGAGAGAGGCCCACAGTGCTGGACTAGCATAGCGAATTGCTTTCCAAATCCAATCAGACGTTGGCTTCTTCACCACACCGTTTTTCTCCTCTTCCCTTAATTTTGTTAGGCTCGTAAAGGCCAGGAAACTGCAGAATCAAGCACCGAGACTCCCCACTGAAACCCTGGCTTCATTTTCCCCCAGAGCTAATAAAAACAAAGCTGCTCAAAACTGCCTCCATATTGATGAGAACTGTCAATATTCGTCAGTTTAATTGTACATATTCTAATAAAAACATTTAAATACTCTCAGTTTCAGAATTATTGGCACACTTGCTCAAAAAAGTGTTATTAAAATTATTTTTAAAATTGTTTTAACGAAAATGTGTCACAATTATTGGCACCCCTGCAGCACTTAGGACTAGATGTACTTGTGTGTGTGCAGTTATTTTCAAGCGTATTACAGCCACATTCTGCATCTCTTACATACCAAAGTCTAAATGTTTATTTTACATTTATTAATATTTGTGTACCTGGCAACACCAATTAAGTGCAAATTAGAAAGGATTTAACAAAACGTATGGGATTTGGACATAAAGGTCAAGATGGAAATGTTTCATTACATATTTCTTGGCAGTGGCTGGAATAAACTAGTCGTAGAGAAGACAGATTTTTATTTAGAATGTCCTGGTACTTTTTTGGAGTAGACGACTGTCTTTATTTGTCATATATACATTTATACATGTACTGTACAATGTATTTCAGCTTGTTTGGAAGACAGGGTTAAGTACCCAACAGTGACTACATAGCAGAGCCTGGATTCGAACCAACAATCTTCTGATTGTGCTCTACCCACTGGGCTAGCACTGTCCCTAGTTGGTGTCCCTAGTGGGGGTCCTTAGTGCCTGAAGTACCTGAAGGGAAATCTTTCTCAGTGTGGCGAAACGCTGTAACTAAAATAGCTTACAACATCAAAAGTTACAAAAGTGCAAATGAGCTGTGCTATCGACTGGCCGGGTGCCTTTACAGACACAGTTGGCTTTGTCTGAGGGTGGGAGGGGCGAAGGAATTCTTCATTACTGCTGCAATTGTGGCCTCTGCTAGCTGGTTAAGGGCGCCTGCACTGACAGTGAATAATGGACAGCAGTGCCTGACTCTTCATATGTGATACTGATGTCTGTGTGAACTTCATTATGAGGGTGAAAAGAAGTGCAACTGCACGTGTCATAGAGGCAGAGATGTTCACAAGTCACAAAATACGAGTCCGTGTCAAGTCACGAGTCAATATAATATACACAAAACATATATCGGAAATGTAGCATAGAAATAAACAATAAATATGTAAATTCTGATCAAAAACAACAACAGATTAGCAGCTGTATTTTGCCGTTTTACTTAGTGTCTTTACGTTAGTCATTGTGCAAATGAATGTAATTTCCGTAACAAGAAGGTTCCAGTTAAAAGCTTAAACTGATATGTTTTGTTTTCATTGCAAAACAAAAGTGCGATAAATCACAGCACAGCGGCCAAAATCCAAAACATAGCAAAAAAAATCATAACCACTGCTTACCTTAGCTTATGTTCTTTCAGATGCTATTACATTTATAACCGTGTGTCCCATTAGGAATATCATCTGTTATTTTATAAATGTTTGCATATAATTAAAAACCTCCAAACTTAAAACACTAACTTGTTAGAAAGCCAATCAAGCGTTTCATTGACACATCATCTGTGTGACACAAACTGAATAAATACAAATAACAGCATTTCTTACTAAAAATTCTAATCAGAAGGTCTGATTGGTTCAGAAAGCGTTCTTTCAACCATTAGCGCCAATTCTGTAGGAGCGTTCCATTCACCCCAGTTGTTCCTGTGAAGTGCACTACGTAGGGTATTTCACCATTTTAAGTGAAATTCCAATCCAAAGGTAACGAAAATTTTCAAATGAAGTGAACTTCAAACTGTGTCAAACTTCAAACTATGTCAAAGCTGGCTGTAACATTTACACATTGCGAGCGTTGCTGGGTTAAGGCGGCCGGAGCGTTATTAGAGAGCAGAAAATTTATAATAATATATATATATATATATTTACCACACGTAACTAATGTTAACATATGCTGACATTTTTTTGCGAGTCATGAGTCAAGTCTGAGTCATTTGAAACGAGTCTGAGTCGAGTCTGAAGTTGCTGTGTGTGCGACTTACGTGCGACTCAGACTCCCATCTCTGCATAGAGGGCGTGTATTAGGTACAGCCCTTAATGGTCAAGCCCGGGGTCTGACCGGGGTCAAACCAACAATCTTCTGATTGATAGCCCAAAGCTATACTCACAAGGCTATGACTGTCCCTAGTTGATGTCCCTAGTGAGGGTCCCTAGTTGGTTGTTACCTGAAGGAAAAACAGTGCTTGCACAACACAGATCCTCCATTATTCTTAACAGTGGTAACTGGGTTCTTTTCTTTATAGGCATTCCTGTCTGATACCATTTTTTTTGTTCTGATCTTAGAACCCTGTTTGACTCCTTTGTAGTTAGATGAATGAAATTTTTTTTCCTTTTTATCTACAATCAGTTAGCATCTGATTGTAGATTTGGAAATGTTATGACACTTATAACACACATATTTTGCAAACCTCTAACCAAAGTCACTGGAAATATGTTTGTTTCCTAACCATCCTCATTACTGTGTGTGTGTGGGTTGGTGGGAGATGGATACAAATGCCCCATCATCCAGACATCTTCATTACAGTTTGGGTTGTTTTAGACCTTGTGGTTACAAAGCTGTAAGCCTCTCAGAGATTTGAAGATTCGCAGCAGCATGTGTTTTTTCCCCCTGTAACAACTAGCCGTTTAGCACAGGAGTCTGCCACGCATGGGTGAACAGTAAAGCAGGGGTGGAGTTGAAGTCCCTTGGTGAAGAATCTGCACTGTGACTAGCATGTGAGGGTGTTACAGGGCCACTGGTGGCTCAGTGGTTAGAGGCCTGGCCTATCAATTGGAAGGTGAAGGGTTCAAATTCTGGCTATGCCAAGCAGCCACTGATGGGCCCTTGAGCAAAGCCCTTAATCCTTTTAGTTCCATGGGCACTGTATAATAACTGACCTGTGCTCTGACCCCAGCTTTCAGACAAGCTGGAAGATAAAAAAAAGAATTCATTGCTCTGTCTACAAGTTGTGGGTGGATCTGACAATCCTCTTGTATATTGAGTTCTTTAAACCCATTGTTTTATAAAGGCTTCCTTCACATTCTTTAGCAATTTCCATTCTTTTTTTAGTAAGAACAGTTCATTATTGACAGTCCATACTTAATAACACCAATTAGGCATAACATTATGACCACTTTCCTAATATTGTGTTGGTCCCCCTTTTGCTGTCCCATATGCAACAAACTGTGATGCACTGTGTATTCTGACACCTTTCTATCAGAACCAGCATTAACTTCTTCAGCATCAATGAGCCTTGGCTGCCCATGACCCTGTCGCCGGTTTACCACTGTTCCTTCCTTGGACCACTTTTGATAGATACTGACCACTGCAGACTGGGTACACCCCACAAGAGTTGCAGTTTTGGAGATGCTCTGCCAGTCATCTAGCCATCACAATTTGGCCCTTGTCAAACTCGCTCAAATCCTCCGTCCGCCCATTTTTCCTGCTTCTAACATCAACTTTGAGAATAAAATGTTCACCTGCTGCCTAATATACCCCACCCACTAACAGGTGCCGTGATGAAGAGATAATCAGTGTTATTCACTTCACCTGTCAGTGGTCATAATGTTATGCCTGGTCGGTGTATTTAGTCACTATCTAATATGATTTTGGTCAGCTTTTTTATACTCATGGATCATTTATAAATGTCAGAACTATTTTGACTCATTTTATGTCTAAGAAAGTGTAACTTCTGTGTCACCTTTAATTTTAATCCCAGTTCATAAACACTTAAACACAGGGGTGTCAGTAATTATGACCTGGTCCACCACCAGGGAAAGTTTTAGCTCTCTAGTAGTATAGTAATATAATAATAATAAGTTTGATTTATATATCACCTTTCACATACTTAAGGTCAAGTCAAGTCAACTTTATTTATATAGCACTTTTTACAATAGACATTGTCTCAAAGCAACTTTACAAACTCCAGGACCAACAGATACAAAACCCCCTGTTGAGCAAGCCGAGGGCGACTGTGGCAAGGTAAAACTCCCTGAAAATTACAGGAAGAAACCTTGAGAGGAACCAGACTCAGCAGGGCCCATCCTTATTGGGTGGCCTGGAGGATACTTTAAATAAGTAGGATTTATACAAATCATACAAACACAGAATTAAATGAACTAAAAGTTATAACTGGCAATAAATAAGTAAATAAATACTAATAATATAGTTGTTATTCGGTCTAGTCTTCAATAAGTAGTAGTGAGTTCTTGTCATTCTTGGTGCAATTACGCCAGACCCGTCACATCCGGCAGGAGCAGCATTATTGTCACGGCAGTCTCGACTTCAATCCTTAACCTCGGCGGGTAAACAGTTTTCCATCAGAATGCCCTCGGGGTAAAACAACAGAGAATGTAGGTAAATAATGTACAATGCTAGTTGAGTAAAACAGTTTTACAGAGAGTTTTAGACTCCGGCAGCCCTAATTATTACAGCAGAACTAAAAGGGAGAGCGAGCAGGTAACAAGGTCATGAAGGCTTTCATAGGGCATCAGCGCCCACCTCCCCTACCCAAACCTGAGTGATCGGACAAGAGAGGCAGAACGACAGCAACCCAACATCCCTGATCACCACAAGTTTCTATGACCAAGAACCCCCAAGCTCTTTAGGTCACTTGTAGAAAGACTCATGAACACTTTGTAATTTTAGCTGCCGGGGAAGAGATGGTATGGTGCAGTTGTGAAGAGACAGCGAGACATGTCGCCCACAAACACGGGTCCTGCACGTAGGGCAGCCTGAGGTCCAGTGCCAAGACAATGTGGCATGTTTGATGGAGCAGTGTTTGCAGCTAATGCACAGAGCCTCCTCTTGCCCTCCAATCCTGTAAACAGACCAGTATTGGATATAGATTGTACCACTGCACTGAAGATTAGCAGACCGGTTCTGAACCACAGCAGGAGCCAGCACACCCCCATGAACAGCACCGCCACCGGTCCGAATGTCTTACGTCCACTAATCAGTAAACCTCTAGATCCGGATGACATGAATGACTGAACCATGCCGCCAACCAACAAAGAAGGAACCAAACCGTGAGAAGAGAGCTTGCAGCAGAAGAAGTAGAAAACGTTGGTACAAACACAGAGCAACCAATAATAAGGCAAAGTGAGCAGAACTATGAGTCCAGAATGATTACAAAAGCAAAAAAAGAGTTAGTTAAGAAAAAAAAACAAGTACCTGGAAAGGTTCAAAACAAAAGATACAAAGAGATACAAAGACAGCATCTTTTCAACTTTGTGTACGGAGAGCCACACCCTGATCATGCATTATCCCTCGACTCTGTGCAGGCGCCATCAATCAGCCAGAAGAGGTCATAATTACATCAGTTTTGAGGTCCCGTCCGGCACCCCCCTTGAACAACAGCCAATTGTTGTTTGTGTTGGCGCCCAGCCTGCCGGTAGCAGAGCTGTTTTTCGAATCAATACTTTTAATGTCATTTTTAACCAAGTAAAAAAAAAAAAAAAAAATTATATATACTATTTTAACCCAATATAAAAGCAAATTAGGAGCTTAGTGCTGCATGTATCTGAATGTTTTGCTCATGCGTCAACAGATTCAGAGCTGGATTGCTTTTCAGGAAGCCCTCTTTCCTACCCCCTTTTTTCCTTTTCCTTTTGTTTTTCTTTTTGATGTGTTGGTGTGCTGGAGTTGGTCAATATTCGGACTTCTTGATACTTAGTGTAACGTCCTGTAGTGGTACTGTTTACTTTACAATATTTAGATACAGTATAGAGAAAAAACTCATTTTTTTAATGATTTCTATGATTTTTATGACTGTTTTGATTAAAAGACTGGAACATCATTTAACTCAGGGTTTTCTACAGATACGACAAAATCTATCTGAACGTTTTGCTCAGTTGTCAACAGATTCAGTTTGATTGCTTTTTAGGAAGTCTTCTATATCCAATCAGAAGCCCCCTCCTCCACCCCCATCTTTTTCCTTTTCCTTTTCCTTTTGTTTTTCGGCTCTGAAACCTCTGTACTAGCAGCAGCTGTAGACTTGAGCGCTGAGACTTCTCACTCAAACCCTGGCTTTATTTTCCTCAGCGCTAATACAACAAATCTGGTCACACAGAGGCTGAATAAAGCTCTGTCTTCATTCAGAGACTTTTACCAGCAGAACTGAATGGCGAGTGTGCAACTTTGTTGATTTCTCACAGGGATGATATAATGGTGGCACACTGAGGGCGTTTACGTGCACGGAAAACGTACAAATCTGCAAGAAATCTTATGGGTCAGTTTGATTGAGTCGCTCAATATTGAGCTTCTTTGATATTTAGTGTGGCATCCTGCAGTGACTGTGTTTACTTTCCAGTATAGAGATTAACCCGGGTGGCACAGATGCACAGCTGGTAGTGGGTGTCACAACATTGCAGCATGCTGTTAGGACCAGGGTTCGATTCTGTACTGCAGTTACTGTCTGTTTGCCTACTGTGTTCACTTTATAGGCTTATATTGCATCTCATATTGCATTTTTTATATATGACCAGGCAGTTATAAAAAAGCATTTCACTGCTAGTTGTCCATGTATGACCTATATGTGACAAATAAACGGTTTCAGATGTTCCTCCCAGGTGCAGTTTTCCTCTCACCTCTCAAAAATATGCAGAAAGTGGGATGACATACACTGATCAGCCATAACATTAAAACCACCTCTTTGTTTCCACCCTCATTGTCCTTTTTATCAGCTCCACTTACCATATAGAAGCACTTTGTAGCTCTACAATTACTGACTCTAGTCCATCTGTTTCTCTGCATGCTTTGTTAGCCCCTTTCATGCTGTTCTTCAGTGGTCAGGACTCTCCCAGGACCACTACAGAGTAAGTATTATTTGGGTGGTGGGTCATTCTCAGCACTGCAGTGACACTGACATGTTGGTGGTGTGTTAGTGTGTGTTGCACAGCAGCACTGATGGAGTTTTTAAACACCTCACTGTCACTGCTGGACTGAGAATAGTCCACCAACCAAAAATATATCCAGCCAACATGGGCAGAGTCCATGACTCCATGGGCAGAGTCCTGTGACCACTGATGAAGGTCTAGAAGATGACCAACTCAAACAGCAGCAATAGATGAGCGATCGCCTCTGATTTTACATCTACAAGGTGGACCAACTAGGCAGGAGTGTCTAATAGAGAGGACAGTGAGTGGACACAGCACTGCTGTGTCTGATCCACTCATACCAGCACAACACACACTAACACACCACCACCATGTCAGTGTCACTGCGGTGCTGAGAATGACCCACCACCCAAACAATACCTGCTCTGTGGTGGTCCTGACCATTGAACAACAGGGTGAAAGCAGGCTAAAAAAGTATGCAGAGAAACAGATGGACTACAGTCAGTAATTGTAGAACTACAAAGTGCTTCTATATGGTAAGTGGAGCTGATAAAATGGACAGTGAGTGTAGAAACAAGGAGGTGGTTTTAATGTTATGGCTGATCAGAGTAGTTCTCTCAAGGTCATTTGTTTCTACAAACCTCACTCTGCAGTCTCTCTTGTGTAGTCTTGTAGAAATCCAGTAGATTATGTGTTAATTAATAAGCTAAAATCCAGGAAACCTCAGCAATCAGTTCATGATGGAATTATTAGCATGCACATGGACCCATGCAGTGATGAGCAGTGTTGGTGTGGGGCAGGAGTTTGGGGAGGCTACTGGACGCGTTTCGGCAGCATTTTACTGGTCTGTAAAATGGGTGGCGAGCTCACAGAGCGACCAGAGTGTTTAGCTGGGCACAGCTTTATTTAAACAGGCGGCCTGAATCGACCACAATTCCTTAAAATTGTGACGTGATAGGAATGATTATGTAGCTGCAAAGTCAGACAGAGGTCTGATTCAGGACGGACTCTCTCGCCGCACACACACACACACACACACACACACTCACACACACACATACACACACATACACACTCGGTTATGTAAGCTGGTCTCTTGTGGTTTCTCTCTCTTCTCCAGCTCGCTGTTTGTGGTGGCCAGACTGCAGATAAGAGCGGTTCATTTATCTCTTCCTCTTTCATATTGGCAGATGCCAGGCAGCAACTCTCAGATACTCTTAATAAAGCTGGGTAATTATGATGTGCACTCAGCGTTAGATGTTTGCATTCACTCGTAATAGACAAATACTTCATGGGAGGTTTTTTAATTATATCTGTGACTGTTTTGATTAAATGACTGGAACGTTTCCTTTTACAAGTTTATTCCGGGTTTTCTATGGATACAATGAAATGGATGGCGAGTGTGTAACTTTGTTGATTTCTCACAGAGCTGATATAACCTTGGCACACTGAGGGCGTTTACATGCACAGAAAATGTACAAACCTGCAAGTAATTGAGAAGTCTGGGCAAGAATCCACTTACTGGGCTTTACTGTACTAATATGTAGATGTACCCGAGTCTGTCAAACTTCAGTATTCAGCAATATTCCAAAATTAATACAAGGTTTTTTATTACAAATTATATTGTTAGCATAAGATAATTATTTATTTTGTAAAACAGTTAGTTACTAGTGGTGGTAAATTCGGTTCATTTTTTGGACTCGGGTTAATCTGAGTCACTCAGTAATGTGATCCGGTTCACTTGAGTCAGTTGAATCACTTGTACTGACATCTTCATTGAGATTGATTTACTGCATGAAAATTCATCCAAATATCACTTGTCTTCCATGCACTGATCTTCTGTAAATACATCCTTCTCTCTTAATTCTCTTGACATCTCGACAGTTTTTTCTAAGTGGAATCTTGATCATGGGGGAGAGGGGGGTGGAATCACCTATTATTATATTAATATTGGGTATATTAATGGGTCAAGGATTCAAGGGGGATGGTCAACAACAAATTGCCATGGCACCAAAACAAACAGTCAATAAATTACCATGGGGCTATGATACTTCTCAAGTGGTACAGTGCTTATGGTACTGTAAGCATTTGCATTGTAATAATAATATAACTATATTTTGTTGTTGTTTTGCTTACAAGATAATATGCTGCATTACTAATCTATACCACTACTACTGATAATAATAATAATAATAGCATGTGCATAAAATCAGTCACAAAAACACCAGTGTGTTTAACCGCTTGTTTATTGGAATATTTCATTTATTACTTAGATTCACGGACTGGAGTGAAGTCGGGTCAGCTAAATCATCTGAGTTCGCGGTGTTTTTACTGAGCCTGCTCGCTCGCCTTGAGTACTTAGCAGCAGCCAATCAGAAAACTCATACGATCCGGGTTAATTGAGATTTCGGACTCGTGATTCCTGATTCAGTACAAAGATTCGAATCATTAACCCGGGTGATTCAGGAACCGCCCAGCTCTATTCTGGTCCACATATCTGATTTGGCACAATTTTCACACCGGATGCCCTACATGAGTTCAGCTTTTCAGAATTATTAATAATACGTTTTTTCTGGTATTTTTACAGATACAACAACATATACTGGGGGCCAAAAGTTAGCGACTACCAATGAAAATGTTTCTTTTTTGCATTTCACTCAAAATGAATACAAGGGTTTTCATTACAAATTATATAATTAGCATAACAAGATATTAATTCATTTATTTAGTTGGTTGGTTAGTGAGTTAGTCAGTCACTGGATCTTTTCTGGCTTTTCCTGGTTGAATCCTCAACCTGCACTGAAAGCGCACAAATATAAAATATAAATGAATTATAGAATTACTCAGTATTTGACCCCCCATCCACCTTTTTTGCTGTAATGACAACATACATTCACCCTAGCATGAACTCCACAAGTTTATACAAAATCTGATAATCCGTCTTATTCCAGCATGATTTGACACTAGAGTAGCCCCATAGAAGCACTTTGTAGTTCTACAATTACTGACTAGTCCATCTGTTTCTCTACATACCTTTTTAGCCTGCTTTCACCCTGTTCTTCAATGGTCAGGACCCCCACAGGACCACCACAGAGCAGGTATTATTTAGGTGGTGGATGATTCTCAGCACTGCAGTGACACTGACATGGTGGTGGTGTGTTAGTGTGTGTTGTGCTGGTATGAGTGGATTAGACACAGCAGCGCTGCTGGAGATTTTAAATACCGTGTCCACTCACTGTCCACTCTATTAGACACTCCTACCTGGTTGGTCCACCTTGTAGATGTAAAGTCAGAGACGATCGCTCATCCATCGCTGCTGTTTATCTTTATCTTTATTTTAGTTATCTTTGAGATCTTTATCAGTGGTCACAGGACGCTGCCCATGGGGTGCTGTTGGCTGGATATTTTTGGTTGGTGGACCATCCAGCAGTGACAGTGAGGTGTTTAAAAACTCATATCTTATTCACTCATACCAGCACAACAGACACTAACACACCACCACCATGTCAGTGTCACTGCAGTGCTGAGAATGACCCACCACCCAAATAATACCTGCTCTGTAGTGGTCCCGGGAGAGTCCTGACCATTGAAGAACAGCATGAAAGGGGGCTAACAAAGCATGCAGAGAAACAGATGAACTACAGTTAGTAATTGTAGAGTGGTTATCAGTGGCTATACGCTCAACCAAAAACATTTTTTGCTGATGGCATTAAAATGTTGGTACAATGCCGACCCTATATTCCCTATACATACATACCTGTAATAGTTTTATTTATGAAAACTTTAGTATAAATAAATTATTATTATTATTTTTATTATTATTATTATTATTATTATTATTATTGTTATTATTATTATTATTATTATTAATAAGAATAAATTATTTAATATTATTTATTATTTATTTATTAATATTAATAACAGTAATAATAAAACAAGAAAATAATCCAATCCAAATACCATTTTTTTCTTTCTGAATCGGGTCTAAATCATTCATCTTTTTTTGTTTTTTATTAAAAACTACTTCACAGCTTCATTTTGTCTGAGACGAATTCCCAGCATCACTACTCCTGCACTTTGAGGTCACGTCAGGCAAAATAACAATTCTTCGAAAGGCTACAGCACTGCAGTACAGCAGCAGCTGATCTGAACACTGAGGCTCGTACGTGACTAACTGTGGACAGCGTGCACGGCGTGGACAAAGAGATGAGTCACGTCTCAAACAGGACCATGTGTGATTGACACGCTACTCGGAACACAGTGCAATTATGAACTTGTGAAGGGTTTTTTATTTATTTATATTTGTTTATACAGTGGATAAGGGGGGATTCTGTATTCCAGAAAACATCATGTGAGGCTACTGAATGTCTGGCTTAGTCTTTTAGTGCCCTCACTAATGAGATTTTAGATTTGTAATGACAAAATATGGGTTAATAATGCGTTTAAGAAAAATAAAAAAAGTATCTATCAAAAGTGGTCCTAGAAAGGAACAGTGGTAAACCAGCGACAGGGTCATGGGCGGCCAAGGCTAATTGATGCACGTGGGGAGCGAAGGCTGGACAAACAAGTCTGATCCATAGAGGCCCCACCTCGCAACTTAGAGGAGTTAATGGATCTGCTGCTAACATCTTGGTGCCAGATACCACAGCACACCTTCAAAGATCTAGTGGAGTCCATGCCTTAACGTGTCAGGGCTGTTTTGGCAGCAAAAGGGGGACCAACACAATATTAGAAAGGTGGTCATAATGTTATGCCTGATTGGTGTGTGTGTGTGTATATATATATATATATATATATGCTGGTTCAAACCCAACAGGTTGCCACTGTTAGACCCCTGAGCAAGGCACTTAACCTCCAATTGTTTAGAATGTATACTGTAAGTCACTTTGGATAAAAGCGGCTCATAAATGTAATGTCATTTTTAAACAATCGTCCTTCTTCACTATTCTGTTCACTTTCTGCAATGCATCAAATTCTAATGGCTTGACAGTAGGTACAGTGTTGTTGGGGTTTCTCCTCCAAACACAATTTTTCTCTTTGTATCTTAATGACTTTTATGCATCCCTATGCAGCTGCAAAACTCTTATACAGATGTATATTTGCTTCCTCTGTGTGATCAGTGAGAATTGAGCTTTAATGGGGTACCGTTATCAGTGTGGTGTAGGTGCTGTACAGTCCAGGTTAACAGGTTATAGTTCCTTGCATGGATGTAGTGATATAAAGTGATACAGTATGTTTACATTTATGACACAAAATGTAGTGATTTTATTTATTTTTTTTATCTTCTCCACGGTTCCCCTGCATGGACATCACTTGCAAACGTTTTACCCAATGCGACAGGATGGCTAGCGAAAGGGCAGCGCCCGCGTGAGAGCTGCAGATTTTTCTCCTTATTAAATACACATTCATCCCAGATGTGGCTACCAATTCATTTTATAATTTTATTTAATAGAGGCTCACCTGGGTCATTTTTGTGCTTGGTGGATTTTATTCGAGTTCCAATTGACCGAGGATACTCATAAATGTGTGTGTGTGAGAGAGAGAGAGAGAGAGAGAGAGAGTGAGAAAAAAAGAGTGTAAGTGTTCCTGAAAAGCAGCCTGACTTTGGCCAGGGCACATGGTGCACACATGTGCTGTGGTAAGTGATGCAATTTGTGCTTTTGCCATGCCGCTTCTCCGGGCGGAGTCTGTGCCCACCGTGCCAGGCGTACTGGGTGGCATGGCTGCGGGATGTTGTGTCTTTGATGCTGAATATATTGACTCATACTTTAAATGAGCTTCACTTTCCATTTTCACGAAAGGGAATTGAAGCCTCTGTGTGGTGGTGCGAGCGTTCGCCGCCCTGATATTGTTTTATTTGTAATTATTATTTTTTGCTATTTTGTTTATGCATTTTTACCCTTTTCTCCCAATTTAGCGTGGTCAATTCGTCTTTTACTGTACAGGAGCCTCGGGCTACTAACCATGGTCCTTACACAGCGTTGAAGACACCACCCACATTCAGTCTGGTCTTTTACCCACCCGGCAGACTTTAAATGCAGTTGTAGCCTACCGGTTAAGGTACTGGACCTGT
This sequence comes from Trichomycterus rosablanca, assembly GCF_030014385.1. Taxonomy (NCBI): domain Eukaryota; kingdom Metazoa; phylum Chordata; class Actinopteri; order Siluriformes; family Trichomycteridae; genus Trichomycterus; species Trichomycterus rosablanca. The sequence continues at coordinate 44,735,266 of NC_085992.1, forward strand.
AATCAAAAGGTTGCTGGTTCAAGCTCAACCACTGCCAGGTTGCCACTGTTGGGCCCTTGAGCAAGGCTCTTAACCTTAAATTGCTTACATTGTATACTGTCACAGTACTGTACGTCACTTTGGATAAAATGTAAATGGCCAATTGTGTCTGCTGCAGACACTGCCAATTATGCCAGCTAGAGGGTGCCCAGCAGACCGGTAGCAGAGCTGAGGTTCGAACTCGGGAGTTCAGAATCTCAGTGCTGGTGCGCTAGCAAATTATCCCGCTGCACCTTCTGGGCACCCGATATTGTTTTATTTAAAATAAAATTAGAGGGGTGATTTACAACTGAGTGGATTACAAAACAAGCACATCAGCGTTTCATATGAACCAGCTGACTGTCAGTGACAGTGTCAGTGACCGTCCCCTCATGCTGCTCTTATTTACCATTTTTATAAGAGAATCATTCAGCAGCGGTCGTCTGATTACGTGTGATGACTTGCACTTCTACACAGTTCAGTCGTGCCGGGATATTTGGGTTAACAGACGTTCGGTTACACCGTGTTCTATTTTCAGCCTCTGATCGTCTTGTGTGGTGTTAGTATGCGATGTGCTGGACAGGTGAGGTATTGTTTCTCAAAAGCAGCCATATGGTCCAGTAATCCTACCACATGGTCACACCAAATTTGAAAAAGGTCATGAAACGAGGACACCGATGGTACACGGCGGTGTGTGTGTTTGCATGTGTGTGTGTGTTTGTGTGTTTGTGGAGTGATGTTCTTTACATTTTGTTCTGCTTCTCCAAGCTTGTCTATGTAGACTTGACCTTAATTATGGGACATCCAGTACTACTCAGGTCTGGTTCTGTCCATCAGATCATACAGGTAACAATCAAGGGACATAATGTCAATAACGACATCTGAATATTATTTATAATATAATGCATGTTTATTTATTGGAAAATTAGCAATTATTTGATTAATCAATGACTAAATCTTGTACTGCTTTATTTATTTAAATGTATAATTAATATATGTATAGTACTCGGGTGTCTATCTCCAGGCGGGGCGGTCCGGGTTCTTTCTGTGTGGAGTTTGCATGTTCTCCCTGTGTCTGCATGGGTTTCCTCCAGGAGGTCCGGTTTCCTCCCACAGTCCAAAAACATGCAGTCAGGATAATTAGAGACACTGAATTGCCCTATAGGTGAATGGGTTGGTGTATGTGTGCCCTGTGATGGACTGGCACCCCGCCCAGGGTGTTACTGTGTGCCTTGTGCTCATTGAAAAGCTGGGATAGGCTCCAGCACCCCCCTGCGACCCTAATTGGATAAGAAAATGAATGAATGAATAATTAATATATATAGTACTCGGGTGTCGATCCCCAGGCGGGGCGGTCCGGGTCCTTTCTGTGTGGAGTTTGCATGTTCCCCTTGTGTCTGCCTCCAGGAGCTCTGGTTTTCTCCAACAGTCCAAAAACATGCAGTCATTGCAGACATTGAGCTGGGATAGGCTCCAGCAGCAACCCCCCCCCCCCTTAAATCTCAGGAGTGCTATCTGCCAGCCGGGCCTCTATACAGACATGTTTAGCTGTGCCTGATGAGTGTTGGAAGCCCTGTGAGGGATTGCCGCCCTGTCCAGCGCTCAGGATTTCTCCGCCGTGATCATGATGGAGTGTGTGATTGTGTTTTTTGCTATAAATATACATTTCATATGTGCTTTGTATTGTATTATAAATGTATTTAAGTCTAATATAGGGTGGCACAGTGGGTAAGTAGCAAGTAGGGCCCGGATTTGACTCCCCTGTCAGGTGGCCACAGTCCTTTTTGTGTGAAATTTGCTAAAATATGTATATTTTACAAATGTACAACTGTATTTAATACTACATCTATATTTACATCCATTTATTCATTCATTGTCTGTTTTATCACTGCTTTATCCCGGTCAGGGTCACAATGGGTTCAATTAATTGGGCAAAAGACAGGAAACACCTTGGACAGGTCACCAATTCATCCTAGGACAGAAACACACACACACACACACACACACACACACACACACACACACACACACATGGGAATATACGTAAGTAGCTCCCATTAACCTGACTGTGTGTCTTTGAACTGAGAAAGGAAACCGGAGCACCCAGATGAAACCCTGGGAAATGAACCCAGGATCCCTGTGCTGTGAGGCAACAGTGCTACCCACTGAGCCACTGTAACCCACAGTCTAGGTTCTAAATGACAAAGCAGTGTATATTATATTCAGTAAGTCAGTAAAATGGGGAAAACAGTGTTTGCAGAGCTCATTGCAATACCAAGCCGTTTAAAAGCTGTGGTCTTCACAATTGAACGCTGATGTGTTGTAGATGCTGACAGAACTCACCTCGGCGTAACCAAATCCTGCGTCTCCAATCTGATGAAGACAGGTGGTTATCTGAGCTCATGAATTTAACCTGAGTTTAACCTCCTGACCCACCACTGAATATAATCTCTTCCTCTCTTTTTCCTCACGCTCTCTCTCTCTCTCTCTCTCTCTCTCTCTCTCTCTCTCTCTCTCTCTCTCTCTCTCACACACACACACACACACAAACACACTGGTTCTGGTTACGCAACATGGCCTTCAGACTTTCGCAGAATGAATTCCTGTCAGTCATATCCAAGACGGCTGATCCTCTTTTATTAAACAAGTGCTAATCTGTAAATCACACCCCAAAAGAGCGGAAAACCACCTCATAAAGGGAACAAAGCTGTGCAATTTGAGACGGTTCCCAGTGTGATTTGGGAGTTTGGAGGCACCTCTCTGGTAAAATGCCTAATATGGTGTTTTAAAGAGGTGTGTGCTGTTATATTCTGTCGCTGTGTGTCAAATACAGGCGTAGTGAAAACCAAACATGCAACAGCTGGGATGTAGCCAGTTTATTTTTTTCTATGTGTTTTAAAGGGGGGATTGCTGTTCTTTGTAGTTGTGGTTTCATACCCTCTTGGTCATTAACTGTATATTCAGTAAGCAAACATGTCAGTGGCTTGGCAAATGCAACCTATGAAGCAGCACTATAAAAATAAGTTACAGCCACAGCATATGGTTTTACATACTAACATAGTCTGAATAATTTTGCCCTTCGAATTAAATACCAATACAGCTGTAACATTAAAACCACCTCCTTGTTTCCACACTCACTGTCCATTTTATCAGCTCCACTTACCATATAGGAGCTCTTTTTAAAGTTCTACAATTACTGACTGTAGTCCATCTATTTCTCTACATACTTTTTAGCCTGCTTTCACCCTGTTTTTCAATGGTCAGGACCCCCACAGAGCAGGTATTATTTAGGTGGTGGATCATTCTCAGCACTGCAGTGACAATGACATGGTGGTGGTGTGTTAGTGTGTGTTGTGCTGGTATGAGTGGATTAGACGCAGCAGCGCTGCTGGAGTTTTTAAATACTGTGTCCACTCACTGTCCACTCTATTAGACACTCTTACCTAGTTGGTCCATCTTGTAGATGTAAAGTCAGAGACTATCGCTCATCTATTGCTGCTGTTTGAGTTGGTCATCTTTTAGACCTTCATCAGTGGTTGGCTGGATATTTTTGGTTGGTGGACTATTCTCAGTCCAGCAGTGACAGTGAGGTGTTTTTAAACTTCATCAGCACTGCTTTGTTTTATCCACTCATACCAGCACAACACACACTAACACACCACCACCATGTCAGTGTCACTGCAGTGCTGAGAATGATCCACCACCCAAATAATACCTACTCTGTGGTGGTCCTGTAGTGGTCCTGACGATTGAAGAACGGCATGAAAGGGGGGTAACAAAGCATGCAGAGAAACAGATGGACTACAGTCAGTAATTGTAGAACTACAAAGTGCTTCTATATGGTAAGTGGAGCTGATAAAATGGACAGTGAGTGTAGAAACAAGGAGGTTTTAATGTTATGGCTGATCGGTGTACTTTGACACTTCTGTGAGTTGCTTTGGATAAAAGTGTCTGCTAAATGCTGAAAATGTAAATTATTTTCAGTCACAACAATTGCTAAAATGTGCAACACATCAATTATATACTGGAAATATTATGTGACTTTGCAACAACAGTTTAGGGAAGGCCCTTTCCTGTTTCAATATGACTGTGCCCCTATAAAGACATAAAGAAAAGCTTGGTTTGAAGAAACTCTAGAAACTCTTTCTTGGCATTGTGGTTCTCATGGCGACATGTAAAATTTCTGCCATTTCAGCTTTTGTTGTTGCCTAATGGTTAAGGTAATGTATTAGTAATCAAAAGGTCGTTGGTTCAAGCCCAACCACTGCCCGGTTGCCACTGTTGTGCCCTTGAGCAACGTTCTTAACCCTTAATTGCTTAGACAGTACACTGTCACTGTACTGCAGGTCGCTTTGGATAAAAGCATCTGCTAAATGCTGAAAATGTAAATGTTTTTATTTCCTGTCACCACTCATTGAGTTTGTCCTTATTGTTCTACCCGTTTCCCATGTTCCTTTGATTAGTGTTTGTAGTAGTACCTCATCGGGTGTGTTTGTTTCTTTGTTGAGTATTGTTTGTTTGTAGAATTTGTTTGGTTGCCTTCATGGTCCTTTTTAGCTGATAGTTGTTGTTGTTATTGTTATTATTAGTAGTAGTACTAGTAGTAGTAGCAGGAGTAGTATTAGTGTTATAGAATTAATTAAAAAGAATAATGGTTGTTTCTCTACACTTCATCGTCCTGCCTCTTCTGCCGGCTACACATCACAGTTTGAATTAGCATTAAACACACAAACCTAATAAGTTAAGTAGGTGTTTAGATACAATTGGTCATATAATAAATAGTCAGATGTTCAGGATTTTAGATTCACTTAGTATTTGGACAGGATTTGACAGTGTTTTGGTGCAGGCATCACTGCAGTATATCTTCAAGCCAGCAAGCCTAAATGGTCCTTATTTCCCGTTTGGCCGATGCGTCGTGTGACATGTGGAAGAAATAAAAACAACTTATTGGTTCCAATTTGTCGTTAACAGAAAACAGAATGTGGCTAAACTTCTGAAAGCTTTCAGAGGAATAAAAAACAGCAGGAGCTCCGGTGACCAGTGTTACTCGAAGGCTCTGGTTTAATGCTAACAGCTGGTTTCCAGTGATGGCTTAATAGAAATCTGCATGTAATTAGTGGACTTAAAACTCACTTTTTGAACAGTATGTTCAAGTTTAAATAAAATAGCTTTTTTAGCGCACCAGATTTATAGGAAGTGTACAAAATAAACAAACATAAACAACAATTTAGTTAGAGTTTGTCTAGAGGAGAGTTTAAATCCTTGATTAGTTTTTGGTGGGATGTTGAAGCACTTTAAGTACAAAATCTTCAGGTTGTTTTTGTAGAACAAAGTTCACTTGCGTAAATCATTGGACCTGATTTCTATCATTCTATTATCAGTTGTGCAATCCACACCAGATCATGGACTCCAGCATGACTTGTGATCAGTGTTTCTCTTTGCTGACGTTGTCCACAATGATAGGCTGCTAAGACTTTTAAGTTGTCTTTCCTGTTTGTTCTAGTTAGGCTGATGGTAGTCTGGAGGTCACCTGTTAATAGAGCCTAGCTCTGACCCAAAGCAGGTTGAGGATGGGGACAAAATCAGCAGGCAAACGTTGCGTCACAATTCACCAAAAAACAGGGATTTGTGGCTTTAATTGCGAGCCTAGAAATCATAGCCTTCTGTGCTGACATTTTTGACCAGCAGAGGGGGCACAGAGGCATACATGATTAACGTGTTAGTTTGTCCTGATTGACCTGTGGCTTGTGAGCATTAATTGGTTCCAGGTAGGGATCCTTCAATACCAAGGTTTCTCCTTCTCAGTTTCACCAGCTTCTTTGTTGGCACACTTACTTTTCTCCAAAGTTGTAATGCTGGGCTGCTCGATCCGCTCTGGTCTTCCACTTGTAAGCAATGGCAGCATTCTTTAGCATTCTGGGATTATGCATTATGCATGGGGAGCACCACTTGGTAGGGTAGGGGTTCTGCTTTTGCATGGCCCAACTGGTAGGTTCTGAGGGTTTTCTATATATCCTTCTTCCTAGAGCTGGCTTGTAGTAGATGGCTGGAGCAGCCTGTCATATTGACATTCTCAGTTCTGCACTATCCTGTTCTGTCCTCTTTCTCCGTTGAGGGCTGCGGATGTTTTTGTGTCTTCCTTTGTTACTTTGTTTCAAAGAATTTAGCCGCCTCTTTTAGTTATCCCTATCTTAATAGTTTTTAAACACAGCATTTGGTTCAAGCATTTACTCCTGGGTTCTATTTCCATTCCTGCAGGTGTGTGGATTTGGAACACATCCAGCCCTGTTACATTAATAACCTAGCCTGCTGTGCTCAGTCTTTGAAACTGCATTGGTTGAATCGCAGGGTTTGTCGTTAAGCCAGATTAGTGTTGATAATAAACTGTATTACTGTAAAGGTGCTGAATATGCAGGTTACCGCTTGTTACCAAAAGTCAAGTCAACTTTATTTATATAGCGCTTTTTACAATAGACATTGTCTCAAAGCAACTTTACAAAATCCAGGACCAACAGATACAAAAACCCCTGTTGAGCAAGCCGAGGGCGACTGTGGCAAGGTAAAACTCCCTGAAAATTACAGGAAGAAACCTTGAGAGGAACCAGACTCAGCAGGGCCCATCCTTCTTGGGTGGCCTGGAGGATACTTTAAATAAATACACGATTTACACAAATCATACAAACACAGAATTAAATGATCTAAAAGTCATAACTGGTAATAAATAGATAAATAAACAATTAAATAATAATAGAGTTGTTATCCGCTCTAGTCTTCAATAAAGTCTGTAGTGATTTCTTGTCGTTGCAATTACTCCAGACCCGTCACATCTGACAGGAACAGCATCGTCTCGGCAGTCTTGACTTTAATCCTTAACCTCGGCGGGTAAACAGGTTTCCATCAGAATGCCCTCGGGGTAAAACAACAGAGAATGTAGTTAATAATGTACAATGCTAGTTGAGAGAAGTTGAAAGAACTGTGCATTTCTGAAGAGCGGTGATTAGGAACCTGGACAAGATGTTCGTGATTGTTAGCGTGTTTGGTTTACAGTGTAAAATAAGTGTACTGTTATCTTTGTAGATTTTAAGACTGTGTTCCTATAGCTAGGTTTTCAGCTTTCTTTATTATTATAATTATTATTATTAGCAGTAGTAGTATTGGAAGTAGTAATAGTAGTAGTGGTGGCTGTCCTAGTATTCGTAGTAGTGGTAGTGGTGGTAGTGGTTGTAATAGTAGTGGCAGTAGTAATAGTGGTAGTAGTTGTTGTAGTGGTAGTAGTAATAGTACTAGTGGTGGTTGTTCTAGTATTAGTAGTAGAAGTATTAGTAATGGTAGTGGTGGTAGTGGTAGTAGTAGTGGTAGTAGTACTAGTTGTAGTCAGAGTAGATGTACTAGTAGTAGTAGTGGTAGTGGTGGTAGTAATAGTAGTAGTGGTAGTAACAGTAGGAGTGGTAGTGGTGGTTGTGCTAGTATTAGTTATAGTATTAGTAATAGTGGTAGTAGTGGTAGTAGTAGTGGTAGTGGTGGTGGTAATAGTAGTAGTGGTAGTAATAGTAATATTAGTAGTAGTATTAGTGATAGTAGTGGTGGTGGTAGTAGTGGTAGTGATGGTAGTATTAATGTTAGTAGTAGTATTAATAATAGTAGTGGTAGTTGTAGTAGTGGTAGTGATGGTAGTGGTAGTATTAATGTTAGAAGTAATATTAGTAATTGTAGTGGTGGTGGCGATAGTATTGTTAGTAGTGGTAGTAGTAATAGTAGTGGTAGTAATAGAAATAGTGGTAGTGATAGTAGTAATATTAGTGGTAGTAGTGGTAGTAGTAATAGTAGTGGTAGTAGTAATATAAATAGTGGTAGTGATAGTAGTAATATTAGTGGTAGTAGTGGTAGTAGTAATAGTAGTGGTAGTAGTAATATAAATAGTGGTAGTGATACAGTAGTAGTAATATTAGTGGTAGTAGTAATAGTAGTGGTAGTAGTAATAGAAGTGATTGTAGTGGTAGTAGTAATAGTAGTAATAGAAGTGATTGTAGTGGTAGTAGTAATAGTAGTAGTAGTAATAGTAGTGGTAGTGGTGGTAGTTGTAATAGTAGTGGTAGTAGTAATAGAAGTGATAGTAGTAATATTAGTGGTAGTAGTGGTAGTAGTAGTAGTGGTAGTAGTAATAGAAGTGATTGTAGTGGTAGTAGTAATAGTAGTGGTAGTAGTAATAGAAGTGATTGTAGTGGTAGTAGTAATAGTAGTGGTAGTGGTGGTAGTTGTAATAGTAGTGGTAGTAGTAATAGTAGTGGTAGTAGTAATAGAAGTAGCGATAGTAGTAATATAAATTGTAGTAGTGGTAGTAATAATAGTAGTGGTAGTAGTGGTAGTAGTAATAGTAGTGGTAGTAGTAATAGAAGTAGTGATAGTAGTAATATAAGTGGTAGTAGTGGTAGTAGTAATAGTAGTGGTAGTAGTAATAGAAGTGATTGTAGTGGTAGTAGTAATAGTAGTGGTAGTGGTGGTAGTTGTAATAGTAGTGGTAGTAGTAATAGTAGTGGTAGTAGTAATAGAAGTAGCGATAGTAGTAATATAAATTGTAGTAGTGGTAGTAATAATAGTAGTGGTAGTAGTGGTAGTAGTAATAGTAGTGGTAGTAGTAATAGAAGTAGTGATAGTAGTAATATAAGTGGTAGTAGTGGTAGTAGTAATAGTAGTGGTAGTAGTAATAGAAGTAGTGATAGTAGTAATAGAAGTGGTAGTAGTGGTAGTAGTAATAGTAGTGGTAGTAGTAATAGAAGTAGTGATAGTAGTAATATAAGTGGTAGTAGTAATAGTAGTAATGGTTCCGACAACATGTCACTGTCTAGACCAATTTCTGCTAAGCATAGTGTAAAAGTTTGGGGTTTCTTTTTTATCTTGGCAAGAGACCACTGTTCCATTACTTTGTGCTGTCAAACTTGCCATATTTGTATAGGCACAGAAAAGTCCCTAGCTGTAACCAATTATCATATCTAATGAGGAACATAAGAACATATAACAAAGATAAATAACATTATAGAACTTTCTACACCATGGAATTGATACACTAAATGAATGTATGTAGATTTTGATCCAGTATATTCTCAAATAAACTTAAATTCACTATTTTTTAGACATAGAATTGTATGTATTAAATGTTTTCCAATCATCGTCCCTTTGAAGTCTATTTTAAGTGTATGATTATTTAACTGTATTCAATAGAATTCATGATTATGTGTGTATATGTGCAGTACCCAAAGAGATCTAAACCATTTTAAATTTTAATTGTATTTTATTATACTTTATTGTAGTACATATGCCATAACTGTGGATTGTTTTACAGGCTTTTACTTCCTAATTAGAAACACAGGGTCAACAAGTACAAGCTTAAATACCATAAACTCAAACTGGAAAAACAACCATGATGACTACTGAGATCCTTATCACTGATCACGTGAATGTGTTTCAGTTATCAAACTGAAAACAAAAAAACACCTGGAATTAAAACTGATACCCTAATTACCCTAAAAAACCAAAGAGTTTGTTGTTGCAAAAAGAATGGAAATGATAAGAAGTTCAGATTTATTCATGATAGGGCTAATAAATGAAAAACATACTGACTAGCCGGAAGGCATCGTGTAGACTATCTTAGAAAAATGAGGGCTTTTTGGTTCACTTGTGGGAAAATGAAGTTCATTCACAAACACACCAGCATCGCACGTCAGTGTTTTGGGGCAGATGCCAACGTCAGAGAATGTAAATGTAAACAAAGCCAAGGATTATATTTTAATAGACCTTTTTTTTTCTCTTTTTCTCTGAATTTTTCCCCCCAATTTTCTACCCTAATCTAGTCATATCCAATTACCCTGATTGCTTTACGCTTCACCCCTACCGGTACAACCCTCCACTGCTGACTGAGGAGCTTCGCAACTGACACACGCCCCCTCCGACACGTGCTCAGTACCGACTGCATCTTTTCACCTGTACAAGGCGAGTTCATATGTGGATCAGCCTTGCGCACGGAGTGCCACACCCTGATCAGCATTATTCCCCAAATCTGCGCAGGCACCATCAATCAGCCAGCAGAGGTCATAATTGCACCAGTTATGAGGAACCCTGGTTTAGTTCACAGCTCTCACCCTGTGAACAACAGCCAATCGTTGTTCATGTGGCTGCCCAGTCCAGCCGGATGTATTCGAAATCCCAGCTCTCGTGTGCTAACGTGTTTTACCACTGTGCCACCTGAGTGGCCTTTTTATAGATATCTTTTGATATGACTAAAATAACCACACCCGGAAGTTTTAGTTTAGAACATTTAATATTTAGGGTTTGGGGTGTGTGCTGAGGTTTAAATAGAATGAAATAAACTGGGGTGGCTATCAATGAGGGACACACCCAAGCTATTAGATTAGCTATAACGCATGCACAAAGGTTGTTTTTAAGATAGGTCCATCTGCTCTGGAGATCAACAGGGGCAGTGGCGTAACTAGGAGCTCATTGGCCCCGGTGCAAAAAAAAATTTTGGGCCCCCCTCAACAAAGTTCATATACAGTGTATCACAAAAGTGAGTACACCCCTCACATTTCAGCAAATATTTCATTATATCTTTTCATGGGACAACACTATAGAAATAAAACTTGGATATAAGTTAGAGTAGTCAGTGTACAGCTTGTATAGCAGTGTAGATTTACTGTCTTCTGAAAATAACTCAACACACAGCCATTAATGTCTAAATGTCTGGCAACATAAGTGAGTACACCCCACAGTGAACATGTCCAAATTGTGCCCAAAGTGTCAATATTTTGTGTGACCACCATTATTATCCAGCACTGCCTTAACCCTCCTGGGCATGGAATTCACCAGAGCTGCACAGGTTGCTACTGGAATCCTCTTCCACTCCTCCATGATGACATCACGGAGCTGGTGGATGTTAGACACCTTGAACTCCTCCACCTTCCACTTGAGGATGCGCCACAGGTGCTCAATTGGGTTTAGTCCATCACCTTTACCTTCAGCTTCCTCAGCAAGGCAGTTGTCATCTTGGAGGTTGTGTTTGGGGTCGTTATCCTGTTGGAAAACTGCCATGAGGCCCAGTTTTCGAAGGGAGGGGATCATGCTCTGTTTCAGAATGTCACAGTACATGTTGGAATTCATGTTTCCCTCAATGAACTGCAGCTCCCCAGTGCCAGCAACACTCATGCAGCCCAAGACCATGATGCTACCACCACCATGCTTGACTGTAGGCAAGATACAGTTGTCTTGGTACTTCTCACCAGGGCGCCGCCACACATGCTGGACACCATCTGAGCCAAACAAGTTTATCTTGGTCTCGTCAGACCACAGGGCATTCCAGTAATCCATGTTCTTGGACTGCTTGTCTTCAGCAAACTGTTTGCGGGCTTTCTTGTGCGTCAGCTTCCTTCTGGGATGACGACCATGCAGACCGAGTTGATGCAGTGTGCGGTGTATGGTCTGAGCACTGACAGGCTGACCTCCCACGTCTTCAACCTCTGCAGCAATGCTGGCAGCACTCATGTGTCTATTTTTTAAAGCCAACCCCTGGATATGACGCCGAACACGTGGACTCAACTTCTTTGGTCGACCCTGGCGAAGCCTGTTCCGAGTGGAACCTGTCCCGGAAAACCGCTGTATGACCTTGGCCACCATGCTGTAGCTCAGTTTCAGGGTGTTAGCAATCTTCTTATAGCCCAGGCCATCTTTGTGGAGAGCAACAATTCTATTTCTCACATCCTCAGAGAGTTCTTTGCCATGAAGTGCCATGTTGAATATCCAGTGGCCAGTATGAGAGAATTGTACCCAAAACACCAAATTTAACAGCCCTGCTCCCCATTTACACCTGGGACCTTGACACATGACACCAGGGAGGGACAACGACACATTTGGGCACAATTTGGACAAGTTCACTGTGGGGTGTACTCACTTATGTTGCCAGCTATTTAGACATTAATGGCTGTGTGTTGAGTTATTTTCAGAAGACAGTAAATCTACACTGCTATACAAGCTGTACACTGACTACTCTAAGTTATATCCAAGTTTCATGTCTATAGTGTTGTCCCATGAAAAGATATAATGAAATATTTGCAGAAATGTGAGGGGTGTACTCACTTTTGTGATACACTGTATATATACAGTATATATATATATATATATATATATATATATATATATATATATATATATATATATATACATATATACATACACACATATATAAATTGGTCTGGTAACGTTAAGTAGGTTACACAGATTCCCAGAATCCCTTGCTGTGCACTCACTGTATATTTTGATTACATGTATTCTGATATTTCATTGTCTTTTAGTTATTTTAATATTTTACTTAATAAAAATATTGTCGGGTGCTGTATTCTGATTGGCTGAGCTGAATGTCACTCACATATCACCGCTACAATATTGTAATATAATAATAAAGACCTGGCGAATGCAGCCAATGGGGGGGCAGTGCGGTGGGGGGTTGAGTTAATGTCGTGGAGGGCCCCCCCCCAGCCATGGGCCCCAGTGCACCTGCCCCCCCTGCACCCCAGGTAGTAATGCCCCTAAGAAGGGGTCACAAGTAACAGAATTATGCCCATGTGCCATGCCATTTATGGACGGAAAACGAGGGCATAGAGGGGCAGATGATTGACCTGCCTGTTTCTTTTAACTGATAGTCACCTGAACCTCTTGGAGTGATAAAGGGATGTTTATTTAAATCCCAGTTTGTGTGTTAGACACTCACTGGCTTCTATGTTTATAATCTGTTTTTTTTTTTAAAGAGAGACAGAGTCTCACATTTATTTCTGTATACCGTAGGCTCTGAAGTAATGAATTCTATTCACTGTGGTACATTGTCTGGCCATGAGGTGATTCACCATGCAAGCTTAATTCTGATGTTTTGGCTTCAAGGGAATGTGTCATATTTGTCTATTTTTAGTAGTGGAATATGTTGCATAATACCAGATATCATTATTTACCACCTAAACTATTTCCTAGAAAAGACTGAAGGGTTTCTGTTTCATGGCTACTCCAGTCTCACTTCCCAGAGACTTCTTGTTGGCGTATAAACAGCCTATAGCTCATTTCTCAGCCCATCTGTTTAAAGCTGAATTAGCAAAAAAGTCTAAAAATAAACAGGTTAGCATAAAGCATTAATATATCTGCTCATTACAATGCACAGCTGTTATGAAGATTAATAATCAGGCATAGAATAAAATGGAAATGACACTGCTGGAGAAACAGCTGGGGAGGGAAATTCAACGTGAGGGAGTGTTGGGAGGACACAATTCATTTCTACATATGATTATATAGGATTGTTTGTTTATTAGGATTTTAACATCATGTTTTACACTTTGGTTGCATCCATGACAGGATCGGTAGTTACTCATTACACAAGATTCATCAGTTCACAAGGTTATTTCAAACACAGTAATGGACAATTTAGTATCTCCAATTTACCTCACTTGCATGTCTTTGGACTGTGGGAGGAATTCAGAGCTCCCGGAGGAAACCCACGCAGACACGGGGAGAACATGCAAACTCCACACAGAAAGGACCCGGATCGCACCACCTAGGGATCAAACCCAGGACCTTCTTGCTGTGAGGCGACAGTGTCGGCCCACTTATCCACTGTGTCGGATTATATAAAAAAATCATGTTAAGAACATGTCATGATCTTTGATTCCTATCAGTAAACTTTTTGGGTGATAATAGTTCAAAGTAGACAAAGCTTAAAAATCGCTAACATAAGTGGCAGAGGTTTTGGCAAAGGGCACTCTGGTGGCGCATTTCTATTACTCCAGCCTACCACACCACAGCTAAGATCAGGGTCTGAATCTCTGCGATGCAATGCTGCCCTGTTCATGGTATTCCTGCCCTGCGCCCAGTGTTTCCAGATGGAGGAATTTGATCGACAGTCCTGTGGTAATTTATGCTGCTTTAACACAGCAACATTGTGTTTATACTGTAGCGATAACACGGGTCTTTTTCCAGTTTGCGGTGGTAAGTTATAAATTACTTGAGCTGCTGCTGCTACATATTGCGAAATATAGGGTATTTTAAATAATCAAAAAGTGTGAGAAATCATCACTAGAAAAAATAACAGTTATGAATTGACTATAATATCATCTTTGGTCAAAGCACGCATTTGTCTCGTCGGACATCTGCGGGCACGGATACGCGTTACAGGCTAAATGAGCTCAGACTCAGTCTAACTTTATTTCAGAGGAATTTGGATGGAAAGCCCATGAACTGTTCATGTCATGGGAACATTACAAACACTGGTGTTAAATGGATCGCAATGGACTGTAGATGATTTAACATACAACCCCAATTCTAATGAAGTTGGGACGTTGTGTAAAACATACATAAAAACAGAATACGATGATTTGCAAATCCTTTTCAACCCATGTTCAATTGAATCCACTACAAAGACAAGATATTTAATGTTCAAATGGATAAACTTCATTGTGTTTTGCAAATATTCACTTATTTTGAATCTGATGCCTGCAACACGTTCCAAAGAAGTTGGGACATGGGCATGTTTACCACTGTGTTACATCACCTTTCCTTTTAACAACACTCAATAAGCGTTTGGGAACTGAGGACACTAATTGTTGAAGCTTTGTAGGTGGAATTCTTTCCCATTCTTGCTTGATGTACAACTTCAGTTGCTCAACAGTCCGGGGTCTCCGCTGTCGTATTTTGCGCTTCATAATGCGCCACACATTTTCAATGGGAGCCAGGTCTGGACTGCAGGCAGGCCGGTCTAGTACCCGCACTCTTTTACTACGAAGCCACGCCGTTGTAACACGTGCAGAAGGTGGCTTGGCATCGTCTTGCTGAAATAAGCAGGGATGTCCCTGAAAAAGACGTTGCTTGGATGGAAGCATATGTTGCTCCAAAACCTGAATGTACCTTTCAGCATTAATGGTGCCTTCACAGATGTGCAAGTTACCCCTGCCATGGGCACTAACACACCCCCATACCATCAGAGATGCTGGCTTTTGAACTTTGCGCTGATAACAATCCGGACAGTCCTTTTCCTCTTTGGCTCGGAGGACACGACGTCCATGATTTCCAAAAACAATTTGAAATGTGGACTCGTCAGACCACAGGACACTTTTCTATTTCGCGTCGGTCCATCTCAGATGAGCTCGGGCCCAGAGAAGCCGGCGGCGTTTCTGGGTGTTGTTGATATATGGCTTTCGCTTTGCATGGTAGAGTTTTAACTTGCACTTGTAGATGGAGCGACGAACTGTGTTCACTGACGATGGTTTTCTGAAGTGTTCCTGAGCCCATGTGGTAATATCCGTTACAGAATGATGTCGGTTTTTAATGCAGTGCCGCCTGAGGGATCGAAGGTCACGGGCATTTAATATTGGTTTTGGGCCTTGCCGCTTACTTGCACAGATTTCTCCAGATTCTCTGAATCTTTGGATGATATTATGGACTGTAGATGATGAAATCCCTAAATTCCTTGCAATTGCATGTTGAGAAACGTTGTTCTTAAACTGTTGGACTATTTGTTCACACAGTTGTTCACAAAGTGGTGAACCCCGCCCCATCCTTGCTTGTGAACGACTGAGCCTTTCAGGGATGCTTCCTTTATACCCAATCATGACATTTACCTGTTTCCAATTAACCTGTTCACCTGTGGAATGTTCCAAACTGGTGTTTTTTGAGCATTCCTCAACTTTCCCAGTCTTTTGTTACCCCTGTCCCAACTTCTTTGGAACGTGTTGCAGGCATCAAATTCAAAATGAGTGAATATTTGCAAAAAAACAATAAAGTTTATCCGTTTGAACATTAAATATCTTTTCTTTGTAGTGTATTCAATTGAATATGTGTTGAAAAGATTTGCAAATCATCGTATTCTGTTTTTATTTATTTTTTACACAACGTCCCAACTTCATTGGAATTGGGGTTGTAGTAATAATAATAAATTCAACTTATGTAGCGCCTTTCATAGTACCCAAGGACGCTTTACATAGGAATCATAATCACAAACAAGATCAAACATAGTTAACAATGTGGGTCCACATGACGTTATACGTGTTGCATCTAGAAATGGTTGATTGTAGTACCCTGAGCGCCTGTTTTCAGTGGCAGGGTTATGAAAAGAAAAATATCCTCCCTTTTGCCAGATAATGTGAACAGACTTTAAATAACTGGCTGAAAGATGGGTAGCTGTTAAGTCTATGTAGGCACTGGCTGGCTTTCTAAAAATAATTTAGATTTAATAATCTTATCATAATTGTATTAATTTTTTTATTGGTAAACATGTTCTTGCAATAAAAATGTGCATAACTGTTCAAATGTTGCTATTTATTTTTGCAGTTGATTAATCTCGATTAAAAATTTTAATCATGTGACATCCCTATTTTAAAGTGATTTGGTTAGAAACAAAAAGCATAATAATTTTAGCGTCCTTATATTAATTTTATGTATCGTTTCATAGGGACAGTGGTTGCTTTGTAGAGCTCTGCTAAGCAGCCACTGTTGGGCCCTTGAACAAAATTCAATTGTACTGTATATGTTTATATGTATAAATGACACATAAAGGTATTCTTAAGCAATAGAACACGAGAGGGAGTGTTATCGCGAATAACATCACGGCTGTGATTCGGTCGCAGGCATGAGCCGAACGAATATAGTTCCACAACGAATATAAAGTTTAACACTACAAAGCAGACATCCCAAGTTGCAAAACCTCATTTTAGGGAGGTAAAAACAAGAAGAAGAAGAAGGCAAGAACCTCCGAAGGGAAAAAAAGAAATAAAAAACCTCTCACACACACCAAAGGATATGGGTGATAACAGAACTCTTAGGAGCTGCTTACAGGGCTATTAAGCTAACTGTTCACGTTACAAACACATTCCCTACATAGTGCACTAGATTGTGTATCAGATTGCGGATTTATGTTCCCTACATAGTGCACTAGATTGTGTATCAGATCGCGGATTTATGTTCCCTACATAGTGCACTAGATTGTGTATCAGATTGCGGATTTATGTTCCATACATAGTGCACTAGATTGTGTATCAGATTGCGGATTTATGTTCCCTACATAGTGCACTAGATTGTGTATCAGATTGCGGATTTATGTTCCATACATAGTGCACTAGATTGTGTATCAGATTGCGGATTTATGTTCCCTACATAGTGCACTAGATTGTGTATCAGATTGTGGATTTATGTTCCATACATAGTGCACTAGATTGTGTATCAGCTCGCAGATTTATGTTCCCTACATAGTGCACTAGATTGTGTATCAGATTGCGGATTTATGTTCCCTACATAGTGCACTAGATTGTGTATCAGATCGCGGATTTATGTTCCCTACACAGTGCGCTAGATTGTATATCAGATAACGGATTTAAAACATGATCGGGAATAAAGTCTGTGTCGCCTGCGTGCGCGTTTGTGTGCATGAAGCTTGTCGTTACCGGCAACACGTCAGCGGAGTAATACAGTTGTGGTGTGAAAAGGCCGTGCTGATATTCGTGATAAACGTTAGAACGCTTCTCAACCAATCAGATTGTAAGGTCAGAACTAACTGTGGTATAATTCTTCTTATTATTTATTTAGAATGTATACAGTAACCACATCTGCACTCATTATAAAATCTTGCCACTTCCATAACTTTCAAGTTTACAGCATTCAAAGTTGTTTCCAAATATTAGTGAATTTATTTTTGTAGCTTTAGTGACCGCTTCATCCTGGTTAGGCAGAAATACACCACATTTGTGACTTTTTATATGCATTTATTTGATAATTATAAAGTAGTCCTGCACAGTCGACAGCTTGTTAATTTCTCAGTGAGCCGTGACACACTGAGCTGAATAAAATTTTCTCACAGTGTGATGTGAAGCTAAGCGTAATATCGTCACCCTGCGAATCTGACACATCCCAAAGCTATACTCTTAACTTGTATCAAAGGTGCTGCCGCCAGCCCATGTGAACACTGCTGGAACTAATGTGTCTTGTTCCTTTGCTCTTCCCTTTGTTTTTGTTTTTGTCTTCATGCTGGATGTGTGCAGGTGGGATTCAGGTAAAGAGAGGATGTGTGAGGGTGATACAGTGAAGTGTGCATTTTTTCACATTCAGTGTTTCATGTACCTGCAGGCCGTGTTGCTTTCCCCTATATCTCACAGGAAGGGAAGAACAGAAACTATATATGTGAAGGAGTCAGGTGGAATATGTAGGAAGGAAAGAGTAGGGAGCAGATCGATAAATGTAGGCTGCGAGGCATTCTCTTGAATCTTTATATTTTACTGACCAACAGTTGTATGTTGATAGGTTGCCAGGGTGCCTAAGGGAGTTCAGGAGATCAAAAACTGGGACTGTTAAATAAAATTAAAAAATATATCTTAAAAATATTTATGAAATATTTAAATTGTGATTTAAATTGTAATCCTTAAATACAGCAGTCTTTTCTACATAAACTAAACACAGAAGTTAATGTCTTGTTGAAACTCTACCATCTCTATTAATCTATTAGTTCTGTTCACTAGCACATTATGGTGAAGCTGCAAACACTCTCACACACATGCACACAGATGTAAACTAAACTTAACATAAACTGAAAAACAGCAGTCCCTTCAGAATAAAAACAGTCATCATATTGCATTCATGATTTACACTTATTTATGTTCAATTTCTAATTACCACTGACCACATGGGACCTCATGGTACAATGCCCAGGTGTGCATTAAAGGTACAGCTCAAGCTGAAGCATACATTGGTTAACATTGGTTAAATCAGGGACGTCATAGATAGACAGACAGACAGACAGGTAGGTAGACAGACAGACATATGGACAGGTAGATAGACAGGTAAATAGATAGATAAAGATAGATAGAAGATAGATGATAGATAGACAGGTAGATAGACAGACAGACAGGTAGATAGACAGACAGGTAGATGAATATAAAGACAGACATACAAGCAGACAGATAGACAGATAGATAGATAGACAGACAGAAAAAAGACATATAAACAGATAGATAGATAGACAGATAGATTGACCGACTAACAGACAGGCAGACAGACAGATAGGTAGACAGACAGACAGACAGACAGACAGACAGACAGATAGACAGACAGACAGACAGACAGATAGATAGATAGATAGATAGATAGATAGATAGATAGATAGATAGATAGATAGATAGATAGATAGATAGATAGATAGATTAAAATTATTCTCCAGGCCACCCAAGGAGGATGGGGGTCCTTGCTGAGTCTGGTTCCTCTCAAGGTTTCTTCCTGTAATTTTAAGGGAGGTTGTCCTTGCCACTGTCGCCCTCGGCTTGCTCAACAGGGGTTTTGGTCTGTTGGTCCTGGATTCTGTAAAGTTGCTTTGAGACAGTGTTCATTGTAAAAAGCGCTATATAAATAAATTTGACTTGACAGGCAGGCAGGCAGGCACTTCATTTATCATGAGGGAAATGACTGAATAACTCATTGTGCAGCTTCTCCTCTTGGTTACTGTTGTATAATTGGATTATTTCATGTATACTGTACTTGTAGTACTTGTAGAACTTCTGCTCTGCCGTTTCTGTTCACTTCAGTTTGTTCAGCTTGAGATCAGAAGAACCACAAGTCCCTGTGGTTTTACCCACGATTCCTTGCTGTGAAGCACTCTGTGTGGGGCTCTGAGCAAGTTCAGTCATAATCTTTAGACTTTCCCCTGAGGTGGTTCAGACCGTTTTGTCTGCGCTCTTGTTTGTTTTACCTGATCTACTCTTATATTTTACTACCCTGCAGAATGATGTTATGTAACTCTGCTATAGTGAAGAGGCCGCTGCTGACGGAATGAGTGGCTGCTGATTCCTCATTGCAGCGTTTTTTTTCTCTACAACTAATCCAGGAGCCATTTTCACTGATTATTGTGTTTTCAGACACTTACTGTTGTAATTGTTCACTTTAATTAGTTCTGTATTTTATGGTGTTTTCATGTTGTTACAATGACCTCTATCTTAGTGCTTCCCAAGGATCTTGACCGAGACAAAAACCCAGATTTTGTTTCTGTAATTCATCTGTGAATTTTCATTCGCTCTTGGGCATTTTTTAAGAGATGTGCAAGAAGACGGGACCTAAAGAGAAAGGTGAATTTAGTGCAAAAACACACAAAGAATAGCGGACACAGACTACAAAAAGTTTAATCCTGGACATTTTTGCTGATTTAGAAATCCTGCACATTTTTTAGGTCCTAAAAAGAGGACGTATGGCCACCCTAGTGTATGACCATTGCCTCATTTTTAGCCTGTGTATGGTCTTTGATTCTATGATTCGCCCCAATAACCCACTAAGCATTCGCACTTGCATCTTTCATTACAGACAATAAACACATATAAATATTTATTCAGACTTTTAAACCATTTATAAGACTTCTTGTAAAACCAGGTTAAATGTAAGACTTTCCCTCCGACAGCATCACCGTGATGTACAAGCCAAGGTCATCTTGCCCTGTTTTTACAGTTAATCTCTGATAATCTAGCATGAAAGTCTGTGCTGAGTTTCTCCAGATCTCTGCAGATGCTGGACTTCTTAAAGCAGCATGAAGTGTTCAGAATCCAAACAATCATGAGAATGCTCTCACCACCATGTCTCACACAGTCTCCAACATCTGCTCCATAGCTGAAGGGATTTACACCAGCACATCAGTGTTGCATGTAGATTTATTCATGCAGTTCATTTTTGCACCTTTATACACACATCTGCAGCAGCGGGTTTATATATATATATAGAGGGACCTATCTTTTAGGCTATATCCGGAACATGGCCGTCTTAAGAGCCGCCATATTGGATCAAGGGCAAGTTTTTCCAATGGGAAGGTGGTCATGTAGCATATCAAAGAAGACCAGAATTTTCTCAGAAATTGATTGCCGCATATCTCTTGTGGTTCAAAAGTTATCAACACAGAAAGTTGCAACAACAACCGGGAACGTTCCCTGTGATGCACAGCTATTTGACGTGTTCAATGTGTTGTCCCTGGTGCTGAACACAGAGCTGAAGGTGCTGGATCCAATCGTTATGAACCTGCATGAGAATCTCTGGAGAAAGGCGGTCACAAGCCTTCACAATGTGGTGCTGGTGGTGGTTTTTGTTGCGGATTTTCTCAGCATACACAATTTGTTTGAGATGACCCCAGAGACAAAAGTCGAGTGGTGTGAGGTCGGGTGATCTGGGCGGCCATTCCAGAGGACCACGACGGCCAATCCAATGACCAGGGAATTGAATATCCAGCCACTGACGAACACCTGCTCCGTAGGGTGGTGGAGCCCCATCCTGTTGGAAATAACCGGGGAAACTGCCATCTTCGGTCAGAATGGATGGGAACACCTGTAGCATTGTTAGGTAGCGCTGAGCATTTAGGGTCTGGTCGATGGGTCCGATTACACGGGTGCCCCATATTCCACACCACACCGTAACCTTCACATCACCTACGACTTTGGTGTCTCCCGTCCAATGAGGGTTTTCATCACGTCAGGGAGTACCTCACGTTCTGGCGGTTGACCTCACCACTGACGTAAAAACTGGCCTCGCCATCTTCAGTTACCTGTAACGAACAACAGAAGTTTTGAAGTTTCTGTTTTGATAACTTTTGAACCACATGATATATTGCAAATCTGATTGCGGCAATCGATTTCTGAGAAAATTCTGGTCTTCTTTGATATGCTACAGGATACAAAACTTGCCCTTGATCCAATATGGCGGCTTTCAAGATGGCGGCCATGTTCCGGACATAGCCTAAAAGATAGGCCCCCTCACCCATTACTTGCTGGGGTATTCAGATGTCATTTTCCCTTTAGTTTCTGAAATAAAAGAGTGTCCTGCGACTTTTGACTCACCATGTATATACAGTGCCTTGCAAAAGTATTCAGCCCCCTTGAACTTTTCAACCTTTTGCCACATTTCAGGCTTTAAACATAAAGATATGAAATTGTAATTTTTTGTGAAGAATCAATAACAAGTGCGACACAATTGTGAAGTGGAACGAAATTTATTGGATATTTTAAACTTTTTTTAGAAATAAAAACCTGAAAAGTGGGGCGTGCAATATTATTCAGCCCCTTTACTTTCAGTGCAGCAAACTCACTCCAGAAGTTCAGTGAGGATCTCTGAATGATCCAAAGTTGACCTAAATGACTGATGGTGATAAATAGAATCCACCTGTGTGTAATCAAGTCTCCGTATAAATGCACCTGCTCTGTGATAGTCTCAGAGTTCTGTTTAAAGCGCAGAGAGCATCATGAAGACCAAGAAACACACCAGGCAGGTCCGAGATACTGTTGTGGAGAAGTTTAAAGCCGAATTTGGATACAAAAAGATTTCCCAAGCTTTAAACATCTCAAGGAGCACTGTGCAAGCGATCATATTGAAATGAAGGGAGTATCAGACCACTGCAAATCTACCAAGACCCGGCCGTCCCTCTAAACTTTCAGCTCAAACAAGGAGAAGACTGATCAGAGATGCAGCCAAGAGGCCCATGATCACTCTGAATGAACTGCAGAGATCTACAGCTGAGGTGGGAGACTCTGTCCATAGGACAACAATCAGTCGTACACTGCACAAATCTGGCCTTTATGGAAGAGTGGCAAGAAGAAAGCCATTTCTCAAAGATATCTATAAAAAGTCACCTGGGAGACACACCAAGCATGTGGAAGAAGGTGCTCTGGTCAGATGAAACCAAAATCGAACTTTTTGGCCACAACGCAAAACGTTATGTTTGGCATAAAAGCAACACAGCTCATCACCCTGAACACACCATCCCCACTGTCAAACATGGTGGTGGCAGCATCATGGTTTGGGCCTGCTTTTCTTCAGCAGGGACAGGGAAGATGGTTAAAATTGATGGGAAGATGGATGGAGCCAAATACAGGACCATTCTGGAAGAAAACCTGTTGCAGTCTGCAAAAGACCTGAGACTGGGACGGTGATTTACCTTCCAACAAGACAATGATCCAAAACATAAAGCAAAATCTACAATGGAATGGTTCACAAATAAACTTATCCAGGTGTTAAAATGGCTAAGTCAAAGTCCAGACCTGAATCCCATCGAGAATCTGTGGAAAGAGCTGAAAACTGCTGTTCACAAACGCTCTCCATCCAACCTCACTGAGCTCGAACTGTTTTGCAAGGAAGAATGGGCAAAAATTTCTGTCTCTCGATGTGCTAAACTGATAGAGACATACCCCAAGCGACTTGCAGCTGTAATCGCAGCAAAAGGTGGCGCTAGAAAGTATTAACGCAAGGGGGCTGAATAATATTGCACGCCCCACTTTTCAGTTTTTATTTCTAAAAAAAGTTTAAAATATCCAATAAATTTCGTTCCACTTCACGATTGTGTCCCGCTTGTTGTTGATTCTTCACAAAAAATTACAATTTCATATCTTTATGTTTAAAGCCTGAAATGTGGCAAAAGGTTGAAAAGTTCAAGGGGGCTGAATACTTTTGCAAGGCACTGTATACGTATATATATATATATATATATATATATATATATATATAAAACTGGACACTGAAGCAAGTCTGATCAATCCCAGTTTCTCCTAGATCATGTGACTGCCTGTACCCATGTGTGTGTTGTTTATCTGGGTAGAATTAGTACCAGGATGCACTGTAGGATGAACCACCACACAATGAACAAGAGTTGAAGGACCTGCTGGTACCAGATACCACAGGACACCTTCAGAGATGGACTCTTGTGGAGTCGGATCTGTTTCTGTGTATTAGGTGGGTCCTCATGATATTTTGGTTTATCAGTCTGAGTTTGTAAAAGCTTGGGTTTGTTTTTGTCAAAAAAGAAAGCTAAAAGATGTTTTTTAGATTTACATGGTACAGACTGTGGTTACATCTAAAATTTTACCTACATTAATAAAATATGTAAATATGGAACTAAAAACTGGAAGAATGACACTTGCCAAGCAGTTTGTGCTATGTACACCTAAACTATAGAGCTAATACAGCTAATTCAGTTGTTTATCCCATATTGCAGTATAATTAACCTAATTGAGTGCTGTTTACACAAATTTAGCACTGTAGGATACATCACTGCCAGTGCTGTGGAATTCTTCTAGGTACTCTGGTTTTCTTCCAGCTTTTTAAAACTGAACTAGTGTACATTTGGCATGAATGTAATGAATTGGCATCCTGTATGGGGTGTATTTCCTGTAACTGGTGCTGGCGCTGCGCACTGAGGGTGGGTGAGATTGTGTTATGAGCGTTCTTACTCTGTACAGACTTCAGTTTAGAAAGTGAATCACTGGGTGCAGCACAGTAACACACCCCCAAACAGGACAATCCATCACCGTAATCATTGTCATCTCTGACATATATACATAGTTTTCTGCAGTACTGAGGCACTGTTTAACATTATAAGAGAATAATAGAAAAATATACAAATAAGCTGCTCCAGCGGCTGACTCCAGTTAGCACGAGCGTCCAATGTGAAAAGCAACATATGCACATGCACTAATATTTAAATAAATTGAAATAAATTGCTTCCTGTTCCAGACCAGTTTCATTTTCTTTCCCCATATTCATGTGTGTCCAGATAGTGCAGAAAGTGGATTGGCCACATCAGAAAAACAATGGTACAGTATGTAAAAAGCATATTAAAAAGACTTTTATTTCATTGCAGACTCTGTGAATCCAAGAAATTTTATGTTCTGTCTGGTGATTATTTCATTTGTTAATATACATCCATTCCTACATTTCAGGACTGTGACACAACCCAGAAAAGTTGGGACATTGGCAATTTAGGGCTATGAAGTAAAAAAATTAATAAATAAATAAAAAAGTGATTTTAAACAGGTGGAAAGTTAACATAGCATTATTATTTGCTTTTAATTATTTATTATTCATTTGCATTTTTCATTTGGGGTTGTAACCTAGGCGTAAGTGAGTAAGTATAAAACTGGTAGTTGTGTGTTGTCCACAAAAAATAGATGTCCTGTACAGGGCGTGTTTCTGCCTTGTGCCAAGTGTTTCAGGGGATGCTGGACCTCTTCGAGCCTGATAATGATGATGACGTTAATTAAAATGTAAAATGTAAATGTAAAAGGAATTAATTTAATTAATTAATGAATTAATTAAAGCATTTACACCCATCAGCCATAACATTAACACCACCTCCTTGTTTCTTCACTCACTGTCCATTTTATCAGCTCCACTTACCATATAGAAGCACTTTGTAGTTCTACAATTACTGACTGTAGTCCATCTATTTCTCTGCATGCTTTGTTAGCGCCCTTTCATGCTGTTCTTCAATGGTCAGGACTCTCCCAGGACCACTACAGAGCAGGTATTATTTGGGTGGTGGATCATTCTCAGCACTGCAGTGACACTGACATGGTGGTGGTGTGTTAGTGTGTGTTGTGCTGGTATGAGTGGAGCAGATACAGCAGAGCTGCTGGAGTTTATAAATACTGTGTCCACTCACTGTCCACTCTATTAGACACTCCTACCTAGTTAGTCCACCTTGTAGATGTAAAGTCAGAGACGCCCACGGGGTGCTGTTGGCTGGATATATTTTTGGTTGGTGGACTATTCTCAGTCCAGTTGTGACAGTGAGGTGTTTAAAAACTCCATCAGCATTGCTGTGTCTGATCCACTCATACCAGCACAACACACACTAACACACCACCACCATGTCAGTGTCACTGCAGTGCTGAGAATGATCCACCACCTAAATAATACCTACTCTGTAGTGGTCCTGTGGGGGTCCTGACCATTGAAGAACAGCATGAAAGAGGGCAAACAAAGTATGTAGAGAAACTGATGGACTACAGTCAGTAATAGTAGAACTTCAAAGTGCTTTTATATGGTAAGTGGAGCTGATAAAATGAACAGTGAGTGTAGAAACAAGGAGGTGGTTTTAATGTTCTGGCTGATCAGTGTATAATGCTGGGGGAAAGGGTTTCTTTTAAAGTCATTATTGTTTTTGTGGGGTTCTGTATGACAGTGCATCAGGAAATTGCTTGTACTTCATTTTCTAGGTGATTTTCTGATCCCCTTCCAGGTATGGAATGTTAACATCACCCGAGGAGCTTAAGGACTTAAATCTGTTTGTGCTCGGTACCACAAGTCATGACAATAGATTATATATAATTCACAATTCAGCTAGCACATAGTTTAATGAAGCAGGGTTTCTTTTAATCATGTGTGCCAAGTGCCCACAGCGATTGGCTCTTCCGGGCTGTACAACGGTCCGCCTCACCAGAGGCGAGCTGATCCGCTAACAAATTGAATGTGCGGTTAGATTGGCGCAATAGAATTAGATCAGGTCCCCTGATTGTTTCGGGGAGGCGCTGTGAGTTCCCGCTCGAAGCGGAGTGTGCCTCCGAGAGCAGACGGCTCGTTAGGATGCGATGATGTTGTCAGAATGTTAAACGGACAATTACCATGCACTATCGATTGTGATGGGTGAGTGCTCATTAGCACAGGGGAAGAGAAGAAGAAGGTGGAACCACAGAACGAGAACATTTGTCCTCGACTAATACTAGAAAAGCAAAAAATTTAAATGTAAATATTGGAAATAATTATATTACAGCTTCTTTAGTCATACTTGTTTAATAATGAGTGCATTAAATTTATCATACAGCCATTTATTATCCATAGACAAACACTGGCAGTAAATGGGTTGTACAGAGAAGCATTGTGGCTTTTACCATGGTACTTTCATCAGATGCCATCTTGATGCCACGCTGTTAAATGCTATTGTTATCATTGTAACCTGTCAATGTCCAGGAGCAATAGCGGCTCAACAGGCTAACAGAGCACTAATGTAGACACAAGAGCTATCTGAACTCCATGAATTGGGTTTAATGCCTAGGTTTAATAACCCCACATAATTATTTCATCATCACGCTCAATGCTCACTGAGTATCAGGTGCTGTGGTATAAAGCAGACCACTACTGGACCATTGAGCAAAAGAAACACATCTGTTGAAATGCATTACACTTCACCGTCTAGTTTTCTGATAACCATATTTACAAATAATGTTTTTAATATAGTCTCTGTCTCTGAAAATAATAATACAAAATGAGGTGCCCAGGTGGCGCAGTGGAATATTCCGCTAGCACACCAGGGCCGAGATTCTGAACTCTGGCGTTGCCACCAGTCGGCTGGGCGCCATCTAGCGGGCATAATTGGCAGTGCCTGCAGCAGACACGGTTCTGCTAGAGTGGGATGACTGGACTATGTGGGTGGGGTCTTCAAATGCTGTGTAAGGACACTGATTGGCAGATATAGAGGTGCCTGTGCAGAGTGCATAGGTGAAAAAGGGTTCCGCTAAGGGCTGCGCGTGGGTCGGAGGAGGCGTGAGCAGCAATATACCTTCCTCGACTGCAATTGTGGATCCCCTAGCAGCTGGAGACAAATTGACTACACTAAATTGGGGGGAAATGGGAGAAAATACATAAATAAAAACAAGAAACAAGGAAAACAGAACCAACCCATAAACCACAGTCTGAAGTGGGACTCAAGAACAAAAAAAAACACAGGTAAATACTCCAGAAGTAATAAAAGAGCACTTGGGTACAACTCTGCCAGCTGCTCAGTCCACCACAGAGTACAACCCAAACGTTCAACACAGGAATTCCGTCTTTGTCTCTGTAAATAATGAAACTAACAAGTAAAACAAAACTAACCCATAAGCTACAGTGAGAAGTGGGAGTCAAGAACAAAAAAAAAAACACAGGTAAAGACTCCAGAAGTAATAAAAGAGCACTTGGGTACAACTCTGCCACCTACTCAGTCCACCACAGAGTACAACCCAAACGTTTAACACAGGATTCCAGTGACAGATACAGAACCAAAAAGTCGCTACCATTCACCTGCTAAGTTTTGCTGAAACAAAAACTTTGAACTACTAGCGAGAGCGCTAGCAAAAAACCCAGAGATTGCATCAGGGTGTCAGACAGTCAGAGCCAGATACAGTTTTAATGCATTTCCCAAGATGTAGAGAGTAAAATGTGATGAAGTGTAGTTGAGAGAGAACTACTTTCCATCCAGCTGCACCCATTTGTTACATCCTCTACCTGCCAGTTTGTATTTACAGCTGCCCTCTGATAATGGGACCCTTTTGTGTCTGGTTCAGCTCATATCTCACACAGTTGGGGAGATTTTTTTGCCACTGTGGCCCTTGGCTGTTCATTAGGGGTTTTGGCCCAGGATTCTATAAAGCTGCATCAGGACAGTGTTTATTAAAAAAGTGCTATACAGATAAATATAGCTCGGACTGTAAATAAATACACAAAATCACAACTTATTTACAGATGAAGCCTTTCCATAAACCCAGACCTTGTCAATGCAGTTTGCAGATGTCTGTAATTCTAGGGTGACTTTGAGGAACAGTTCTGCACTCATGCTACGTTGGGTTTTGCTGCCTGATTTAATCGGATTTCTGCCGAGTCAGCCTGACTATTTGGAGTGCATGCCTCGGGTTTTCTTTCTTTTTGACTGTTTCAATTTCATTTGGAGGGCACAGGACGTGAAAGCTTTCCCTCTTTGTTTTGTTGTATCTGTTTAAGCGCCTTAAAAAAAATGTCACACAATTGTTACATCCTGGGATTTATATCATTTAAACAGAAACTTAACTTCAATACTAAATAATTTTTCTGTGTGATTACTACTACTGTCTTTCTTCTACTGCTGCTACTCTATTGGAGAGATGCCACTCGAAATTCCATTGTACTTGTGTATAGTGACAATAAAGATTCTATTCTATTCTATTCTATATATTATACTATATATACTAAATACTATATATAGTAACATATATCATACTATATATATACAGTGGGGGAAATAAGTATTTGATCCCCTGCTGATTTTGTAAGTTTACCCCCTTACAAAGACTTGAACAGTCTATAATTTTTATGGAAGGTTTATTTTAACAGAGAGAGACAGAATATCAACAAAAACTCCAGAAAAAAAACATTTGTATTTAATTAAGGGAAATAAGTATTTGATCCCCTACCAACCAGCAAGAATTCTGACCCCCACAGACCGGTTATGTGCCCATGAGGCACACAAATTAGTCCTGTCCCTGTATAAAAGACTCCTGTCACAGAATCAGTTTCTTCCGTTCAAATCTCTCGACCACCATGGGCAAGACCAAAGAGCTATTAAAGGACGTCAGGGAAAAGATTGTAGACCTGCACAAGGCTGGAATGGGCTACAAGACCATCAGCAAGAAGCTTGGTGAGAAAGAGACCACTGTTGGTGCGATAATTCGAAAATGGAAGAAATACAAGATCACAGTCAATCACCCTCACTCTGGAGCTCCATGCAAGATCTCACCTGGTGGGGTAAGAATGATTCTGAGAAAGGTGAGGTCAGTCCAGAATTACACGGGAGGAGCTTGTCAATGATCTCAAGGGAGCTGGGAGCACAGTCACCAAGAAAACCATTAGTAACACACTTCGCCGTAATGGATTGAGATCCTGCAGTGCCCGCAAAGTCCCTTTGCTCAAGAAGGCTCATGTACAGGCCTGTCTGAAGTTTGCCAATGAACACCTGAATGATTCAGAGAAAGTTTGGGAGAATGTGATATGGTCAGATGAGACCAAAATTGAGCTCTTTGGCATCAACTCCACTCGCCATGTTTGGAGGCAGAGAAATGCCCGGTGGGGATGTAGGTCTTGTGCAGGTCTACAATCTTGTCCCTGACGTCCTTTGATAGCTCTTTGGTCTTGCCCATGGTGGTGGAGAGATTTGAATGGAAGAAACTGATTCTGTGACAGGAGTCTTTTATACAGGGACAGGACTAATTTGTGTGCCTCATGGGCACATAACCGGTCTGTGGGGGTCAGAATTCTTGCTGGTTGGTAGGGGATCAAATACTTATTTCCCTTAATTAAATACAAATTAATTTATAACTTTTATTTAATGTTTTTTTTCTGGATTTTTTGTTGATATTCTGTCTCTCTCTGTTAAAATAAACCTTCCATAAAAATTATAGACTGTTCAAGTCTTTGTAAGGGGGTAAACTTACAAAATCAGCAGGGGATCAAATACTTATTTCCCCCACTGTATATATTAATAACTGAAATGTAGATTATTCAATAATGTTTTTAGTAATAAATTTATTTAGTAGTAATTTTATATATATATATATATATATACACTGTAATGTAAGTTATTTAATAACGTTTTAAGTAATAAAGTAATTAAGTTATATTAATACTGTGATGAAGAAATTTTTCATTCAAATGATTCTCTCTGGTTATGTTGGAACTTTGGTCTATGGCAGTGGTTCTCAAACTGTGGTACGCGTACCACTGGTGGTACGTGAAGCAGCACGAGGTGGTACGCCAGATAATCTCGGAAAAGTAATTACATGCACCGAAAAAATAAATAATTTAATAATTATAAATAAAAAAAATCATATGAAACAAATTGTGTAAATTACTAATAAAATCTGTTTCAAGTTCTTATAATTCTGTTTTAATAAAATCAGTTTAATGAAAACAAATTGTATTAAAACTAATGTGTTTTTAAAAATATTCGGGGCTACGCAGCCACTGTACTTCATTACGTCTATACTTCACGTTCGCGGTTTCCATCTCGGAATTTCCGAAACGTTATCAGTAAAGTTATCAGTAAAGTTATCAGTAGCTCTCTTGCTTTTATCAGAGCCAGATCTGCGTTTGAATCTCACTGATCTCGTTCCTGACATCACGAGGCTGCTCCGCTAAACAGGTGCACTCACTGAAATGCTAACTGCATATATACTAGTGATGAGTCATTCGCGAACGATCCGATTCTATTGAACGGATCTTTGAAATGAACGAAAGGAACCGAGTCTTTTATTTCTGCGCAGTTCTTATCGGCTGTAATCCACCCATTCAGCTTCCATCAGTAGAGGGAATTAATCGTAAGTCGTAATAAGAGCTGTTTATTGTCGAAATTCAAATCCAAAACACTGTCAGTATCGCGGAGAGCGAGCGAGACACACACACACACACACACACACACACAGAGAGAGAGAGCGCGCTAGTAGTATAATGACAAATAATTGAGAAATAAACTATAAACTTGTTTGTTTTAAATACAAGAGAGGATTTTTCTGAAACTTAATGCAATGCAACCACAGTCTGTCTCTTCTCTGTAGTTTTTTTACTTTTAAAATAAATCTTTTTTTTTTTTCATTTAAGTGCTGTTTGAATTAGGAATACATTTAAGGCAAAGTAGCAAAATTTGATATTAATATCGGGGGTGTCTTATAGTTTATCCAGTAGCGTCTCCCGAAGAACGAAGAGCCATTTTTTTGAACGACTCTTTAAAAGGAACCGAGCCAAAAGATCCGGCTCCCTTCAAGAAGCCATAATTCCCATCACTAATGTATATACAGTATATACACACACAAACACACCTAATTAATGTGTGGCATATGTGGTTCTGTGATGAGAAACGTAGGTGGTACTTCGAAGTTTTGGTTTGATAATGGGTGGTACTTGGTCTAAAAAGTTTGAGAACCACTGGTCTATGGCATCAAGATTTTACCACAGTTGATGAATGACATTGATATGATTCCACTGTATTTTATTTTATCAGAATACTTTATTGATCCCAGAGGGAAATTAAACCATTCAGTTGTGCTTTATGTCGGTGTACTTAAACGTTCTTGCCTGTATAAGATTTTTTGGCAGGGGTGGGAGGGGGATATCTAAATCGGACTATAGTATAGTATAGTAATTCTATTTTATACGTCTGCCCTATACCTATTTAGGGTGTAATCCCAACCTGAACCCAGGATTTCTGGATGCTTTCAGACACACAACATGAATTAAAACATGAATTAATTAAACACCTTTAATACTTTAATATATAAAAATCTAATAAAGTTATTTTAAGAAATTTTGGCTTATTTAAATGATTCTCTGAATGGTTATGTTGGAACTGTGGTGTATGGCATCAAGATTTTACCATGGTTGATCAATGACATTTAAATGATTCCACTCCATTTTACCTCAAACCATTCAGTTGTGCTAACCTTTCTTACCTGTATACGCTTTTCGGCAGGGGTGGGAGGGTATTAAAATTTCATTGAGGTATTCTGGACCAGTGTTTTAGTTCTTGCTGCTAAAAAAAACAGCATATTACATCAAAGCCGTAGCCATGAACTGAACATTGGTGTGGACCAAATCTACCAGTGTATGATAAGTAATCGAGAAAGTAATCCCAGTAAAACAAATAAAGCTTGAGTAAAACATCTGAATAGCTACAAACATTTTTAGCTTCAGTGTCAGTGTTTATCATGTTACAGCAAACAAAAGTGGGTGATCATCCTGCTACTGTAATGTAAAAGATGTGAAAATATTCATAATTGCAGCTATTTATACTAAAGTTGGTGCCACAACAGAGTGATCCGGGTGTTGCATTTCTTTTGCACATTTGTTAATAAAAAAATGTTTTACAAAACAAATTGTGCTTGTATTCGAGTTTTAACAAAGTGTGTTGAATGACTTTTATTTATCGTTCCGTGTGATAAATAAAATCTGTGTGATAATGGACAATCAGAAAGGGTGCAATTACTTTTTCACATATTATCAGTCATGCGGTTTAATCTATATGAGGTGATAATGATGTGTGTGTGTGTGTTTTTGTTACAGCACACCGTTAAGACACTCGTCCTCGACTGCTAAAGTGTGTCTGGTGTGTGGAGACGAGGCGTCCGGGTGCCACTACGGCGTCGTCACCTGCGGCAGCTGTAAAGTCTTCTTCAAACGCGCGGTGGAAGGTACGATTCTGAGATCTGCTTTCTGTTTTACGCTGAAGGATCAGGAGTTTTTCCTCTGCGCTGCGTCTCAGATTTAAAACCAGACTACGTGTGATTTTTGGCAGGGTTAAAGTTATGCAGCAGTTGGGATTCTTTTTTTTTTTTTTTTTTTGCAAGGTTGAAATATTTGACGATGCTTCAGGGATTTGTGCTGATGCAGCGGTGTGTAGTTCTGTATAAACAAACGTATGTGTGTTAGAGGAATTTAACTAGCAAGCAGGCATCGAGTGCTCAAACAGATTTAATATTTTGATACGTTTAGCCAGTTACATGTACGGACAAATATTTATATCAATAAATCTACATGTTAGTTTGTATAAATGATTTCCACTTCCATAACAGTAAGAATGTCAATGATGGCTCAACTATACACCATATTACCAAAAGTATGTGGCCACACCTCCTAATTATGCCATTTTTCGGCCACACCCTTTGCTACAAGGTGCAAAACAGTTTGATTTCCTGTTCCAGTATAACTGCCCCTATGTTCAATGTGAAATCCATAAAGACTCTAGTAGCAGGAGATCTATCAGTCTTGATCACAACCCAAACCTACACGATGAATTGGGACATTAACTTCAGTGCCTTACCTTACAAATGCTTTTTTAAAATTAAAAATATACAAACATGGGGCACCCAGGTGGCGCAGCAGGATATTCCGCTAGCACACCAGCACCGAGTTTCTGACCTCCAAGGTTCAAAACTCTGTGTTGCCACCGGTCGGCTGGGTGCCATCTGCCAGGTGTAATTGGCAGTGCCTGCAGCAGATACTAACTGGCCACCGTATCTGCAGGGTGGGGGCCGGACTATGTGTGGGTGGGTGGGTCTTCATACGCTGTGTAAGGACCCTGATTGGTGGATGAGACGCCTGTGCAGAATGCAGGGGCGAGAAGAGGAGGGCTGTGCACGTGTCGGAAGAGGAGTGTAGAGGGACGTGCTCTCCTTGGATGCAATCTGATATCTCTCAGCAGCGGAATACAAAAACATTGAGTGCGCTAAATCGGAAGAAAATACTTTAAAAAAGAATACAAACATTACTCAGGTGGCACAGCGGTAAAACACGCTAGCACACATTTCGATTGGCTGTTGTTCATACAGGGTGGGAGCCGGATAGAGACCTCAGAACTGATGCAGTTATGACCTCTGCTGGCTGAATGATGGCGTCTGCGCAGGGTAATAATGAGGAATAATGCGTTGATCAGGGTGTGGCTGTCCGTACACAAAGCTGATCCGCATATGAACTCGTCTAGTGCAGGTGAAAAGATGCCGGCGGCTACTGCACGTGTGTCGAAGGGGGTGTGTGTCAGTCTTGCTCTCCTCAATCAGAAGTGGGGATCAGCATCAGTAGAGAGGAAGCATAATGCAAATGAGTAATTGGATACAACTAGATTGGGAGGAGAATTGGGAAAAATGCAAAACAAAATATATATATACAAACATTCATAACAGTAGAGAGAGAGAGAGAGAACTTTGTAGAGTTACGTTGATAAAAAAGTTAAGTTTTTGGTAAAGCAGGAGAAAAAATAGACTTCAATATCTTAATCATAAAGCATGGGATAATTGATACCCAGTTGATACTGGTTTAACTTAACTGTGTGTGGGGAAGTGGTGAATCGCATTGCAACCTCACCATTAAAATCAAATGAGTGGAACTTCAAGCTGTGCTGGGAAAAAAAATCATTGGACTGTTTCAGTCTCCGAGGAAAAAAAGTCCAAGTAAAAACACTGCTGACTCAGCAATCAGACCGGCCTGAACTGCACCGAGCAGAAAGCCACAGTCAGGAGAAAGAAAACACGCCTCAAACTTGTGTAGAAATGTGTAGAAACATTTCTGTAGTCTTTTCAAATGTGAGCAACACTGATTTAAAGGTAGCTAGAAAATAATCTGGAATGTAGCATTAACACGGTGTGATTTGAAGTAGCATTTAGCAGACACTCGTATCCAGAACGACCTACTGAAAAGCTTCCTCAGTACACATTTTCTTACTTAAGTACAAATTAACAAAACAATAATCTGCTGAAATTCTTTTAAATTGTATAAGCATTTTCGTCCTGGTCAGGATTGCAGTGGTTCCAGTGCCACTCAGAACTGCAGTCAACACGCTGGGCAAAGCAAGAAACCATCATTGGCCACCTCTCACCCATCCGTTAATTTAACTTTCTATTTTCATTTCATTTTTATTTATTTATTTTATTAGCGCATCCAATTTTTACCCAGTTGCATAATGCTTCCTCTCTACTGGTGCTGACCCCTGCCCCGATTGAGGAGAGCAAACTGACACGCCCCCTTCGACACTTAGCCCACTGCATCTTTTCACCTGCACAAGGTGAGTTCATATGCAGATCAGCCTTGTGCACGGAGAGCTTATTTTCTAACTCACTGACCATTCCTGGGGGCATCTTGGAACAGCCAACCCACCTTCTGCATATCAACATTTTAATGCCATCAGCAAAAAATGATTTTAGTTGATCGAGTAGCCATTGATGCACCACTGCTTTCACATCATCATCACATGAAAATCTTCTTCCTCTTAAAGCTTCTTTGAGCGTCCAAAAAGGTTTTAT
Source organism: Trichomycterus rosablanca (assembly GCF_030014385.1). Classification (NCBI taxonomy): domain Eukaryota; kingdom Metazoa; phylum Chordata; class Actinopteri; order Siluriformes; family Trichomycteridae; genus Trichomycterus; species Trichomycterus rosablanca. The sequence goes on from NC_085992.1 coordinate 44,770,656, forward strand.
ATAAGCGACTATAAGCGTCTCTCAGTCTCTCAGACACGGCCGATTACTTACTACTTCTCCCACCCTCACCGCTTCCAACAAAAATATAAAAGTATGGAAACTTTTTAAAGATCCCTCGTACATATTCTTATACACCGACTAGGCATAACATTATGACCACTGAATAACACTGATTATCTCTTCATCACAGCACCTGTTAGTGGGTGGGATATATTAGGCAGCAAGTGAACATTTTATCCTCAAAGTTGATGTGTTAGAAGCAGGAAAAATGGGCGAGCGTAAGGATTTGAGCGAGCTTGACAAGGGCCAAATTGTGATGGCTAGACGACTGGGTCAGAGCTTCTCCAAATCTGCAGCTCTTGTGGGGTGTTCCCGGTCTGCAGTGGTCAGTATATACAGTGGTAAACCAGAAACAGGGTCATGGGTGGCCAAGGCTCATTGATGCACGTGGGGATCAAGGGCTGGCCCGTGTGGTCCGATCCAACAGACGAGCTACTGTAGCTCAAATTGCTGAAGAAGTGAATGCTGGTTCTGATAGAAAGGTGTCAGAATACACAGTGCATCACAGTTTGTTGTGTATGGGGCAGCAAAAGTGGGACCAACACAATATTAGGAAGGTGGTCATAATGTTATCCCTGATTGGTATACATTGACAAGCATAAACAAATGTTAAAAAAACGAAATGGACTGGAATTGGTGTAGAAACTGTGGTGTGTAAGGTGCAGTGTGTATTTATGCATTTCATTCTACAGATAACAGAAAAAGTACAATGACTAAATGCTGTAAAAATAACTCTTTATTTCTGTCTCGGTGGTCTGGAAGGTTTGATTGTGTGCTTTGGATTGAAATAGTTTTGACAGTGTTTATGCTGGATTCTTTTGGCCAGTGTGTTGTTCTTAGTCTGGTTTTGATTGGTCAGCTGATTTTGATTAAAGGTTTGGCCAATTTAGAGGCTGATTTTGATTGGTCGCTGAGCTACTATTTGGGCTTGTTTTGATTGCCCACTTACCAGATTATTGCTGGGTGTAAGGGTAGGTTTTGGACATTGATTATTGGGCAGCTGATGGGGCTGTATTTATTTTATTTATTTTTTTTTATTTTTTTTTTTCTATTTTTCTCACTTTTTTCCCCCAATTTTCTCCCCTAATCTAGCCGTGTCCAATTACCCTGCTTGCGTCCTCTAATCTGATTCGACCCTTCACTGCTGACTGAGGATGCCTCTCAACTGACTCCGGCACGTACAGTCAGTACAGACTGCATTTTTCACCTGTCGAGTTCATACACTGACTGACACCGCCATCAGCATTATTCCTCAGCCCTGTGCAGGCGCCATCAGTCAGCCAGCAGGGGCCGCCGTTGCACCACTAATGAGGACCAATGATCCGACTTTTTTACCCTTTTGAACAACAGCCAATCGTTGTTCATGCAGCCGCCCAGCCTAGTCAGAAGGCAGAGCTGAGATTCGATACGATGTATTCGAAACCCCAACTCTGGTGTGCTAGCGTACCTTTTTACCGCTGCGCCACCTGAGCGGCTGTATGGCGCTGTATTTTTAAGGTGGTTTTGATTTGTTATTGGGCTGTTGTGATGGATGTTTGGGCTGCCTGTAGGCTGACAATAAATTATTATTGGATTGGGTTTTTGGCTGGTTTTGATTTTCTATTAGGCTGCAACTTGATGTTTTTTTCTTGTAATGATATATTTCAGCTGTATGCTTTTGGTTAATTTGGGGCCTTTTAAACTGCAGTTAACAGTAAACACCATTAATTTGTATCTTATTTACATTCTTAAAAAGTATATGTTATCAGTAGTTCTGACAGATATTACTAATTTGCTAATAATAAATAATAATGGCAGATCACATCAATTTAGCTAATAGCTGTTAGCTATTAACCATGTTCACTTTGATTTATATTGCTTGAAGTCTCACCTGGACCTGATATAGTGTAGGTGGAGAGACACATTTCCCTGTGTGTGTGTGTGTGTGTGTGTGTGTGTGTGTGTGTGTGTGTGTGTGTGTGTGTTTCTGACCCCAGCCTACAGTATGAGAAAGAGGGAGGAAGGGTAAGGGACAGAGCCTGATACAGAGGGGAGGAGACAGTAAGAAAGAGGAAGTAAGATGAAGACAGAACCAGGCAGATGATAGATTGGAAAGAAGAGAAGGAAAGAAGAATATATATAAAATATATGAGAATGAGACGATCGGGCGCCCACTTGGCGCAGTGGGATATTACGCTAGTGTACCGGCGCTGGGATTTTGGGCTTTCCAAAATTTGTTTGAAACTCAGCTCTGCTACCGGTTGGCTGGGCACCCCCTACCAGGCACAACAGGCAGTTCTTGCAGCAGATAAAATTGGCCACTAGTCTGCTGGGTGGGAAAAGACTGGACTAAAAATAGGGGGTGGGGTCTTTAATGCTGTGTAAGGTGCAAATCCACTGAAGTGTCTGAATGGGCGAATAAAAAAGACTGCGCACTTTGTAACGACAGGTTAGCTTGGAGAGGCCCCTTGGAGAGAGACTAATGGCGCTTAGCTACTTGCCCTGTCCTCCGAAGAAAACACACACTTCCATTCATCACAATCCAGGATAGTAGCAGTAGAATAGAACAGTCAGGCTACAACCTGAGCTAATCACTATGCATGCTTATCTATTGCTGTCTGAATACTCTCTCACAATAATGCGAATGCTCATACCCTTTAAAGGGACTGTTACAACGTGTCCCCAGCAGTGGAAGACTCATCAGAGGAATCATTTCAAAGATTCTTGTTTTGATTGGGAATGGGGTTTGTACACTTTATGCCAAAAGTATGTGGACACTTGATCATGAGCTTGTTGGACACCCCATTCCAAAAACATATTATTAGTATCAGTATAGTAGTATTACTATATAGTAGGTCCACCTTTTGCAGTCTTAACAGACTTTACCCATGCTTATGTGGACCGGTCTAGTGATAAACAGGAATGGGTTTCAGTCCTTGAGTTATGAGATGAGAGCAGAAGACAGGCATTATTCCAGCAGGGAAATAACCCAGCATGCCACTTTGTTTCTGTTGCTGCAGCCTCTTTCCACAGAGATTCAAAAGATTTTGCTGCCTCAGAAACTAAAGCTTCTCCTCATTAAGCAAGCTACTAGTGTAGCCCCTCACAGCACAAAGCCATATCCTAAAAAAAGATCTGTTCTGCAATCGTTATGTACATTTATTACAATTACACTCGAGGGAGGAAAAAGCAGCTCACTGTATTTCTAAATCTCAACCTGAATAAAGAATCTAAAGTTTTGTGTAAGTGGTCCAATCGTTATTAGGCTAACACTGAAACTATTCGTATTGGGGAATGACTGAGGCCATACTATGGATTGGTGCCTTGTACAGAGTATTCTTTGCACCCAGCCAAGCCCATTGGTCCTTGTGGCTAGTGTTTTTCAGTGAAACCACACCTGCTGCGACCCTGACCAAGATAAAGCGGTTGATTAAAATAAGATAAGAAATTGTTGTTATAATAATAACAACAATAATGACAATGCTAATAATAAGAATAATAGTAATAATAATAATAATGCAACAATAATAAAATAATAGTAGTAACAATGACAATAATTATTATTGTTGTTTTTAGTTATTACTTATGTAATATTATTAATATTGCTATTATCGGGCACCCAGGTGGCGCAGCAGGATATTCCGCTAGCACACCAATGCCAAGATTCTGAACTCCTCGGTTCGAAATCGGTGTTGCCACCGGTTGACTGGGTGCCATCTGGAGGGCACAATTGGCAGTGCCTGCAGCAGATACTAATTGGCCACCGTATCTGCAGGGTGGGGGCCAGACTATGTGTGGGTGGGTGGGTCTTCATACGCTGTGTAAGGACCCTGATTGGCGGAAGAGACACCTGTGCAAAATGCAGAGGAGGGCTGTGCATGTGTCGGAAGAGGCGTGTACAACGACATGCTCTCTTCGGATGCAATCAGGTATCCCTCAGCAGCGGAAGACAAATTGAGTGTGCTAAATCGGGAGGAAAATGGGGAGAAAATGCATATATATATATATAATCATTGTTGTTGTAATTGTTATAATCATAATAATGTTATTATTTTTATTAATATTATATTCATTGTTATTATTTTTGTTATTTTTATCATTATCAGCCCTGCAGTTACAATGAAATTTTTTGAGGGGGCCCAAATTTTTCTTTGCTCCTAGTTTTGCCACTGAATGGTACTGATACTAATCTGAATCATTATTCTTATTTTAACTGCTCATAACTTTGTAACTTTGCTATTGGATTTGATCATGTTTAGTTCTGATAATAAGAACCAGATAAAAATACTCAACGGTCAGATCTGGCGTAAGGGCCAATAATGATGCTGTCCTCTGTAATAACCCTTCTGGCATTGTTGCAAATACCATCAGTGATACGTGCACAGAGAAGTGTGTAAGTGTTTTAGCTGAAAGAATACTGAATGGTCTTTCTGTGCTGCTGTACAGCTGTGGACCAAAATAGCATCTGTTCCTTCATAATGACAATGCTTTATGGAATTTGGCTGCTGCAGGAAACACAGCACTGCAAACTGTTCGAGTTTTAGCTCTAGGGTTTTAACTCTGTTTGGAATTCATTAAAAATCCTGATAATAAAAAGATTTGAATATCTTGTACAATTTAGTTCAGAAATAAGCACAAGATCAGATTTTGAGTCATGTTTCTTTAGTTCGGGTGGCACGGTGGCTCGGTGGGTAGCACTGTCGCCTCACAGCAAGAAGGTCCTGGGTTCGATCCCCAGACGGGGTGGTCCGGGTCCTTTCTGTGTGGAGTTTGCATGTTCTCCCCGTGTCTGTGTGGGTTTCCTCCAGGAGCTTCGGTTTCCTTTCACAGTCCAAAAACATGCAGTCAGGCTAACTGGAGACACTGAATTGCCCTATAGGTGAATCGGTGTGTGTATGTGTGTGTGTATGTGTGTGTGTATGTGTGTCTGCCTTGCAATGGACTGGCACGGCATCCAGGGTGTTACTGTGTGCCTTGCGCCCATTGAAAAGCTGGGATAGGCTCCAGCACCTTCCCGCGACCCTGATTGGATAAGCGGTTGAGTGAGTGAGTGTCTTTAGTTCTAATCTCCTAGTATGATATGGGCAGTGGTAGCTCAGTGCTTAAGGTACTGGACAAGTAATCGTAAGGTTGCCGGTTCAAGCCCCACTATTGCCAAGTTGTCACTGTTAGGCCCCTGAGCAAAGCCCTAAACCCTCAATTGCTAGAATAGTATATAGTGATAATTGTATATAGGGATAAGTCCCTTTAGATAAAAGTGTCTGCTCAATGCCGCAAATGTAAACATCCATGGACTATAGATATTGTTAAGGGGAAGTTCTTAGTTTTTGGTTTAGCTTGTTCTTTAGCTGTGACCACTGAGGTGTAAGAAGAGCTGAGAGTACTCTGATGTTCTATTGGTGCACACCATTCAGCTCCAACAAACACACATTATTTACCTACATCTACGCCATGTAGCAGATGTTTTTTATTCAAAGGGGTGGCACAGTGGCTTTGTGGGTAGCACTGTCGCCTCACAGCAAGAAGGTCCTGGGTTCGATCCCCAGGTGGAGCAATCTGGATCTTTTCTGTGTGGAGTACAACATGACGTCCTAATCCTAATAAATCCTAATAAATACATTTTATTCAAAGCGGCTTTCAATTGTGACCAAATACAATGCAAGCAAGTAGGAGTTGAGGGCCTTGCTGGAGGGCCTTGCTGAAGAGCCCAACAGTGGCAACTTGGCAGTAGTGGGGTTTGAACTGATGACCTTCTGTTTATTTGTCTAGTACCATAACCACCTGAACTATCACAGCTATTTACTTCTACTACACGTACAGAGATTCTTCTAATATTACAGTGCAGTCAGCTCTAAATAAACATATACTGATCAGCCATAACATTAAAACCACCACCTTGTTTCTACACTCACTGTCCATTTTATCAGCTCCACTTACCATATAGAAGCACTTTGTAGTTCTACAATTACTGACTGTAGTCCATCTGTTTCTCTACATACCTTTTAAGCCTGCTTTCACCCTGTTCTTCAATGGTCAGGACCCCCACAGGACAACTACAGAGCAGGTATTATTTGGGTGGTGGATCATTCTCAGCACTGCAGTGACACTGACGTGGTGGTGGTGTGTTAGTGTGTGTTGTGCTGGGATGAGTGGATCAGACACAGCAGCGCTGCTGGAGTTTTTAAATACCGTGTCCACTCACTGTCCACTCTATTAGACACTCCTAACTAGTTGGTCCACCTTGTAGATGTAAAGTCAGAGACGATCGCTCATCTATTGCTGCTGTTTGAGTTGGTCATCTTCTAGACCTTCATCAGTGGTCACAGGACGCTGCCCACAGGGCGCTGTTGGCTGGATATGTTTTTGGTTGGTGGACTATTCTCAGTCCAGCAGTGACAGTGACAATTTTGTATCTCCAATTTACCTCACTTGCACATCTTTCGACTGTGGGAGGAAACCGGAGCGCCCGGAGGAAACCCACACAGACACAGGGAGAACATGCAAACTCCACACAGAAAGGACCCAGACCGCGTCACCTGGGGATCGAACCCAGGACCTTCTTGCTGTGAGTAGACAGTTATACCCACTTAGCCACCGTGCCGCCCGAGCGGCTTTTGTGTAACAGGAAAGACCAGTGGGTGGAAATTGGCTGTGTTCTAATTTGGAAAAAGGTTACAGCTGGGTCAGGATGCAATGTTAAAAATTCACAAAGTTTAAAGGAATGAAGGTCATTAGATTCGCATTGTGTGGAAAACCATGGAACAATTCTGTCACTTTTTCAGCATCACTCAACAAACCTTTCACCAGACTCTCTAACCATGACTTGGAAGTGTGTTGCAGTTTAGCCCTGCAAATATCTCCATATGCATTGTGGTTTATTTTTTAGCTATAATTTGCTTGCATATTATTGAAATGTCATCAGAAGCCTGTCATGGCGCGGGGGGATTGACGATATACAATGCCAGACGTAATGAGTGATGAATGAATGAGGTTTTATTTAGCTTGCAGTGGCTGTAGGGAACAGAAAACCTGCTTAGTGAAGGTGTGGAGGGCTAAAACGTAGCCAGGAAAAGGGAACCGTAATACTGATGGAAATCACTCTGCTCAGACGGAGTCATTTAAGGACAAGAGCTTCTCTGTTACAGTGTAACCGGCAGCTTTTTGTGCCAGTCAAGCATGAATACGGCTCCACCTAAAATGAATCAAAATAGATCTAGATCTCGGAAAAAAAGTGTTTCCTGTTTTTGCATTTTGTCAACAGTTTTATAGATACTTTCTGTTTTGATGGTACATTAATACATTTTGCTTTTTTTCTGTGTAAAATTTGTTTTCAATCGTAATGAAAATGCAATTTCCTTTTTAAAAAAAAATCTCATTATTAACATTCAAATAAAAAAAACTTTTTCAACTAAAAATATATTACGTGTGGATTAGAACACTTTAAAACTTCCACTTCAAATACAACTCTTTAAAATGTATATTAGTGGTGGGCGGATCGATCCAAATATCGATATTATCTATACCAATGTTGGTATTGATATCAGATCGATACTAGTGTGATGGGATCGATACTTTAGTTTTACTTTTTCTCCGCTACATTCAGCACGTTTGTCCCGTTTCGCCAGAAAGTAAAGACCACGTGTGTACAGACTCCGCTCCTCTTACATCTTACATGCTCACCTCGCTCCTCCTCCCCGGCTCTGCTGTGTTTTATTGTGGTACTGTCACGTTATGTTGTTAAAATCCTAACAGACATCAGTACATTGGTAGACACTGGAAGATTGTAAGTTTTTGAATACTTTGCTTTGCAGATACAGAAATAGGGGCAATTTTATGGAAATAATAGTGTAAACTATACATACGTACGTACAGACGCACCTTACGAACATGAATCGGACCATCCATAGTGAGGCTCTTATTCCGTGTTTTGGAGAATGAGCTCTTTTCTTTTGACTTTGTGCTTATAAATGTGAACAGAATAGCATCGATTTTTATTTTAAATGAACAAGGACACATGTATTCGGTCACTATTAAAATTTTACAAATTTATTCACCCAGCAAACACAACTATGAGTTAGCCGCTTTGTGGTGATACGCCGTGATGATAACGTTGTGAGAAAGTAAAGCACCAGAAACAAGAAATCGGACCGCTTTAAACAACTGAATTTATTTACAACCCTACTGAGAGCAGCTACTTACAAAAATGTATGTATTACAATAATACACTTAAATGTCATGAAAATTAATTCAGATTTAGCAATTTGAAGATGCATCTACCTTATTTATTAAAAAGTATTGGTATCAATATCGGCGATACTGGTCCTGTATTTACTTGGTATCGGATCGATATCAAATTTTGCAGTATTGCACACCACTAATGTATATAAAATGAATATGAAAAACCTTTGAAAGTTTTGAAAGATATACCAGGTGAATTGAAAGCTTAAAAGCTTTTTTTTAAAACAAGGCCATTAAAAAAACAATTTTAAAAATGCAAATGTAAACAAAAACTGTCAAATTATCTGTGTGTTTGGAAAATGAATATGATGGGAAGATTTAAGATTTATTTATTTATTTTATTTATTTATTTTCTAATATAATTATGTAAGTGGAGATCCTTCACACACACCACACTTGTAGGAATTATGAAAACTCTAAAAATGTAAACAGATTATTTTACAGAAATGGAAAATCAGGATAATTATACACACATACACACACACACACACACACAACAATTACAATAAGTGTTATTGTTGTGTGGGCGGCACTGTGGCTCGGTGGGTAGCACTGTCGCCTCAAGCAAGAAGGGCTTGATCCCCAGGTGGGGCGGTCCGGGTCCTTTCTGTGCGGAGTTTGTATGTTCTCCCTGTGTCTGCGTGGGTTTTCTCTGGGAGCTCCGGTTTTCTCCCACAGTCCAAAAACATGCAGTCAGGCTAACTGGAGACACTGAATGGCCCTATAGGTGAATGTGTGTGTGTGTATGTGTGTCTGCCCTGCGATGGACTGGTCCAGGGTGTTACTGTGTGCCTTGTGCACATTGTAAAGCTGGGATAGGCTCCAGCACCCCCCGCGACTAATTGGATAAGTGGTTAAGAAAGTGAGTGAGTGAGTGTTATTGTTGTAATATTATTATTATTAAGTAATAATATAAGGGGCCCAATAAAGATATTAGTGGCATGTTTGCCATGGACCCTTCATGCTACAGGCTGAGTCCAAGTACTCTGTGAAGCCAGGGTGCTACAAGAGGTCTCCAAAGGGCAAAAGTTATTTAGCAAAGCAAAGTTATTTTTATTAAAATAAAAAGCCCAGTGTAATCATTTGCTATTATTATTACTTGTTATTACTATAAGGGCGTTACTTGTTGTAAACTAGTAAAAGCCAAAATATAAACACTGTTTAAACACAATAGAAATCACTGTATAAATGATAAATCATTCACCTGAGATAAAGAAAACTTATCTTGTCCCAGCTTGGAGATCTCTCACATCCTCAACGATTAATCCATTAGTGTTATGAAATAAAACAAACTAATCATCTAAAAACGTGACAGAACTTTAACAGAAAATCTCAACTCTGCATCAGTTCTAATTGGTCCATCGCGTTTGATTGACATCCACATCTTCCAATTGTAGACACTTTGGACGACACACCGTAAAGCCAGATGTGTCACGTGAACGACAGCTCAAATGTAAGTGAAACCAAAAATGCTGCCAAATGTTGTGTGTAAAAGTTAAAATAAAAACAGCAGTTTTGTATAAGTGTGATGTTGTTGGTTCTGTATTTATTCCTTTAGAATATTTGTTTCACAGTCTGAGCATTGTTATTTAAATAGCTAGTTTAACCATGGTGCATTGAGACATGTATTATTACTGGATTAGTAATAATAGTAGTATTATAGATTGGTATTGGTATCGGCAGATACTCAATTTGCAGTATCGGGAGTGAGAATGCATAAGGATAGAAGCTTTAAGAAGAAGAAGAAGAAAATGTGAATAGAAAACAGTTTTACTTGTATTCATATTAGTGTGGTTAAGCTCTGAATACTTTAGAAAAGACTAAATGATCTTTTAAAAGTATCATAATTGAATCCAAATGCTCACTATCCTGAAGTGTGTGCACCCACATATCTGCATCACAGATCAGATTTTTGTTTCAATTTGAGTAAAGCTGCTGATTGATCCATCATAGTGAAGATAAAACTGATATGTAACACAACACTCAGCATGTCCCATCAGCCCCGTCCTTAGCTGACCCCCTTGCATTTGCCCCTGGCACGCCACTTTAAATATCTGCCATATCTTACCCCTCCTGGGTAAGCCCTTTGTTCTTTGACACCCATGCAAAATGAACAGGATATACACCCTCTGTGTGTAAGCAAATGTGATCTGAGTATCAGATCATGAACATGTGTTTTCATCAACAATGTTTTCTGGGATTTGAGTGGGCACAACGGGTGCAGTGGGCTGCCAAAGTGTTTATATTGTCGATAAAATAGATTTTGTCCGGGCTTGTTGATAGACTGTCCTACAGCTATATCATCCCATCTGAGTAACCACAGCAACCCGCTTTCGGAATATAGAGGTGAAATATCAACCCCCACCACTGTCAGGCTTATCTATAGAAGCTCTGTAGAAGAGATGCACATGTTCAACACATCCAGAGGAATAATCAGCAGGGACTGTGTCCACGTCTGGGTAAAAAGTGATTATTTCTTCAGTGTTGTTTCCCAGGTGGGGAGAGGTTACTGGGACAATTTCTCCATGTAAATTGTTTTTAATTTCCCAAGGTTATAAAGATCTGTCCGATTGCTTTATATTTAGATTTTACATTTGCATATTCTGCGTTTAGCTGGTGCTTAAGTCCAAAGCGACTTAACAGTTTTGATTAAATACTATCTAAGCAATTAAAGGGTTAAGGGTCTTACTCTAGGACACACTGGCCAGAGGTAGGGCTAGAACCAACGACCTTCTGATTACTTGTCCTGTATTGTTTTTGTTATTTTCATGCATTTTATCCCCATTTTCCTGCCAGTTTAGCGCAGTCAATTTGTCTTCTGCTGCTGAGGGATACCCGACTGCATCCAAGGAGAGCATGTCTTCCCACGCCTCTTCCGACACGTGCACAGCCCTGCTCTTCTCACCCCTGCATTCTGCACAGGCGTGTCTTTCACCAATCAAGGTCCTTACATAGCGTTTGAAGCCCTTAGCCCCTTGCATTCTGCACAGGCGTCTCTTCCACCAATCAGGGTCCTTACACAGCATATGAAGATCCCACCAACACATAGTCCGGTCATCCAACCCTAGCAGATACAGTGGCCAATTAGTATCTGCTGCAGGCACAGCCAATTATGCCCGCCAGATGGTGCCCAGCCGACCGGTGGCACCAGTGAGTTTAAAATTTCGGCGCTGGTGTGCAATCGGGATCTCCCGCTGTGCCACCTGGGCGCTGCTGCCCTCACTTTTCCCAAATCCCCCAAAGTTTTCTTAATTGGGCTCAATTCAGTAGATTAGCCAGGAGTTTTTTTGTAGCTTTGTTTTGTGTGCTGTCATGTTAAAACAGACACGCTTATCAGCTCTAATCATGATCTTACCACAGTCTATTTCTGTTTCTGTTTTATGACTCATTTGAGTTCTATTGTTGTTTTGATCATTGTTCGGTAGATAGGTTTTACGTCGGGTGTTGAAAGGATTGTGGTGCATCCAGTTGTACTGTCTGAGATGTTTAAGGCTTTAAGTTTGCTGTGGCTCTAAAGCTTTTTCATTTAGCTTTTGTTAAATATTTTCCTCTCTGCAAACTTAAGAAAGCTTCTTAACCTTAACCATGATTGGTACTCGGTATATTTTTATGCATGTTCCCCCTCAAATGTCCTTCCAATCTAGTCGTATACAGTTACCCGACTTGTATTTTCACTTCTACTGCTGCAGACCTCCAGTCTTGACTGAGGATGGCCGTAATTAACACTCGTCCCGTCTGAAATGTGTGCAGTAGCTAGGCGCTTCATTTTACACGCAGCAGGCGGGTTTATAAGGAGATCCGTATTGCGCACATAGTCATGCACTGATCTCCACTATCCCTCATCTCATTGTGCATGTGCCATAGAAGTGTAATCTTTCCCACCAATAGCAATGCCATTCTTGTAATAAACTCAGGTGCATTTTTATAATTATTTGCAGCTTTGATACTTTGAACTTAATTGATTGATTTTATGTAGCCGGTTACATATACAGTGCAGTTATACCCTAGTGGTTAAGGAACTGGAGTAATATTTAAAAGATTGCTGTTTCAAGCCCCACCACTGCCAGGTTTTCACTCTTGGTTCCTTGAGCAAGACCCTTAACCCTCAATTGTTACGGTACTGTTAGTCGCTTTGAATAATAAGCGTCTGCTAAATGCTAAAAATGTAAATACATTGAGGATTGAAACTCTAAGAACACCACTGGAAATGCCTAAAATGTAATTTTTTTTAAATTAAAAATCACATAATTAGCAGTTAGCATCTCAGTTAATAAAAAAAGTTAAGAATTAAAAATCCTTGAATTTCAGAGTTTATTATTTTGTATGTTCACTCTTCTGAGATTTTGTGTGTATGAGATATATGGGCGGCACAGTGGCTAAGTGGGTAGCACTGCAAGAAGGTCCTGGGTTTGATCCCCAGGTGGGGCGGTCCGGGTCCTTTCTGTGTGGAATTTGCATGTTCTCCCCGTGTCCGTGTGGGTTTCCTCTGAGTGCTCCGGTTTCCTCCCACAGTCCAAAGACGTGCAAGTGAGGTGAATTGAAGACACTAAATTGTCCATGACTGTGTTCGATATAACCTTGTGAACTGATGAATCTTGTGTAATGAGTAACTACAGTTCCTGTCATGAATGTAACAAAAAGTGTAAAAAAATTACGTTAAAATCCTAATAAAACAAAACAATGAGATTTTGTTCCCAACTGTATATACAGTTCCAATACCTCAACACCACCATGAACTGTTGACACAAGACAGGTTGGGTCTATTAATTTATACCACCTAGATTTATTAATCCAATCAATCAATCTACAGCTGTCTATGGTTGGTGAATCTGTGCCCACTCTTGCCTTCCTGTCAGTTCCAACCAGTCTGGTCATTCTCCTCTGTCCTCTCTTGTGAACAAGTCATTTCTGCCTCCAGAACTGCCACTCGCTGGATGTCTTTTTTTTCACTAAGTTGTACTGCATAGTGACCATTAAGTGTGAAATGATCCCAGAACCCAGACGTTCCTGACATAAGCACACCAGTTTGGTCATTTTCCTCTATCCTCTTTTATCAGCCAGTTATTTCTGCCTCCAGAACTGCCACTCACTGAATTTTTTGTTTTTTTTTCACCATGTTGTAATGCATAGTGACCATCATGTGTGAAATGATCGCAGAACCCAGACGTTCCTGACATAAATACACCAGTCTGGTGTCATTCTCCTTGTCCTCTCCTATTAACAAGTAATTTCTGCCTCAAGAATTGCCACTCACTGGATGTTTTTTGCACCATGTTGTATTGCATAGATACTATTATGTGTAAAATAATCGCAGAACCCAGACATTCCTGACATAATTACACCAGTCTGGTCATTCTCATCTGTCCTCACCTAGAATACTCAGTAATAGCAACACTGAAAGTGTAGACATATTTAGTCTAAGTGCTAAGTATGTGTGTAACCTGATTTTCTGGCTGGTCTTTTCAAAATAGGAAATTACCTGCATAACCTTCACACCTTTAGGGTTCATTTAGAGTTTGTAGTTTCTACTGTGAACCTTTAAAGTGACTTTCACTTAAAGCCAGTAAAAATCACTTGATATAAAATGCAGCCTCATTAATCAGATCAGTTACATAGCCAGCTGGTAAAAACATTATAGTTATTACAATTTAAATAACACCTAAGGACCATTCAAATAAACACGTACAGTAGTTGAATTCATAGCTTTTATATAGAACAGTATACACTGTTCCAAGTCTCCTCTGTTTGGACATGATGTCTCTCATTGTGCTTCTGTGGAGTCCTACAGTCTTAGAAATGGCTTTGTAACCAGTTCCATACTGATATATATTATAAGAGCCAAATGTAAACACCTGACTATAGGCTTGTTGGACATCTACATTAATACCATGGGCATTAATTTGAAAGTGTCCCCTTTATTCTTGTAACTATAACAGAATCCAATTTTTTGGAAAGGTGTCCCACAAGGTTTTGGTGTGTGTCTGTAGAAATGTGTGCTCATTCACTCAACAGATCATTTTTGAAGTCAGGCATTGATGCTGTTAGTGCTAAGAATGGTCTTTATTCTCTGTCATGGATTCCACAAGTTCTTGAAAGCATGAAAAAAAAAAAAATTAACTATGCCAATACCTAAACACCACCATAAACTGTTGACACAAGACAGTTTGGGTCCATTTATTTTTTTTACTGCTTACACCAAATTCTGACCCTTTTATCTGCATACTGTAAAAAAAAATCAAGATTTATTAATCCAGGCAGCATTTCTCAATCTACAGCTGTCTATGGTTGGTGAATCTGTGCCCACTCTTGCCTTCCTGTCAGTCTCAACCAGTCTGGTCATTCTCCTCTATCCTCTTTTATTAACAAGTAATTTCTGCATCCAGAACTGCCACTAGCTGGATTTTTTTTTTTCACCATGTTGTGCTGCATAGTGACCATTATGTGTGAAATAATCGCAAAACCCAGAAGTTCCTGACATAATTACACCAGTCTGGTCATTCTCCTCTGTTCTCTCTTATCAACAAGTCATTTCTGCCTCCAAAACTGCCACTCGCTGGATGTTTTTTTTTTCTTTTCTACCATGTTGTACTGCATAGAGACCATTATGTGTGAAATGATCTCAGAACCTAGAAGTTCCTGACATAATTACACCAGTTTGGTCATACCCCTCTGTCCTCTCTTATCAACAAGTCATTTCTGCCTCCTGAACTGCCATTCACTGGATGTTTTTTTGTCACCATGAACCCAGAAGTTCCCGACATAATTACACCAGTCTGGTCATTCTCCTCTGTCCTCCTTTATCAACAAGTAATTTCTGTCTCCAAAACTGCCACTCGCTGGATGTCTTTTCTTTTTTTTGCACCATGTTGTACTGCATAGAGACCATTGTGTATGAAATAATCACAGAACCCAGAAGTTCCTGACATATTTACACCAGTCTGTTGCCGTCACTCAAAATAATTCCATTCTGAGTTTGTATTTTGATCCATTTGTGTATAATCTGATGTACTGTGTGGCAGCAGAAAACTTCGGACATTTGTCAAACTTCAGCTGTAGCATTACTAGCTCTGATGTCCTGTCCTGTCCTGTAATGTTCATGGACACTTAATGTTGAAAAATTCAGGCTTGTCAGAAATTGATGGATTAGTTTGAAAAGACAGGGAGAAAGTTATGGTAAACCTGGTAGAAAGAGGGCTTTTTAGAGCACGCCAATACTTACGCACTGTTTTTTAGAGCTAATGTGAAAGTGGTTATGAGGAACTGTTGTGTTTTGCTCCAGTAATAGCACAGATTAGAGCGAGCCACAGTGACTCAGCGGGAACTGAACTGAATGGATCTGACATGTGTGGTTAAAGAAATAGTTGTGAACTGATTCATGTGCCTTTGGCTCTTGTGATTCTAACTGCTGCTGCTCATATGTTTTATATGTTAATGTGGAAAGTTGTAGCAAATGGCTAATGCTAAGCGCTGGATGTCTTTGTGACTCAGGTCATTTATATATTTTTACCAATACATTTGTAATATGTATCAACATTTTGTCATGCTCTTTTATTGGATAATTAACATCATTAGTCAACGTTTAACAGCACTGAGCTTTTCAGCTGTTCTCTTATTATGACTGAATAACATTAAACCAAGATTGCTTTGGCAAAAAAATATATATTAAAAAAAAATCTACTGATCAGCCATAACATTAAAACCACCTCCTTGTTTCTTCACTCACTGTCCATTTTATCAGCTCCACTTACCATATAGAAGCATTTTGTAGTTCTACAATTACTGACTGTAGTCCATCTGTTTCTCTGCATGCTTTGTTAGTCCCCTTTCATGCTGTTCTTTAATAGTCAGGACCACTACAGGACCACCACAGAGCAGGTATTATTTGGGTGGTGGATCATTCTCAGCACTGCAGTGACACTGACATGGTGGTGGTGTGTTAGTGTGTGTTGTGCTGGTATGAGTGGATCAGACACAGCAGCGCTGCTGGAGTTTTTAAACACATCACTGTCACTGCTGGACTGAGAATAGTCCAACAATCAAAAATACCCAGCGTCCTGTGACCACTGATGAAGGTCTAGAAGATGACCAACTCAAACAGCAGCAATAGATGAGCAATTGTCTCTGACTTTACATCTACAAGGTGGACCAACTAGGTAGGAGTGTCTAATAGAGTGGACAGTGAGTGAACACGGTATTTAAAACCTCCAGCAGCGCTGCTGTGTCTGATCCACTCATACCAGCACAACACACACTATCACACCACCACCATGTCATTGTCACTGCAGTGCTGAGAATGATCCACCACCTAAATAATACCTGCTCTGTAGTGGTCCTGACCATTGAAGATCAGCATGAAAGTGGGCTAACAAAGCATGCACAGAAACAGATGAACTACAGTTAGTAATTGTAGAACTACAAAGTGCTTCTATATGGTAAGTGGAGCTGATAAAATGGACAGTGAGTGTAGAAACAAGGAGGTGGTTTTAATGTTATGGCTAATCGGTGTATGCAACTAAAAGTTAGAATGTCAGTTATCACCTTATGTTTAGAGGTCAGGACAGTCAGATGGTGTCTGGTAGCTGCTGGGCAGTGGTAGCTTAGTGATTGTGCTGCTAGACTAGATCAGAATGCTGCTGGTTCAAGCCCCACCACCGCCAAATTGCTACTGTTGGGCTCTTGAGCAAGGCCCTTAACCCTGCATCTCATTGGAAAGCATCTGGTAAATGCTGTAATTGTAAATGATAGAACATGAATGACACTGTACAATGTCAAGCAAGCTTTACACTGCCGTGGGTTGCTGCACAGGATAGTATTGGTAAATTTGTAAAAAAAAAAATAAGACCTACAAATCAACTTAAGTTTATTATGATCTCATAAACAAAGTGAAAGCAAAAGCATGGGCTTCCTTTCTGCAAGAAAGCATCTAAGTCCAAAGAAAAGCTTGATTGACTGTGTATGTTGTCAGCCATGTTTCTACAGCTTCTAATTTATGGTAGACCTGCTTTAATGGTTTTGGTTTTCCTCCCAACCTTGGCAGATGCTAACTGCTCTATGTACTTCTAAATTAGTAAAGCTATGTTTATATGAGCAGAGAGATTACTTACTAATTACTAACAAGGAATAAATAATAATGTAAAAACGTTCACTCCTCAAGTTGCTCTATGTTGGTTTAACCCAATGTGTTTTACAAGTACGGTGGCCACATTCATAGTCACAAAAAGGAGGACATTACACCCCTAAAAGGAATACGTCATACCAGGAACAGGGGGACATGATACTGCAACACACAGAATGAAACCATAACCCATATAACAGAGTTTTTGACCAATTTAAGCAAGAATTCTATAACAAATTACTCACAGCGTTCCTGAGCATGAGAGCTGACTAATTGACTCAGGTAGAAGTGTATGCAGAACAGAGCGAGCGGGCGAAATTCAACCACCCAATCACAGACTAGCATTTAGAGGGTCCGCCCAGAATAGGTAGCACTATAAGCAGTCAAGTGAGGCTGTTAAACCAATTAAATACAAAGCATTTCTTTTGACATGTACCTGAGCCAATGATGATCAAAAATGTAACCAGTTCACTCCAAAAGGAGGATTTTAAGTGTCCGTCCTAGCGTTGCATGGGTGGAGGACTGGCATCTGAAAAACCGGACTGTCCAACCTAAAGCCGGACGGCTGGCCACCCTATTTACAAGTTCCACAAAATCGTTTATTTTAGTAATGCTTCCAACTTTAAGGCAACAGTTTGGTTAAAACCTTTTCATGATCCAGCAAGACTGAGCCTCTTTGTACAACATGGGATCAATAAAGGCATGGTTTGACTAGTTAGCTGCTTTATACTGTTTACCATCGACTCTGTACTGTTGACCAGCAACTCTGTAGTGACATTGGCTCTATACTGATAACCGCCGGCTCTAAACAGTATACCAGTGGCTCTGTATTGTTTACCAGCAACTCTTGAATGTTTACTGTTAGTTCTATACTGTTCATCAACAACACTATACTGTTTACCATCAACTCTGTACTGTTGACCAGCAACTCTATACAGTTTAACATTGGCTCTATACTGTTAACATCTGGATGTTTACTGTTTACCAGAACTCTATAATGTTTACCAGTGGCTCCATACTGTTAATCAGTTGTGCTGTACTGTTAACTAGTGGCTTTATACTCTTAACTACCAGCTCCATACTGTTTACCACTGGCTCTATACCGTTTACCAGTGACTCAATGCTGTTTATCAGTTAACCAGTGGCTCGATACTGTTAACCGCCAGCTCCATACTTCTTACCACTGGCTCTTTACTGTTTACTAGTTGCTCCATACTTTTTACCTTTTACTATATTCTGTTTACTAGCAGTCCTATACTGTTAACCACTGGCTCTGTACTGTTAACCACTTTCTCCATACTGTTAACCACTGTCTAAATACTGTTAACCACTGGCTCTATACTGTTTACCACTGTCTCCATACTGTTAACCAGTGGCTCCATACTACTGTATATACCAGTGGCTTCATACTGTTGACCACTGTCTCCATACTGTTAACCATGAGCTGTATACCAGTGACTCCATACTGTTAACCAGTGGCTCTATACTGTATACCAGTGGCTTCATACTGTTAATCAGTTGTACTATACTGTTAACCACTGTCTCAATACTGTTAACCACTGTTGCCATACTGTTAACCACTAGCTCTATAATGTTAACCACTGTCTAAATACTGTTAACCAGTGGCTCTATACTGTATAGCAGTGTCTCCATACTGTTCACCACTGGCTATATACTGTTAACCACTGTCTAAATACTGTAACCAGTGTCTCCATACTGTTAACCACTGTCGCCATTCTGTTAACCACTGTCTCCATACTCTTAACCACTAGCTCCATACTGTTAACCACTGTCTCCATACTGTTAAACAGTGGCTCTATACTGTTTGCCAACATATCCATATTGTTAACCAGTGGCTCCATACTGTTAATCATGGGATCTTTACTGTAGACCAGTGGCTCCATACTGTTAATCAGTTGTACTATACTGTTAACCACTGTCTAAATACTGTTAACCACTGGCTCTATACTGTTTACCAGTGGCTATATACTGTTAACCACTGTCTCCATACTGTTAACCAGTGGCTCCATACTATATACCAGTGGCTTCATACTGTTAACCAGTGGCTCCATACTGTTGACCACTGTCTCCATACTGTTAACCATGAGCTCTATACTGTATACCAGTGACTCCATACTGTTAACCAGTGGCTCTATACTGTATACCAGTGGCTTCATACTGTTAATCAGTTGTACTATACTGTTAACCACTGTCTCAATACTGTTAACCACTGTCGCCATACTGTTAACCACTAGCTCTATAATGTTAACCACTGTCTAAATACTGTTAACCAGTGGCTCTATACTGTATAGCAGTGTCTCCATACTGTTAACCACTGGCTATATACTGTTAACCACTGTCTAAATACTGTAACCAGTGTCTCCATACTGTTAACCACTGTCACCATTCTGTTAACCACTGTCTCCATACTCTTAACCACTAGCTCCATACTGTTAACCACTGTCTCCATACTGTTAAACAGTGGCTCTATACTGTTTGCCAACATATCCATATTGTTAACCAGTGGCTCCATACTTTATACCAGTGTCTTCATACTGTTAACCATGGGATCTTTACTGTAGACCAGTGGCTCCATACTGTTAATCAGTTGTACTATACTGTTAACCACTGGCTGTATATTGCTTTCGAGCTGCCCCATTCAGGATGTTGTCCTTCATCCAACTCCAGTTTCTCCAGACTTTTCATTTAAAATAAAGTCTGGCCCTGCAAGCCAAGTCTTAGCTTTAATTTACTCTTAGTCTTGTTTTTTAAAGCATATGTTAGCAACAATTCACCAGAGAGTTTGTCGTGACCATTACACTTTTTTGAACACATTTGTGATGATGAACAAATACGCAACATCCAGATAAAACCAAACCCTACTGTCTCACTCTCCTGACAGACACAGGGCAAACATACTAGTATTTACATTCCCCTCTTTCTGGGTAATGATTAACAGGCTTTATAGAAGAGCTCAGCACTGTGGCTTAAGAGGTGTAAATGGATTTCAGGTCTGATCTGGATCTGAGCTGGAGCAATGGAAAAGGTGGGGGAGGTTAGGATGAGATGAACAGGGAGGACATGAGAGGTGGGGTTGTGTTGTACTTCCTGTGTGTCGCAGTTTACTGTTTTTTCAGAGCAAGAAAAATGGGCTTATGTAACGAGTCACATGACCGAGCCAAAAATAGTGGCAGAGTTACAGCTGCCATTGCTCTTCCAAAGCAGATCCTGGGCTTTTCTGGCAGTGCCAACTCAGCCCGGGCCAAAAATCCCTGAGCTCTGTGGAGAGCCTCGGCCTGAGCAAGTTCAGAAAGAAAAATTATACAGAAAAAATGTTCACACAGGAGGAAGAGATGGGTAGGAATTTAGTGGGAAACAGAAAAAGGGGCGAGAGAGATACAGAGATACAGTAAGAGAGAGTCTGAGAGAGAAAAAGCACTGAGACTAAACAGTGTGGATAAATTTGCCTAATGTAGAATAGCAGGAGCAGTCGTCTTATAGGGTAAGCCATGGTCACTAACCATGATCTCTATGAAAATGAGATGTCTGGGGAAATGTTTACAAGTTTGGCTGTAAAGAACGTTGAAAACAAGTCTGGACAAAATCTTCTAAAGAAATGTTTGAGAAATAGGCTTACCATTTGATTCCATTTTCTTGGAAGTGTTTCAAAGCACTGATGTAATTTGTATTTGTAACAAGTGTACATTTTATGTACCTATTTAAGGTATATGCAGGTTTATTATAACATGTTTTGATGATAACAATAAAAACAAACTATATTAGCAACACCAAAGGAAATTAAAATAAAATTTTACTAGGGCTGTCGGTAATTGCATTAATTAACGCAAATAACACGTTAAAACTTTAATCGTGATTAAAAAAATTAATCGAGATTAAAAATTTTTATCAGACTATTTTTATTGGGCTGTGTTTGTGCCACGTAAATATGTGTCTCTGTGGTAATTTGCGCTGCTTTAACACAGCAACATTGTGTTTATACTGTAGCGATAACCAATCTTTTCCAGCTACAAATTACTCGAGCTGCTGCTGCTTCAGATTGTGATATATAGGGTATTTTAAATAATGAAACTTTTTGTTTTCAAAAAGCATGAGAAATCATCACTACACAAAATTACAGTTATTAATGGACACTTTAATGTCATCTTTGGTCAAAGATCACATTTGTCTCAGGCATCTGCACGCATGGATTAAACATACAGGCTAAATTAGCTCAGACTCAGACTTATTTTAGAGGAATTTGGATGGAAAGACCATGAACTGTACACATCGTGGGAACATTACAAACACTGGTGTTAAATGGATTGCAATGGACTGTAGACGCTTTAACATAGTTTACGATTGGCTGCACTCGCCAGGTCGTTATTATTATATTACAATATTTTCGTTAAGTAAAATTAAAAAAACTAAAACTGTGCATTAAAAATACCAGAGGCAGGAATTTGGACTTGAAGTCTAACTTCTGAGTGAGTACTTTTAATTCATTCTGATCAGCTATCAGCATATGCAATTTGTTGAGGGGGCCAAAATTGTTTTGTTTTTTTGCACTGGGGCTCATTTTAAATAACTGGCTGAAAGATGGGTAGCTGTTAACAACTCTGTACAGGCATTGGCTGGCTTTCAAAAAATAATTTAGATTTAATAATTTGATCATAATTTTATTCATTTTTTATTGGTAAACATGTTCTTGCAATAAAAATGTGTTTAAATTGTGCTTTGTTATTTTTGCAGGTGATTAATCACGATTAATTTGATTCTTTAATCGCAATTAATCTCGATTAAAATTTGTAATCGCGTGACAGCCCTACTATTTTGCTGATTGAAATATTTACTTCAAAAAGATAATACAGCCTGATCTTATTTAATGCGACAGCTGAGCCTGTTTCTGCAAACGCATTATAGAAATTTGTGGTTCAATATTAGTTACAGCTAGTTGTAAATCATAAGCGGTTCTTGCTTTTGATGTAGATGAGAGCAAAAATCGTTGCTACACAGAGCCAAGTGGAAGCAAAAGTACATCAATGCTAAGTTTGCTAGTTCAGGATTCTCTGCTTTGACTGACAGAAAACTAAGGAGAGATAACTTTTAACTCAGAACGAGTCTGACTTGGCTACCGCTCTGTGGTAATAGCCAGTTTAATGCAGCCTCCCACCTGTAAAGACAGCGAGTCACACAAAATGTTCTGTAGTAGCTGGTGTTTATTTAAAACCGCAGCGTTCATTAATAACAGTAAAAACTGAGAGATGACTGAGTAGAGAAACTCTTCACTCTATACGAATCGACTCCTGAATCACTTGTAGCGATATTGTGAACAGAGTATCTCCAACTATACACCTTTCTTAAAGACACACACACATCCTATAACAGCAGTCATTGTTTTTGTCACCATTCTTCACTGTTAGCCCTATTTTTAAGTTTGCTAGCCAACGATCCTTTTTTTTTCGGACTGAGCTGGATAACATTAAACGTACGAGTGTGCGTGATCAGCGAGACCAATCAAATATGTCTCCTGTGGGTGAAAAATGAATTGCTTTAGTTTTAGTTAAAAAATCTCGTAAGGTCGCACCTCCCTGTACAGGTACTCGCCCCCCGTTATAGGGTAAGCCATGGTCACTAGCCATGACCTCTATGAAAATTAGATGTCTGGGAAAAGCTTGGCTGTAAAGAACGTTGAAAGTGTGGACCAAATCTTCCAAAGAAATGTTTTAGAAATAGGCTTATAATTTGATTCTGTTTTCTTAAAAGCACTGATGTATTTTGTATAATTTCTTATTTGTACTATAAGAATTCTAACAATAAAATTAAAATTAAAAGCTATAAACAGTTGGGCGCTCGGGTAGCACAGTGGTCTGATACTCTAGCTTACTACCGAATCTCAGCAGTGCTTGCTACCAACCTAGCTGAACGTCTAACAGACACAATTATGCATGTCTGAGGGAGGAATCAGAACAGATCAGATGGGGTTTCTCTTCACTATTAGTGTGATATGATGGGTAAGCCATGGTCACTAGCCATGATCTCAATGAAAATTAGATGTCTGGGGAAATTTTGAAAAAAGTTTGGCTGTAAAGAACGTTCCTAAGAAATGTTTTAGAAATAGGCTTACCGTTTGATTCTGTTTTCTTGAAAGTGTTTCAAAGCACTGATGTATTTTGTATAATTTCTTATTTGTACCATAAGAATTTGAAATAAAATATTAAACACTATAAACAGTTGGGTGTTCGGGTGGCGCAGCGGTCTGATACCCTAGCTCAGTACTGAATCTCAGCAGTGCTTGCTACCAACCTAGCCAAATGTCTAACAGACACAATTAGCCATGTCTGAGAGAGGACACATCAGATGGGGTTTCTCTTCACTATGACTGTGATATGACTTTCGTGCTTTGGTTTACAAGTTTGGCTGTAAAGAACGTTGAAAACAAGTCTGGACAAAATCCTCCAAAGAAAGGTTTTAGAAATAGGCTTACCATTTGATTCTGTTTTCTTGGAAGCGTTTCAAAGCACTGATGTACTGAATTTTTTGTATAATGTCTTTTTTGTACCATAAGAATTTAAACTAAAATATTAAACACTAAAAACAGTTGGGCGCTCGGGTGGCACAGCGGTCTGATACTCTAGCTCACTACCGAATCTCAGCAGTGCTTGCCACCAACCTAGTGAAACGTCTAACAGACTTAATTAGCCATGTCTGAGAGAGGAATCAGAACAGATCAGTTGGGGTTTCTCTTCACTATCACTGTGATATGAGATCTTCTGGACTGGTCTAGGCTCCAGACTGTTTAATGGGGGAATCACATAAGATATAGTGTGTCTCTCTGTATGTCAAGTATGTCAAACTCATTTTTACCTAGGGCCACATATGCATTATGGTGGCCCTCAATGGGCTGACTGTAATGTATCCTGCTGTGATTCCAGTCTTGGACAATTTGATGTTTTTCTTGAAGGCTAAATTCTGTGTTTGGTGTCAAATGTATATTTATAATGTATATCTACATTTATATTGTACACCTTTACCACAGACACGGCCTCATAACACAAGAGACGTACCGGTTTTTCTTCTTGAAGCACAAACTTGTTTTCACTTTTCCATCTTTCATTAAATTCTCTTCCTTCTGCTTCAATTTTCTCTTCTTAGACATTTTGGGATTATTTGTAAATATTTCTCAACATCACTTGTTGAAAAACTGCCTTGATGTGCTGATGTGGAAACACCGCCATCTAGTGGTGGGATGCGGTCATTTTGCGGGTCACAAAATCGGCATGCATTGTGGGAGATGTAGTTTATGTATGATATTACAGTGTATTTTAAGACAATCATACGTCTTTTAAGCACTCGCGGGCCACGGGTTTAACATGTGCTGTATGTGGTATGGCTCTGTGTGGGAATCCACCACTGGCAGGACGGGGTGAGTGATATTCTGTATTCTGGTGTTCTTTTGCCAGATTGCCTGTGCTTCAAGGGTTGGTAAAATCACAAAAGGGAACTGGAAATTGAAAAGAAAAAAAAAACTACAAACTGATGTTAAGTGGAACAAAGTATTACATTAAATTTCAGTAAAAAAATAAAAAATAAAACAACAAATTGTGTCATGAAGAAAAATCAAATAACTGCTAAAATTTAATTCCAAACTTGAACCACTAGAAAAGTCTGTGTACTAAACATTATACTAATTTAAAATAGAAATCTTTTACAAATAAGCTTTGTTTCCTCTTGAGAGGTCAAATAAGTAGGTCTGTTAGCTGTGCAATAAAACACAATAAACGTCTG
Organism: Trichomycterus rosablanca; assembly: GCF_030014385.1. Classification (NCBI taxonomy): domain Eukaryota; kingdom Metazoa; phylum Chordata; class Actinopteri; order Siluriformes; family Trichomycteridae; genus Trichomycterus; species Trichomycterus rosablanca. Next base: position 44,795,833 of record NC_085992.1, read on the forward strand.
TATGAGTTTAAAAGTTGCATCCGTAACGCCGGAGTTGTTCTTTATTGGTTTAATAATCTCCTTCTCTCTCTTTCCAGGTCAGCACAACTACCTCTGTGCTGGGAGGAACGACTGTATCATCGACAAAATCCGTCGGAAAAACTGTCCGGCATGCCGAGTACGAAAGTGTCTCCAGGCGGGGATGAATCTGGGAGGTAATCTTTACAAACAATCCACCTCTGCCAAACTATAAAAAAACAAACAAACTCTCAGCGGGAAATGTCTGACTTCACGTGGATCACTTAGTAATGATGGAGTCTCATAAGAACATTTAAACATTAGAAGACTGTTTAAAATGAAACACTGATGACGCACTGAGCTGTTTATCTGTTAACAAATGTCTATTTTTGTAGAAGAAGACAGCACATTTTAACAGACGTTGGTGCATGTACGTGTCAAAAATAGTTTGGGGAAAATATTTCGTAGATAAACATTCATTCATGGTGCCCAGGTGGCACAGGGGTAAAACACACTACCACACCAGAGCTGACATCTCAAACTTGTGAGTTCGAATCTCAGCTTTGCTACCGGCAGGCTGGGTGCTACACGAACAATGATTGTCTCGTCTGTAGTGTGAGTATCAGTGGGGATTCCGCATAACTAATGCAATTACGCCCTCTACTGGATGATCAATGACGCCTGCACAGAGACAGAGGATAAAAGGATCAGTGCGTGACTCTCAGTGTGCAAGACTGAGCCCCGTATGAACTCGTCTTGTGCAGGTGAAAAAACATAGAACAGGACTAAAATGATCCAACTTTCTAGTTCTAGTTAGCACTCGAGCTGCTGCATTTTAAACCAATTGGAGACGGCATGGTGGCTCAGTGGGTAGCACTGTCACCTTACAGCAAGAAGGTCCTGTGTTTGATTACCAAATGGAGCAGTCCGGGTCCTTTGTGGGTGGAGTTTGCATGTTGTCCTCGTGTCTGCTTGGGTTTCCTCCAACAGTCCAAAGACATACAAGTAAGGTGAACTTGAGATACATAATTGTCCATGACTGTGTTTGACATTAAAGACTTGAATACCTGTTCTGTCATGTAACCAAAGTGTGTAAAACATGACATTAAAAACCTAATAATATAAATAAACCAACTGGATTTTGTTCATGGATCCACCAAAGCATCCAGTGAGAAGAGCATAGTAATAATCTAACCCTAATGTTATAAACACATGGTTTTTTAGCATCAATATCAGAAAGGTTGTTTCTTATTTTAAACATATTAGGGTCAGTGTTTGAATACCACTACTCTAATCCTAAACCCTAATCTTAACCCTGAACACCTACAATGTAGTAAACATTGTAACAATAAACACACGGGGAAAACTAAACACATAATAACAACTCGACTGAGACAACACATTTACACAGTCGAGTCACATTATTATGACCACCAGCTAATATCCAGAGTAACCTCCATGTGCAGCACACACAGCAGCTAGACGGGCTGGGAGTGACTCAATAAGGTCCTGGCAGGTTGTCACAGGTATCTGAAACCATGCTGACTGCAGTGCATCCCACAGCTGCTGGAGGGGGCGTGGGGGAGGACCCATAGTCAAACACGACGATCAAGGTGGTCCTACAGATACTCAATTGAGTTCATGTCTGGGAAATTAAAGAGCCAGGGTAGTACTGGGAAGTCTTGGTCATGATCTTCCAACCAAAGTTGGACATTTCTAGCCGTGTGATATGTCGCATTATCTTGCTGAGGGTCCTATTTGCCCCAGGGAAGACAGACAGTCTATTGCACACCGTGTATACCCACCAGGCCAGCTCACGAAACATGACTTCCTTTATAAGGAACACTGCCATTGTTGAAAATAGGAAGTGGTCATAATAATGTGACTCCACTGTGTATAACATAGTTTTTTACACCACAGCAAGGCACTAGGTTAAACAAACTGTCCCTTGCAGTCTTACGTCAAAAATATCCAGAATTATTAATAACAACCAGACTAAATGTAAATGATTAATTTTAATCTAAATAATTTTTTTTAACCTGATCATTATTTCCCTCTACAGCACGGAAGTCAAAGAAGCTGGGTAAAGTGAAGAGCGTCAGTGAGGACTCGTCTCTGCAGAGCTCGGAGAAGGAGCTGAACTCAAACATGGCTCTGGTTCCCCGTGGCGCCTCCATCGCTCCCTTCCTCTCCCCGTCTGTCTGCAGCGTGCTGGAGCTTATCGAGCCCGAGGTTGTGTTCGCCGGCTACGATAACACCCTGCCCGACACCACCGATCACCTGCTCACCAGCCTCAACAAACTTGCCGGCAAGCAGATGGTGCGAGTTGTCAAGTGGGCCAAAGTACTTCCAGGTACGATTCACACCAACCTTCAGCTTTGAATCACAGAATATAGAACTGAGAAATACTGCTCCTGATATTCAGCAGGAGGATTTTGTTCTGTTATTAATACTGCATATATGCAGCAGCTGATAAACAAGTTAAGAACATATGAGTTTGTCTCATTTTAAAGCCAAGTATGTTTGTCAAACTGAGCCTCCACACTGTCTGTAAAGTATGTTAAAGTTCAGCAAGTTCTCCAAAAACAAAAGTACAGTGGATTAAAATTCATTTTAGTGAAATAGTCATATAATGTGTGTTTGTACATACTTGTAACTGCTTGTAACAGCAAGATCTGTGTACCAAGGGTTCCAATCCCAGGCTGGGCTGTTATATAAACCTAACCATTGGGAAAGGCATACTGGTGAATCCTTAGTGCATGTCCCATGCCTGGATAAACAGGAGAGCTTCTGGCAGGAAGGGCATCCGGTGTAAAAACTGTGCCAGATCAAATATGTGAACGATTGATCCACTGTAACTTAAACATCTAGGGCAGTTGTAGCCTAGCGGGTAAGGTAGTGGACTAGTAATCGAAAGGTTGCTGGTTCAAGACCCCCTACTGCCAGGTTGCCACTGCTCAGACAGTAATGTTAAGTAAACTAACTAAAGTAACTAAATTCACTAGTACAGTATCAGTGTAAATAACAAAGAAAAGCAGAATATCAATCCACAATAAATAAGGTAAGGTAAGGTGGTGGACTGGTAATCAAAAGGTCACTGGTTTAAGCCCCACTACTGCCAGGTTGCCACTGTTGGGCCCTTTATGGCCCCCAATATAGTCCTGAACAGGGACACAAGTGTGTTGTAAAATACGAGGGTTACACATGAAACATTTCCTCACTATAGTTGGAGTAAACAGCAGTCCAAGATAAAAAAAATTTTAATAAGATGCTATAGAAGGTTAGTAAGTGCATGTTATTCCTGAGTCTAAGTGCTTAGGGTCGTCTTTTGAAAACAGTGAGAGGTTTGTTCCACCACTTGGGTGCTGGTACAAAAAAGAACCTTGATGCGTCTCTTACTCGAGCTCTGGAAGGAGGAGCAAGACTAGTTGGTGGCTCAAAGTTTACGTGGTACAGAGTGGGGTTTTATTAGTTCTCTAGGGTAGCTTGGGACTGGTCCATTTTTGGCTTTGTAGGTGAGCATCATTGTTTTAAACTGCATGCCGCAGCCACAGGAAGCCAGTGTTTAGTAATGTATAGTGCAGTACAGTAGAGTACAGTAAAGGACGGTACAGTGCAGCAACATGCTGTAACAACATCCGGGTCACGGCAGGGTGTTTTTATTTGGGACAGTGGTAGCCTAGTGGGTAGAGCTTTGGGCTATCAACCAGAAGATTAGCGGTTCAAATCCAGGATCTGCTATGCATCCACTGTTGGGCCCTTGAGCAAGACCCTTAAACCTGTCTGCTCCAGGGGCGCCGTAAGGTGGCTGACCCTGCGCTCTGACCCCAGCTTCCAAACAAGCTGGGATATGCGAAGAAAGAATTTCATTGTACTATGCACCTGTATATGTATATATGACAAATAAAGTATATCTTCATCTATCTGTAAGGTAGAGTTGACAACCAGAGTGTATATTATGCAGTACAGTGATCCTTTTTTCTGGATTTTCCCCCCTTTATCTCCCAATCAAGTTATATCCAATGCCCTACTGTAAATCCCTATTCCTATTGTAAATCTCTATTGTAAATCAGTTTTGAATAGCTAGTTTACTTCCTGGCATTTTTTGCAATGTGGAAGGAAAACGGATAATATACTTTGGCTTTTATTCTTGCTTTATAAAGGTTAGTAAGTGCATGTTATTGCTCAGTCTAAGTGCTTATTAAAGAGGTGGGTCTTTAGTTGTCTTTTGAAGACAGTAAAACGCTCAGATGTACGAACAGACAGAGGAAGTTGGTTCCACCACTTGGGTGCTGGTACAGAAAAGAGCCTTGATGTTTGTCTTCCTCGAGTTCTGGATGAAGGATCAAGACAAGCAAGACTAGTGGCTCGAAGGTTGCATGGTACAGAGCGGGGTTTTATTAGTTCTCTCAAATAGCTTGAGGCTGGTCCATTTTTTGGCTTTGTAGGCGAGCATCAGTGTTTTAAACTGAATGTGGGCAGCTACAGAAAGCCAGTGTATATTAATATATAGTGCAGTACAGTGAAGGACAATACAGTGCAGCAACATGCAGGGTGTACATAGACAGTAGTGTGTTCCTTTTTTCTGGATTTTCCACCTTTATCTCCCAATCAAGTCATATTCAATTCCCTATTGTACAAGCCCTATTGTAAATCAGTTTCGAAAGGCTAGTTTACTTTTTTTGGAACGTGAAAGGAAAACCGGATAATATTCTATTCTAATAGCTATTATTCTTGCTTTATTTTGGTCAGGGTCACAGTGGGTTCCTTATCACCTAATCACTGTGCACAAGGTGAGAATACAACAAAAGAGAGCTGCTTATATTGTGTTCTACACCAGCTGTAATGACAATGAAATGTTCAAATGAAATGACAATGACTTGAATGTGAGTCTGAAGTTATAATAATAGTAATGTAACTGCAGGGGCCAAATAACTATAAAGTACTTCAATAATACAGCGATCAGCTATAACATTAAAACCACCTCCTTGTTTCTACACTTACTGTCCATTTTATCAGCTCCGCTTACCATATATTAACTGTAGTCCATCTGTTTCTGTGCATGCTTTGTTAGCCCCATGCTGTTCTTCAATGGTCAGGACTCTCCCAGGACCACTACAGAGTAGGTATTATTTGGGTCATGGGTCATTCTCAGCACTGCAGTGACACTGACATGGTGGTTGTGTGTTAGTGCGTGTTGTGCTGGTATGAGTGGATAAGACACAGCAGTGCTGCTGGAGTTTTTAAACACCTCACTGTCATTGCTGGACTGAGAATAGTCCACCAACCAAAAACACCTAGCCAACAGCGCCCCATGGGCAGCGTCCTATGAACACTGATGAAGGTCTAGAAGATGACCAACTCAAACAGCAGCAGTAGATGAGCGATCGTCTCTGACTTTACATCTACAAGGGGCACCAACCGGGTAGGAGTGTCTAATAGAGTGGACAGTGAGTGGACACGGTATTTAAAAAACTTCAGCAGTGCTGCTGTGTCTGATCCACTCATACCAGCACAACACACACTAACACACCACCACCATGTCATTGTCACTGCAGTGCTGATAATCATCCACCACCTAAATAATACCTGCTCTGTAGTGGTCCTGTGGGGGTCCTGACCATTGAAGAACAGCATGAAAGCAGGCTAAAGAGTATGTAGAGAAACAGATGGACTACAGTCAGTAATTGTAGAACTACAAAGTGCTTCTATATGGTAAGTGGAGCTGATAAAATAGAGAGTGAGTGTAGAAACAAGGTGGTGGTTTTAATGTTATCCCTGATCAGTGTATGTTTAAACCTAGAAATATTTCTGCATTGTTCCCACAGCCTTCTAAAACAAAAACACAATTGACATGAAATCAGCAGTGCAAGCAAAGTGTGTCTGTAAAAAGCACCTTACAGTAACAGTAATTTTTCTGTCCTGATAATGTCAGTCACCACCTCCGATAATCACTAATCAGTCTGATCAGGGAGCTGGTCTGTATATTCCTCTTATACAGTAAGTTGTCGTTACCGTGGGGTGAATGTGAGGTGGGGGAACAGTCGTGTACTGTACTGTAGCCGTTAAACTCTCCCCCACGGAGAAACCATTTGTTGTATTGCAATTATTAAATCCCAGGGTGTTTGCTCACTCTATCCAGATGTAAAAATAGAAAGTCGAACAGACGGGGGGATAAACTGAGCCTCGCTGACTTTCAGACACTCGTGCTGAGATCAGGAGTGCAAGCTACATGAAGGACGCCTAGTTTTAAGAGAAAAGTTTTATTATTTAGCATTGATGGAGTAACTTGATAGCTGCAGTGAATCCAGAGCCTATCCCAAGAATGGGTTTATGAGAGTATTGCTATAGTTTTATTATTTTATAGGTAATGCAGGAAAAATGCTTTGACATGATACAAACATGGAACATTTTTCCATGCTTACTTTCCCAATCAACTCTCCTGTAGTCCTGACACGCCACATTTGGAATATGCTGTTGTTTGTAAAAGGCCCACCTTCAGTATAGCTTGGCAGGGGGTTGCATATTACAGTATCATGCCCACTTGCCATGCCATTAATGCAGATGACTGATAGTCTCGGTTTCTTCAACTGACAGTCTCTGCTGTGTTAATTTGAGGTTTTAATTCAAGGTAGGTCTATATAATCACGGTTTCCTCCCCGAAAAGTTCCTGGCTTTTTGTCTCTGAAGCAGTAATTCCGAGATCAGTCTAGTCTGGTTTTCCGCCAGTGCAAATGTCGGCACTCTCTATCTTCTTTCCAAAGAACTTAGCCGGTGCGACAGCAATTTTTCCGTCATCACGACCAATTCAACCTGAAAGGGGGGGGTGGGGGGGCGGGTGAAGTGCACAGATGAATTCATGCTGGACGATGGCTGCTTCAGCCGGTGAAGTGGCTGCCCCGCTCCATTTATAGTTACTTTTATAGTGGTCAGGACAGTGGTAGCGTAGTGGGTAGAGCTTTGGGCTATCAACTAAAAGGTTGAGAGCTTGAATCTCAGCTCTGCCATGCAGCCACTGTTGGGCCCTTGAGCAAGGCCCATAACCCTCTTTACTCCAGGGGCGCTGTACAATGGCTGTATATGCACTGTATATATGACAAATAAAGGCATTCTATAGTTTCCTCTCTCTTTGTGTTTTGGAGAATCGGTTGCTGCATGTTAGTGGATCGAGTAGCTGGCCCAATTGTGACGAACAGTTCTTATTCTGATTCTGATTCTTTGTGCTGCGGGTGCTTAATGTGCATTTTTTTCGATACTTTCATTGGTTTCCGTTGTTCTGGCCACAACTTACTTTCATCAGTTCCCTTTTTAGTTGTATTGTTTTTGTAGAACACCAGGACAGTATTGTCCTACTTTGGGTAAACCTCCTGCATATTTGATTCATTCCCTAATTCTTTCAGGTACAGGGCTACACATGATGCTACTGTGGTGCTACCTGTCCAATTACAAAAACAGCCAAATCATTTCTATTCAGGACAGGTTTGGTGTCACCCAGAATCAGTGGAAACAAGGCAGGAACACATGACAGGATGCAAGTTTACTTTAGCTAGTTTACTTGCTGGCATTTTTGAAAGGTGGAAGGAAACTGGAACACCTGAATAACATTCTTCAGCTAATATTCTTGCTTTACTTTGGTCAGGGTTGTGGTGGGTTTTTTACCACCTAGTCACACAAGAGGAAAGAGAGTACCAATTCATCTCTCACACCGTCTCTCAATCAAGCATTATCAAGCTTAAATAAACCTGCTCAGTCTTCATGTTTGTTTTAAAGGCCAAAATGGCATAAATGACCAAAAAAGGAGAAACTAATTTTCTAAATTTTAGTACCTACAATGACATACACTCTACTTTACATCTGATTCATTAAACTGCATACAGAATCAAAACAAGTGCTGATTTGAATGCAGCTGATGAATTGCTAGAGTTGTGTAAAACACAATTACCTCTGATTTACATTTCATTTGCAGCCACCATGCCCCTATTCACCCTGATTCACCTCCTGATCCTCCTCAGCAGGAATGCCCTGTGATGGACTGATGTCCTGCCCAAGGACAAATTTTGAAAGTAGACGGTATTGGAAAAATCTGACCCATCTGTGCAGCCAACCATTGCAAAGCAATGACGGTGTAGTGACATGACATGACATGTTTAAACCTGGTCAGGGTTGTGGTGAAATTGGAATCATTATTGGAATCATTGGCCACAAGGCAGAAATATACTCAGTACAGTGTGCCAGTCCACCTCAGTGCAACACACGCCACTTTTAAGTAGCTATTTCACTTACTGGGGTGTGTTTGGGAGGTCTTCCTATAGGATTCAAAGCCAGGTTTTCATGACCTGTGTTGCTGAACTCATCAGCTACACCCTGATTATAACATGACACTGTCTATATATGTGTAAATGCATGGATGTGTGTAGCACCTTGAGACCTGGGTTCGAGTCTCTGCAGAGATACTGGCCTGGTCATGCATGCAAGATTGTGTTGTGGGATGAGCACTCCTCCACCAACCACTGCTCCCAACCTTATCTCCAGTCCCAACTTTGTCTCGCCACTGGAATCAGGTTCCGGCCATCCAAGATAAAGAAAGAACAGTAATGATGTTTTATATACACAGTCGTGTCACATTATTATGACCACTTCCTACTTTTGACAACAGCAGTGCATTTCGTGAGTTGGCTTGATGAGTATATAAGGTTTTGTGCACATTTGTCCCTGGTTGCTGTCATGGGTAAAAGTACCATGGGTAAAATTGTCTTCCCCGGGGCGGATGGGACCCTCCAGCAAGACAATGCGACATGTCACATGGCTAGAAATGTCCGACATTGGTTGGAAGAGCTTGACCAAGACTTCCAAGTACTACCCTGGTCCTTTAATTCCCCAGACTTTAACTCAATTGAGCATCTGTAGGACCACCTCGATCGTCATGTTCACTCTATGGATCCTCCCCCACGCCCCCTCCAGCAGCTGTGGGATGCACTGCAGTCAGCATGGCTCCAGATACCTGTGACAACCTACCAGGACCTTTTTGAGACACTCCCAGCCCGTCTAGCTGCTGTCCGTGCAGCACATGGCGGTTTCTCTAGATATTAGCTGGTGGTCATAATAATGTGACTGTATACAGTCCCTGACAGAAGTCTTGTCGCGTAAGGACATAGTAACTTAAAATGGTATATAACTTTATTTGTAATCAATCAATTGTTACAATAAATGGTTCACTTTAATGTCAAGGGCTTTCACATTAATAACTGGGTGCAAAATGAAACTGTCAAAAAGTGTCCTGATGTCCACAGCTTGGTAAAGCCCATAACATCTGTTTTTGCAAGGACAAAAGTCTTGTCGTGTCTTTAAATGATTCAACCAATCACAGATTAGAGCTTCACCTGGGACAAATAATGTAATTAACACATTCCCAGGTGTGTATAAAAAGAACCCCAGCACACCAGACTTTCATGTGAAGTGCAACCTGACCTCTGACAACATGCCAAAGATTCAACCACAAACCAAAGTGCTGATCATCAAGACCTTGAAGACCAAGTCTGCTGCTGAGGTGGCAGACATCTTTAATGTATCCAAACGTCAAGTGGATACATGTCGCATTTGCCAAGGCCCACAGCTTGCAGAAAGGATGGACAGTGGAAAAGTGGCAGAAGGTTGATTTTTCTGATGAAGCATCCATTGAACTGCATCCCAATCGCCACAAATACTGCAGAAGACCTGTTGGAACCCGCATGGACCCAAGATTCACCCAGAAAACAGTCAAGTTTGGTGGAGGAAAAATCATGGTTTGGGGTTACATCCAGTATGGGGGTGTCCGAGAGCTCTGCAGAGTGGATGGCAACATCAACAGCCTGAAGTATCAAGACATTCTTGCTGCCCATTACATTCCAAACCACAAGAGAGGGCAAATTCTGCAGCAGGATGGCGCTCCTTCTCATACTTCAGCATCCACATCAAAGTTCCTGAAAGCAAAGAAGATCAAGGTGCTCCAGGATTGGCCAGGCCAGTCACCAGACATGAACATTATTGAGCATGTCTGGGGTAAGATGAAGGAGGAGGCTTGGAAGATGAAACAAAAAAATCTTGATGAACTCTGGGAGTCCTGCAAGACTGCTTTCTTTGCCATTCCAGATGACTTAATCAATAAGTTATTTGAGTCATTGCCAAGACGTATGGATGCAGTCCTCCAAGCCCATGGAAGTCATACACGATATTAATTATTTTTTCCAAGGCACCATGACTTTATGTTCTAATGTTATTGAAGCATGTTTGTGTATTCAAAATAAAGTATATGTATAATTTCAACATTATTTTTGTATACACAAGACTTATGTCCAAGCAAAATCTGACCTTTCTGTCCTAATTAAATGATAAAACTCAATGAATGATACAAAACTTTCTTTTGGTATAATAAGCATAATCTAGAGGGCTTTGCCTTTCATATAAGCCAGTTCTGATTTCAATTGATCAACTATTATTTGTTGTTCCTACAACTTGGATAAGCGACAAGACTTCTGTCAGGGACTGTATGTGTAAATGCACGGATGTGTGTGGTTAATATGCTTGTCCAGCACCTGGCCTGGTCAAACATGCAACAAACACAATAGCTTGTGTCTAGGGAAGAAAAGGCTGAATAGGGAGCCACATGCGTGTTGTGGGATGAGCACTTCTCCACCAACCACTGCTCCCAACTTATTTCCAGTCGCCTCACCACTAGAATCGGGTTCTGGTCATCCAAGATAAAGACAGAATGTTAATGATATGTTGAATGTTAATGAATGTTAATGTTTTATGTAGTGTTCATGCAAAAGGTTAACACGACATCTAGTCTTACGCAAAAGTCAAAAGTTAAAAACGCTGGTCAGATTCCATGTTTTGCTGATTTTTAGGAGGTAAAATAATGTAACATCCTTTACAGAATACAAACTTCTGCACAACTTCAGTACAAGATCGTTGTTTATTTGCTAAATTTAAAATATTGGGTAAAATAACCCAGACGTATAACATGTGGCACAGCAGTCTAAAACACTAGCCCATCCCCACAGAGAGTTCCAGCTCCAGAGTTTGGAACTTGGTGATGCTGGTGGCCTGGCCGTGCGCTCAGCAGACCCAAGTGTCCTGCTATTGAAATCAGAATCAGATATATAAGATGGAGTGAGGTAAATGCCTGGTTGTCTGGTTCCTCTCAAGGTTTCCTCCTGCAATTTTAAGGGAGTTTTTCCTTGCCACTGTCGTGCTCGGCTTGCTCAACAGGGGTTTTTGGTCTGTTGGTCCTGGAGTCTGTAAAATTTCTTTGAGATGTTCATTGTAAAAAGCGCTGTACAAATAAAATTGACTTGAAAAATAAATTGAGGTAAATGAAGTCCTTCTTACTATGATTCAGTTCACACATAAGTCAGCTTCATCTGCATCCTAGATAAAGACGGGAATGATCAGAAATGACAGAACGTATATATATATACAGTGTATCACAAAAGTGAGTACACCCCTCACATTTCTGCAAATATTTCATTATATCTTTTCATGGGACAACACTATAGAAATGAAACTTGGATATAACTTAGAGTAGTCAGTGTACACCTTGTATAGCAGTGTAGATTTACTGTCTTCTGAAAATAACTCAACACACAGCCATTAATGTCTAAATAGCTGGCAACATAAGTGAGTACACCCCACAGTGAACATGTCCAAATTGTGCCCAAAGTGTCAATATTTTGTGTGACCACCATTATTATCCAGCACTGCCTTAACCCTCCTGGGCATGGAATTCACCAGAGCTGCACAGGTTGCTACTGGAATCCTCTTCCACTCCTCCATGATGACATCACGGAGCTGGTGGATGTTAGACACCTTGAACTCCTCCATCTTCCACTTGAGGATGCGCCACAGGTGCTCAATTGGGTTTAGTCCATCACCTTTACCTTCAGCTTCCTCAGCAAGGCAGTTGTCATCTTGGAGGTTGTGTTTGGGGTCGTTATCCTGTTGGAAAACTGCCATGAGGCCCAGTTTTCGAAGGGAGGGGATCATGCTCTGTTTCAGAATGTCACAGTACATGTTGGAATTCATGTTTCCCTCAATGAACTGCAGCTCCCCAGTGCCAGCAACACTCATGCAGCCCAAGACCATGATGCTACCACCACCATGCTTGACTGTAGGCAAGATACAGTTGTCTTGGTACTTCTCACCAGGTTGCCGCCACACATGCTGGACACCATCTGAGCCAAACAAGTTTATCTTGGTCTCGTCAGACCACAGGGCATTCCAGTAATCCATGTTCTTGGACTGCTTGTCTTCAGCAAACTGTTTGCGGGCTTTCTTGTGCGTCAGCTTCCTTCCGGCATGACGACCATGCAGACCGAGTTGATGCAGTGTGCGGCGTATGGTCTGAGCACTGACAGGCTGACCTCCCACGTCTTCAACCTCTGCAGAAATGCTGGTAGCACTCATGTGTCTATTTTTTAAAGCCAACCTCTGGATATGACGCCGAACACGTGGACTCAACTTCTTTGGTCGACCCTGGCGAAGCCTGTTCCGAGTGGAACCTGTCCTGGAAAACCGCTGTATGACCTTGGCCACCATGCTGTAGCTCAGTTTCAGGGTGTTAGCAATCTTCTTATAGCCCAGGCCTTCTTTGTGGAGAGCAACAATTCTATTTCTCACATCCTCAGAGAGTTCTTTGCCATGAGATGCCATGTTGAATATCCAGTGGCCAGTATGAGAGAATTGTACCCAAAACACCAAATTTAAAAGCCATGCTCCCCATTTACACCTGGGACCTTGACACATGACACCAGGGAGGGACAACGACACATTTGGGCACAATTTGGACATGTTCACTGTGGGGTGTACTCACTTATGTTGCCAGCTATTTAGACATTAATGGCTGTGTGTTGAGTTATTTTCAGAAGACAGTAAATCTACACTGCTATACAAGTTGTACACTGACTACTCTAAGTTATATCCAAGTTTCATGTCTATAGTGTTGTCCCATGAAAAGATATAATGAAATATTTGCAGAAATGTGAGGGGTGTACTCACTTTTGTGATACACTGTATTTGTCTTTGACAGGGCTGAAAACCCTCACCTTTGACAGACCAACACTTTTTGGTAAACAGGCTGAAGTTTGCTTGGTGTCCTTGTTTTGCACGTCTAACAGGGTGATAAACACGAGCCTGGAGCGCTCGGTGCGATGCTAATTCCAGTAATTGAGCAGCAGCAGTTTATCACATCTAGTAAAATATCAGCACATGCAGTGCGTCTACAGAGCAGGAAAAAACAGTCCACCTCCGTCTGCTCATACAGAAACGCTCGGCCTGTTTACTCGTCTGATCAGGAAGGACTGAAGCCACACACACACACACTGCACCAGGGGTTTATGGACAAGTGACCTTGAGCTTATTGGACTCATTTTATATGGAAATTTAAATCAAATCAAAGTTTATCTGTCACATACGTAGTCATACAGAGTACAAATGGCAGTGAAATGCTTTGGTTATTGCTGGGACACATTAGTAATTAGAGAAAAAATATTACTTAAGGATAAAAAAAAATTTAAAAAATGTAAAACAAATATAATAAAAAATAAAATAAAAAATAGAATCAATTTAAAGTAGAAAATAGAGATACAGTGTGCAAAATAAAAATACTGTGCAACGTAATGCTGAGAGTTATATCTTTTATATACAAATCTATATACATGTACACATACACCGATTAGCCATAATATAAAAATCACTTTGTAGTTCTACAATTACTGACTGTAGTCCATCTGTTTTTTTTTACATGCTTTGTTAACCCCCTTTCACCCTGTTCTTTAATGGTCAGGACCCCCACAGGACCACTACAGAGCAGGTATTATTTGGGTGGTGGATCATTCTCAGCACTGCAGTGACACTGACATGGTGGTGGTGTGTTAGTGTGTGTTGTGCTGGTATGAGTGGATAAGACACAGCAATGCTGCTGGAGTTTTTAAACACCTCACTGTCACTGCTGGACTGAGAATAGTCCACCAATCAAAAATATATCCAGCCAACAGCGCCCCATGGGCAGCGTCCTGTGACCACTGATGAAGGTCTAGAAGATGACCAACTCAAACAGCAGCAATAGATGAGCGATCGTCTCTGACTTTACATTTACAAGGTGGACCAACTAGGTAGGAGTGTCTAATAGAGTGGACAGTGAGTGGACACAGTATTTAAAACCTCCAGCAGCACTGCTGTGTCTGATCCACTCATACCAGCACAACACACACTAACACACCACCACCATGTCAGTGTCACTGCAGTGCTGAGAATGATCCACCACCTAAATAATACCTACTCTGTAGTGGTCCTGTGGGGGTCCTGACCATTGAAGAACAGGGTGAAAGCAGGCTAAAAAGGTATGTATAGAAACAGATGGACTACAGTCAGTAATTGTAGAACTACAAAGTGCTTCTATATGGTAAGTGGAGCTGATAAAATAGACAGTGAGTGTAGAAACAAGGAGGTGGTTTTAATGTTATGGCTGATGAGTATATATATGGCAGAAATACCCTGAATAGGATGCCAATCAGTCACAGGGTTTTGAGCATATATCCCTTTTCCTATCCTCGGACACAGGCAATCATGTCTGAGTCAAACCCGAATCTCAGTGGTGGTGGTGCTAGTAATAGACCACTGCTCCACCCGAGTGCTAGTCATAATATTACAAATGTATACAAGGGTTCAAATATAAATCAAGTTCTTCTGTCCCTCTGTGTGATACAACCCCACTTTCAAATTTTGTGTGATGGTCCACAGGGGCTGGAAAAACACCAGGTGGAATTCCAGAAAGGTTCCAGCATTACATTACAGTGTCCAGCTACATGGTGGAGTTTTGATTATACTTATAGAGTCATAATGTGTCCTACAACACACACACATCTGTGTGCTGTTCTTTAAGAATAGTTTAGCTTGGGGGGCATGATGGTACGGCAGGTAGTGTGGGTACCACTTAGTGACATGGGTTTTGAGGACCAAGGTTCGCTGCTTATCTATTCTCATTGAGTTTTGCATGCAGGTTTTCCTCCTTTACTCCTATTTCGTTCCATATCCCAAAATCATGCATTTACATTTACATTTTTGGCATTTAGCTGACGCTTTTTGACTCAAAGCGACTTACTGTACTGTGACAGTATATTGTTTTAAGCAACTGAGGGTTAAGGGCCTTGCTTAAGGACCCAACAGTGGCAACATGGCAGTAGTGGGGCTTGAACCAGCAAGCTTTCGATTAGTATTCCAGTACCTTAACCACTAGGCTACAGCTGCCCTTAGAGGGTGGACTGGGACAGGCTGCTGTAAATCATCTCTATATGTGAAGGAGTGAGAGTGTTCCTGCCATGAGCCTGGTATTAGTGCCAGACCAACCATGACCCTGATACGGATGAATGAATGAATGGAATAAATGAATCGTGTGTATTTTTTAGTTAAATTGAGTCTCTTTGTGCTTTTCGTTTCTCCAGGTTTCCGTTCGTTGCCAATTGAGGACCAAATCACGCTGATCCAGTACTCATGGATGTGTCTCTCCTCATTCTCTCTCAGCTGGAGATCCTACAAACACACCAACGGCCAGATGCTCTACTTTGCCCCGGATCTGGTTTTCAATGAGTAAGCAGCCGTTTTCCTTTCTTATTTGATTATTGTAAACATGTTTGCTGGTTGAAGATGGAGAAACGTATCGATCGTGGATGCCTCCGGGCAGGTCATACTGCATAATATGATTAAAGAAATAACACCCGAACACCCTGTGGTGTGAAGAGAAGGGTGAGCAGGTTCAGCTGACCATAACATATTAAGAAAAAAAAGAAGAACATGTACATCACTTTTTTGCATTTATCAATGAGTAACTGATCATGGGAACGAATGCTTGACTGTGATGTGTGTTGTATGTTTCATGATTCGTGTGTACACTAAGAGAACAGTACGGGCCTAAATGCTTGTTCCTTAAAGTGAGGGGCTTTGGTGTCTCTGTTTGACCCCTAAATTGAGTTAGTTTAATGGCTCTGATGTGCTGGGTGGGGCATTTATCCCCTTAGCAGAAAGGGTCATCATTGGGGTAAAATAACAACATCTGTTCTTTTGGAAAGTCTTTCTCAAGATTTTTGAGTGTGGTTGTCGGAATTCAGGCCTATTTAGTCAAGTGAGGTCAGACAGTAAAGCTGGACCAGAAGACTGGCTCGCAGTCAACATTCCAATTCATCCCAAAGGTGTTCAGAAGGTTTTAGATCACTGGAGTTACTCCACACCAAACTTCAAATATGTCTGTATGGACATTGCTTTGTTTACTTTGTATTGTCATGTTGGAACAGGAAAACGTCTTCCCCATACTGTTGCTTTAAAGCTGGAAGCACTTATTTATTTAAGCCAAAAATTAAAAGGTGTGCGCCCGAGGTGGCGTGGCGGGATATTCCACTAGCACACCAGTGCAGAGATTCTGAATACCTCCGTTCGAAACTCGGCATTGCCACTGGTCGGCTTGGCGCCATCTAGTGGGCATAATTAGTTCTGCTAGGTCGGGATGACCGGACTGTGTGGGTGGGGTCTTCAAATGCTGTGTAAGGACCCTGACTGGCGGATAGAGAGGCACGAGTGCATAGGTGAAAATGGGTACCGCAAAGGGCTGTACCCTCCGTCGGAGGAGGGCAATATACCCTCCTCGACTGCAATTAGGGATCCCCCAGCAGTGGAAGACGAATTGACTCCGCTAAATTGGGAGAAAGTTGGAGAAAATGCATAAATAAAATAGAAAAGAAAAACAATAAGAGGTGTCGCTCAAGTAGAGCAGCGGTAAAACAAACTAGCACACCAGAGCTAACAAATCAAACTCATTCGCTTAAATCTCAGCTCTGCTACCAGCAGGTTGGGCGTCTATACGGACAATGATTGGCTCGTCTGAAGGCTGGGACTGTTGGAGGGAATACCTCATAACTTCTGCAGTTTGGCGGGTTGATGACGCCTGCACAGAGACGGGGGATAACGGAGATCAGTGCATGAACCCACATTGTGCAGGTGAAAAGAAGTGGTCAGCTACTGCACACGTGTCGGAGAGGACGTGTGTTGGTGTGACTCTTGCACTGTGTTACCAGATTAAAAACCCAAAACCACAAATTAGTATAGTCCAAATCAGGCTTATGTGCTACTCAGGGGCGGCACAGGGGCTCGTGGGTAGTACTGTCGCCTCACAGCAAGAAGGTCCTTGGTTTGATTCCCAGGTGGGGCGGTCCGGGTCCTTTCTATGTGGAGTTTGCATGTTCTCTCTATGTCTGTGTGGGTTTCCTCCTGGAGCTCCAGTTTCCTCCCACAGTCCAAAAACATGCAAGTGAGGTGAATTGGAGATACAAAATGTCCATGACTGTGTTTGACATTAAACTTGTGAACTGATGAATCTTGTGTAACCAGTAACTGCCTGTTCTGTCATGAATGTAACCAAAATGTGTAAAACTGTAAAAAAAAAAATGTAGATCGGAAACGTCAGTCTTAAATCCGGGAGAACATTAAATGTTTAACACCGCTCTGATTTCAGTACTACAAAAACAAGCTCCCGGTGTAAAACCGAGCTGTGCCAGCGTAGCGCCCGCGAGCTGAATGAATTGTTCTGCCACATCAGAGAGCACGTTTTCTCTTTAAGCACCCCTTGATCACATCAATGCAGTCTGATGTTGAGGTTAATGGGGCATGTGATTCACCCAGACAGACAAGAGATTACATGACACTGAGAAGTTAGGAGAGCTGCAATATTACTCATCAAATACAGGCTCATAATAAATACAGCCAAAGTGTGGTGCAAGTGGGTTGGGGGATAGAAGTAAATTAAGCTAGCCCACTATCACTGGGACCCGGGGTTCGAATATCCATCGGTGCTATCAGCCGGTTGGGCATCTACGTACAGACATGAGTGCTGTGTCTGGAGGTGTGGATGGTCGAGGTCCTAAGATGGATTGGTACCCTGTTCAGGGTGTGTGACTGCATTGTGCCCAGTGATTCCTGGAAAACTGGACCCACAGCAACTCTGACCAGAATAAAAGCAGTGGTAATGCATGAAAATGTCGTTAAAATTGTAAATCGTGGAATCCTTGCATTATTAGTTGATACATTTACATTGTACAAACCCTATTTCCAGAAATGTTGGGACATTTTATAAAATGCAATAAAAAGAAGAATCCATGATTTGTTAAGTCTCCTGAACCTTATTTATTTATTTATTTAGTATGCATTTTCTCCCCTTTTCTCTCTGTTTGTCCATAAGAATAAAATGATTAAATAAGTTAGGTGTGGTGAAACTCCAGTGGCCTGCACCGTACCCTGACCTCAAAATCATTAAACAATGGGAGGGGTTGAATCATGAACTTGGACATTTCATTCCAAAATCATACATGTTAATTAAAGCAATAAGCCACTCAAGACCGTGCGTTACTGCTATGATTTTATCACTGGGAAAGACGTTTTAGGCACTCTGCTTTGCGTCGTGCCAAAACATCCTTCCCCATGATAAAATCGCAGTAACGCACGGTCTCTCGTGGCTTATTGCTTTAATTAACATGTATGATTTTGGAATGAAATGTCCAAGTTCATGATGAGGTGTACACATACTTTTGGCAGTATAGTTTAGGACAGGCTTTTTTAGGGTCACAAAGATAAAATAATGATTAAATAAGTGAATTTTAACAGGGGCGGCACGGTGGCTAAGTGGGTAGCACTGTCGGCCCACAGCAAGAAGGTCCTGGGTTAGATCCCCAGGCGGGGCGGTCCGGGTCCTTTCTGTGCAGAGTTTGCATGTTCTCCCCGTGTCTGCGTGAGTTTACTTCGGGAGCTCCTTTTTCCTCCCACAGTCCAAAAACATGCAGTCAGGTTAATTGAAGACACTGAATTGCCCTATAGGTGAATGAGTGTGTGTATGTGTGTGTGTGTATGTATTCGTGTCTGCCCTGCAATGGATATTACTCCAGCACCCCCATGACCCTGATTAGATAAGCGGTTAAGACTGAGTGAGAGTGAGTGAATTTTAACAGGCACATAAACACGAAAAGAACTTGTACATGTACACCCTCTTGTGGAGGCTCTACATTACATCTTGTAAACCACAGTGGAACCAGATTGGCACAGTGTTTTAAATTAAGTATAGCAGAGTGTTTTGTGTTCTATTTTGATGCATTGTTTGTGTTCCCTGGGTCGCGGCAAAAAATGGCTGGCACCGCATGCTCCTCAGGTGCTTCCAAGTCCAGTGTGTTCAAAATGTCCCTCTCTGTTTAGCGTGACGTGTGTTCTGGGAGGTGTGGAGCTCGTAAAGGTTTCCACGCATCCTGACACAGCTGACATGAAGCATGACGAGTGTGGTCTGGGTATTTCTGGTATTCTGGCACAACGCTGGCTAACTCATGTCCAGTGGAATAGTTGGCAGGGACTTTTACAAAGCCTGGTGCTTCACGTCTGCTCCAGAGTCACACATACAGAAAGTATGTGTATCAATCACCGCTGTCAGATGCTTTATTGCCTGGATGCTGTTGCTACTGCAGGGACGCTGCCCGGGACAATATTGAGTGACAGTCTATGTTGGACTCTAGTCTAAAGCTCTTGATCTGTTTTGAGAAGCAGTGGCTTTGACATGCTGTGGCCATTTTTTCCATTAATGATTCACATAATCTTGAATTAGTTTGAGCTTGCTTGAAGCTGGGTTTACATTGTGTCATTTCAGGGGTCTGGTTAGATTTTTTACATTGTCACACTTTATATTATTGATCAGGGGTCCTTAAACTTTTTTACCAAAGGGCCAACTCACTGTTCTTTAGTCTTTAAGTGGAGCCAGACCACAGGTGAAAAAGAACACATACAGAAAAAAAACTATTTACAGTGTATAATAGATGTATTATTTGTGCTAGGTATGTTTGCAGTTGAAGTAATAATGTGGACATGTTATTTATTTTTAATCATTCCCACTATCCTACCCCATGCATGGGGTTTTTCCATAAATCAGTGTGAACAATGAGCTTGCTGACAAGACGAGTCAATGTCAGTTTCTATGTTTGTTACTGCCAGTCATAATAGCTGATGCAAGTGTTGATCTGTCACCTGGTTTGAGATCTGAGGTGTTTTAACCTCAAAAAAGTATTTTGGTATAATTTGTTATGGCTGCACATGTTGTAGTCATTAAACACAGAGTATGACTCCTGACATATATAACACACAGACCTTTCCTTTCACTGCACAAAAAAGTAAGAGCACAGATGGTGCAGCGGGATAATCAGGTAGAGCACCAGTGCTGGGATTCTAAACTCGGTCTGCTGGGTGGGAAAGACCGGACTTATAGGTGGGTGGGGTCTTCAACGCTGTGTAAGGACCCTGGTTAGCAAGCCAAGGGGCCTGTACAGAAGTGGAGGAGCATGGAGATTGGTGCACACAGTCTCTGGGGAGACAGTTCATCAAGCCAAATCTACAGTGAACGTCGGTGGAGGGACCTGACAATGGCAGAATTCTTAACATTCAATGAGGGCCTCAGCCACCCTCCATCCTCAAACATTCAAACCCTGGATCCCAGTAGTAAAAGGTTAGCGTAATTTACTGCTGCAGAACCTGGGCATCCAAATGGCATTACTATTGTTTCAAAATCAAATTCATATCACAATAAAAGGTGCAAACCATCAAGGAGTTTGAATAATTACTGAATCCTGAGCAGTACGGGCATAATGACACATGTAATAGTACACACACTCTTGTGTATTATTAAAAAAATAAATCCTTTATATTATTTTTTTATTGTTATAATTTTTGATACTTTCAGGCTTGTTTATATGATTAGTGGTTTTAGACGTTTTGAAAATGTTGAGAATGGATTTTTACCCAAAACGCACCTACAACAAACCATCAGTGCAGTGCACATTATGCATTTTCTGATAGATACCAAACATAGATGCCAAACATTCCAATATCACCCCCTACGAACACTGCATTAAATCCCCCCCCCCCCCCCCCACCCAAATGCATGCACACACGCATCTCTAAAACACACACATTCTTTTTACACTGTTGTTGGACTGTTTGACTATTTGTTGTTGTTGTATTGAGATTAGTGTTGTTTTGTGCTTCAATGTCTAATGTGATTTTGTTTATAAGAATGCATGTTCCTCAAGAGGCTTTGCCTTTTGCCAGGCCGCCATTGTACAAAAGAAGCTGTTCTTAATGACTTGCCTGGTTAAATAAAGGTTAAATAAAAATAAAATGAATAAAACACATGCACACAGCCCTGACTGTATTAGGGTGGGTGGACATGGATCTCTTTCTCTCCAGTGATATCACATATAAAGTCTCAATCCTTCAACCTCAGCATTTGATTATTTTTTTGTCAACACACCACTACTTTGAAAGCCTGGACGCTTCCAAAACCCATAACTCCCGCTGGCTTCATCTGGCCTGCACATTTTTCTTAGCTGCTCCTTCTGCTCTGCTCTGCTATGTTGTTAACTCTTTTTATTCTTTTGTTCTATTTTGTGAAAGAGGGTTTGCTTTTGTATGCACAATTCGATGTCCATTCACGTTGGGTTTAAAAACATCCTGTTGAACAGAGTTGGGCTATAATAATATATAATAAATAATCTGAAGAAGTATAGCATGGCTGTATCATGTATACACTGTATTCAATGTATTCAGTAAATAATGTAGCACATAAATATATAAAGTATCATACAGAATACATTTGGGAAACCACATGCAGGACTTGGTGTAGGTAGCACAGCAGCAGGGTTCCTGGGGACCTGGGTTGGATCTTTTCAAGGTGCTCTGAGAAACATTATTGGTGGTCTTTTCTGCCAGGCTCTGCTGCCCAGCTCCTCAACAGTTCTAATTAATGTTTCTTTTCATTGACAACAATAAGCAGTCAAACTTTAAACAGTGACAGTTTTTGTGAACATCTGCAGCACTGTCTCCTGTTCTTTGGGTAAATATGTGTAGTGTTTGTGTAGGTCTGTTTTATTTTATGTGGTACAGTAGCAAAGAAAAAAAAAGTATATCCGGTACTGTCTGTGAGGAGTTTGCATGTTGTCATGTTGTCTCCATATCCATTTTTTCCACAACCTCCTAAAATATTAAAGTGGTCGATTAGCTGCTTTAAAGTGCCCCTAGGTCATGGTTCCAATTAAGAAAAAAAAACACTTGTTTACTAAACTAGACAATTTTTATCTTTACAGTATATGAATAATGACACACAGGGTTGCCAGGTTTAGTAAATATATCCAACCCAAAGTCTGTCTAATACCTGACCTTCAAAAGCTGAACCTAGCCCAAAATCTAAGATGTCACGTGTTTGAAGAAGACAGCCTAAACATTTCATAAACTATCAGTGTACTGCTCTTAAATCTGCTGTTAATCTTTTTTTTTCTTAATAATTTATTAATTTTAATTTATAATTTGTTTACAGTGGTATTAGATCATAATTTTAACCACCCCGCCCCCCCAAACAAAAAAAAGTAGAGACCTGTGTTCCAGAAAAGTTGGAACAGTATGTAAAATGCAAATAAAAGAGAAAAAATATATATTCTAATTTATGTATTTTTTATTTGTTTATAATTGTATTATTAGTAGTATTGTAATATGTAATAATAATAATTTAAATTTTAAATAATAATATTTAAATATTATTATTATCTTTAAATTAAATCTACCTAAGGTCCAGTTGGGGACACCAACATTAAAATTGTATAAATGTAATTTTTATTTACTGCTTAACATCCTGTAGTGTGCAGAATAAAAGACAGATCAGATAAGCAGTGAGACCAGAGCTTAATCAATTATCAATTATATTTATAGCACTGACCAAACCGAAGCAACTTACACTTGAGACTGTAGGCTTTAATCAAGGGCCCAACAGTGGCAACCCGGCAGATTTGGGGCTTGAACCAGCAACCTTTTAGTTAATAGTCTAGTTCTTTAACTGTGCAGCAATCACTGCTATATATGTTTTATCATTTTGTCATGTGTAACCTTTAATTAACAATTTCATTTCACACTGGGGTCAAGGCAGAAATAGCCTAGACAGGCCCCCCCAACATAGCCAATCATATAAAAGAATTTAATTACTATTTAAATCTTACTTTTTATACCTCATGCACATTTATTCATTCATTGCTTATAACTACGACACTGTACAGGCTGTACAGGCGTGTGTGTGTGTGTGTGTGTGTGTGACATTACAGTATCCATATACAGTATGTGTTAGTTGCTAAAGTTATCCATTATATGTAAAGTACAGGAAATATTCAATTCTAGTTGTTCTGTTTGATTTTGTTTTGTACTTGTACTGCTAATTCTTTGTTGTATCATGCAGCTGGGGCTTTAATTTACTTTGTGATCTATCTATCTATCTATCTATCTATCTATCTATCTATCTATCTATCTATCTATCTATCTATCTATCTATCTGTCTCTATATCTATCTATCATGTCTGTATGGACATCTGGCTGGCTGATAGCAATGCTGAGCTTCAAACCTGAATCTCAGTGTTGGTGAGCTAGCAGAGCAGAAATTTGCGCCTTCCAATCATCTGCCCTGTCCACATCTCTAGCTCCTTTCTCATCACTTTATGTTAAACAGACATGATAAGATGTTACATCCTTGTCAGCCTCCCTTTCTTACTCTAGACCCAGCAGATGTGTGATTGGCTGTCCTGACAGCAGCATGCTGTGATTACAGTAAAAAGAAGCATAATCTACTGCTGTATTTTACCTTGTAACTACTATAGCAACATTTCTACTCTGTGTGCTTTTAATTTCACTCTAGAGCTTTTATTAAAGCTAAAGGGGTGAATTTAAGAAGTCAGAATGCAAAAGCTCGACCTGAGTATTAACAGTAATTTCATCCATGAAGTCTTATGGTCACCCAGAGGCAACTTAGCTTTATTGTCGTGCTGTTAGCACTGCTTCATTTAGCTAGCCACTGTACGCTGTGCACCACGACTATGTAGCATGCTGTTTGACAAATTAGCAGAACACTTCTGTGCCTGCCTGTTTTCTGTGCAGAATTAAATGCTAAACCGCCATCATTCATATTTAAACATAATAAAAGTATATTAGTTAGTCATGTTCACATAATATGGTAGTCAGTATATGTCAACATGAGGTCTCAGTGCTCCATAGATCATATAGATTGGATTTCATTACTCCTATTTGATTTAGGGATAAGTGTGACCTTACTTTACCCTGCTGGGATAAAAAAACAAAACAGCACAGAACAGAGTTAGCTGGTTTCTGGTGAACTACTGAAGTAAAATATCTTCACTAAAACCTCGCTAAAACAGCACAGATCAGCTAATGTTGGTGGGACCGGCCTTGCACTGCTTAGCAATAGATTAGCATTTAGCTAAGCGATTATTGTTAAGCTATTTTTATAAGGTTTGTCAATACTAACTGCTAATGCTAACAGTTCTCTCCTTTGTTTCTGTTTGCTGTAGAGAACGCATGCACCAGTCAGCCATGTACGACCTCTGTGTGAGCATGAAGCAGGTCAGTCAGGAGTTTGTTCGCCTACAGCTCACCTACGAGGAGTTTCTCGCAATGAAGGTCCTGCTGCTGCTCAGCACAGGTATGTGTGTGTGTGTGTGTGTGTGTACCTAAGGTGCTGCAGATTTGTGTTCTTGTAAGTTTTGAATCATCTGTAAGTGTGCACCCAGTGCTCAGAGGAGCTTAGAAAGAATTTCATCAGTTGCCCAGTGCAACGTCGCACCCGCTGTTTTACAGAGAGGGCAAACACACGCTGCATCAGCCAGGGTTCAGAAATCCCCACAATTAATACAGTGACACGAATAAGAAATAAGAATAATTTATTCCAATGCCAACAGAAAGACATCAGCCCTGTTTTACATAGATCATGATTTTGAACCACAAAAAATGCCAAGTACAAACGTTTATTCCAGAAAAGTTGGGACATTATGAAAAATGCAAGAGAAAGATTTGATTTGTAAAACTCCTTTAATGTGTATGTATGTAAACAAAATGGTACATACAGGGGTTGGACAATGAAACTGAAACACCTGTCATTTTAGTGTGGGAGGTTTCATGGCTAAATTGGACCAGTCTGGTGGCCAATCTTCATTAATTGCACATTGCACCAGTAAGAGCAGAGTGTGAAGGTTCAATTAGCAGGGTAAGAGCACAGTTTTGCTCAAAATATTGCAATGCACACAACATTATGGGTGACATACCAGAGTTCAAAAGAGGACAAATTGTTGGTGCACGTCTTGCTGGCGCATCTGTGACCAAGACAGCAAGTCTTTGTGATGTATCAAGAGCCACGGTATCCAGGGTAATGTCAGCATACCACCAAGAAGGACAAACCACATCCAACAGGATTAACTGTGGACGCAAGAGGAAGCTGTCTGAAAGGGATGTTCGGGTGCTAACCCGGATTGTATCCAAAAAACATAAAACCACGGCTGCCCAAATCATGGCAGAATTAAATGTGCACCTCGACTCTCCTGTTTCCACCAGAACTGTCCGTCGGGAGCTCCACAGGGTCAATATACACGGCCGGGCTGCTATAGCCAAACCTTTGGTCACTCGTGCCAATGCCAAACGTCGGTTTCAATGGTGCAAGGAGCGCAAATCTTGGGCTGTGGACAATGTGAAACATGTATTGTTCTCTGATGAGTCCACCTTTACTGTTTTCCCCACATCCGGGAGAGTTACGGTGTGGAGAAGCCCCAAAGAAGCGTACCACCCAGACTGTTGCATGCCCAGAGTGAAGCATGGGGGTGGATCAGTGATGGTTTGGGCTGCCATATCATGGCATTCCCTTGGCCCAATACTTGTGCTAGATGGGCGCGTCACTGCCAAGGACTACCGAACCATTCTGGAGGACCATGTGCATCCAATGGTTCAAACATTGTATCCTGAAGGCGGTGCCGTGTATCAGGATAACAATGCACCAATACACACAGCAAGACTGGTGAAAGATTGGTTTGATGAACATGAAAGTGAAGTTGAACATCTCCCATGGCCTGCACAGTCACCAGATCTAAATATTATTGAGCCACTTTGGGGTTTTCCTCCACCAGCATCACGTAGTGACCTGGCCACTATCCTGCAAGAAGAATGGCTTAAAATCCCTCTGACCACTGTGCAGGACTTGTATATGTCATTTCCAAGACGAATTGACGCTGTATTGGCCGCAAAAGGAGGCCCTACACCATACTAATAAATTATTGTGGTCTAAAACCAGGTGTTTCAGTTTCATTGTCCAATCCCTGTATATAATAAGTGTATGGTACTGGCTTTACTTTATTAATTCATTTTTTGTTTGTTTCTGTTGTTAATATATGGTCATTTCAAAATAAATGTTAAATTGTTTAAGCCGTTTACACTCAATAACTGCATGATGGCATGATTGCAATAACCTGTTAAAATACACACACTCACACACTTGTATGTATATATTGATGCATGATTGGTCATGGTCATATGTCGTATATAATATATATTACCGTCACACAAGCTCTGTGTGCAATACACTGTATCCAAGCCCCCACAGTGTGCAGAACTAGTCACTAAGTTAGAGATAACAAAGGCCAACCATTTAAAGCAATAATGTAATTGGTCAATTTTGCTGTAATTTTAAATTGCTCTCTTATTGAATTATGGTTTCTTGACCCTCCGTAGCTGGACCACCAATTATCAACATTCTTCCCAGCAACAGCAGAGGCGTTAAAATTGTGATAGGGGGACAAAGGGGCTTCTTTATTTTAACTCTTTACATTCCAACACAAATTGAATAAGCAGGTATGAAGGACTTATTTGCTTAGATTTGTATTTGTTTAAATGGTGATTGTCTAATTATGAGGAGATAAAATAGAACTAAATAAATTGGCACTGCTCACTTTATCATTTAAATCATATATATTTTAATATTCTTTTTTAGAATATCTTAGGCCCCTTCTTAGGATTGCTGTGCCACCCAAGCACCTTAATAATAATCTTTAAATCAGATGAATTTACAACAAAAAGCATTTTACATAGTAATTTTCTAATTTGTAACATTTTTAATGTTTACTTTAAACAACTAATGCATTGATTTAATTTTTTTCTTTTTCTTGAGTATAATTTGCTGTGGTATTGGAATATTTCATCATGTTGTGATATTTTCTCTGGTACAAAATTGGTATTTTTGCAAGACTAGTTTATAGAGAAAATAAACTGGATTGTTTTTATTCAGAGTTGCATTTTTGTGTTTGGGAGCCAAACTTTTATCTTATTAAGAAACTGTGTTATTGGAGCCGTGGTTGTAATGACACCACGCTCGTGTAGGAACTGGTAAATCACGTCTGCTAACACTGTAGCATGCAAACACAAACAGTGTCACTGAGTTCAGGAGTTATATTTACCAGTTGTACCGCCCTAACGTGCAGTCATTAATCACTGAAAGTTCTTAACAGGTTCAGCATTGTAACAGGAAACACACAGAGAAAATATTGTAGCTGTCTCAAAAATTCACCTTGAGTTACATTGCTTTACTTACTGCTCTCACACGCTGAGACATTCCTGGTTTTGTGATGTTTATGAGTGTCTGCTGTAGCTGTGTTACAGCGCTAACGGTACACTAACTGTCTGACTGCGTAGATCATTAAATCTCGTTAAAAATAAGATTATAAACGTACTGCTGTATCATTCACAGATAACGGAAGTAGAACGTGGGTTTTACACCCTGTATTTTGACGGAATCACAAGGTTGAATATTTGACGGATTCTTTGCATCAGGGATTCTCAACCCTTTCAGATCAATTATCACTTTTTATTCAACAGAAATGATAGGAAGAAGAAAAACGGCGCCTTTATTCGTCATATATACATATACAGGTGTATAGTACAATTACATTATTTTTCTGCATATCCCAGCTTGTTTGGAAGCTGGAGTCAGAGCGCAGGGTCAGCCATTGTACGGCATCTCTGGAGCAGAGAGGGTTAAGGGTTTTGCTGCATAGCAACCACTGTTGTTGAACCGGCAACATTCTCATTGATAATCCAAAGCTCTATCCACTAGGCTACTACTGTCCCTCAAAAGGATACATTTCATGGTTCAGGAAAAAGAATACTGAAAAACACAATAATATTTTTGCTTACACACCCTGGACTGGACACTTACATCCTGGACACTTACATCCTTACATTTACTTTGACTTTTATTGGATTGCAGACAGTTTGTCTGGTCAACTTCATTTCACTTGTTAATATAAATCATTCCTGTATTTTAAGCCAGCAACACATTCCAAGAAAAGTTGGGACAGGGGCAATTTAAGGCTATTAATGAGGTAAAAAACTAAATAATGATGTGATTCCAAACAGGTGTTGTCAACAGGTGATTGTAATCATGGTTTGGTACAAAAGCAGCATCCAGTAAAGGCTAAGTCTTTGAAACAATGTACCTCAAAGAAAGATTGGAAGGGAGATCTTAGAGCAACATATGCTACCTTCAAGACGTCAAGAGGGTACGGGTACTGGACTGGCCTGCCTGCAGTCGTGACCTGCCCCCTATAGAGAATTTTGAAAGGAAAAATGCAACAACGACGAGCCCGTACTGTTGCACATCTTAAGACGTGTTTCAGGAAGAATGAGACAAAATAAAAGCTAAAACACTAAATCACTTGGTCTCCTCGGTGCCAAAACATCTTTTAAGTGTGGTGAAAAGGAATGGCAACATTACAAAGTGGTAAATGCTTTACTGTCCCAACTTTTTCTGGAATGTGTTGTAGGCCTGAAATGCAGGAATGGATGTTTATTAATAAATGAAATGAAGTTGAGCAGACGAAACATAAAATATCTCAGGTTCATCCTGTCTGCAATCAAATAAAAATCAAAGTAAATGTAAGAAACTCTGATTTGGGGTTGGAGACACCCGACCGGTCGATAACACCGCTGGGGATTCGTATCCTGGATCCCAGAAGTAGTGGGCTTGCGATGGATTAGTGACCTGTCTGGGGTGTGTTTCAGCATTGCGCCCACTGATTTCAGGAAAACCGGACCCACTGCAACCCTGACCGGGATAAAGCGATGGTAAAACATGAACATTAAAATAGTTAATATATTTATTTATTCATTCCTTGTCTGTTTTACCACTGCTTTATCCTATTCAGGGTCATGGTGGGTCCATGAAACACCCCAGACAGGTTGCCAGTCCATTATAGAGCAAACACACACACACACACACGTCATGTTTTACACACTTTGGTTACATTCATGACCGAGGTGGCTTAGTGGGTAGCACTGTCGCCTCACAGCAAGAAGGTCCTGCGATCGATCCCCAGGTGGGACGGTCCGGGTCCTTTCTGTGTGGAGTTTGCATGTTCTCCCCGTGTCTGCGTGGGTTTCCTCCGGGTGCTCTGGTTTCCTTCCACAGTCCAAAGACGTGCAAGTGAGGTGAATTGGAGATACTAAATCGTCCATGACTGTGTTCAATATAACCTTGTGAACTGATGAATCTTGTGTAATGAGTAACTACCGTTTCTGTCATGAATGTAACCAAAGTGTAAAACCTGACGTTAAAATCCTAATAAACAAACAAACATTCATGACAGGACAGGTAATTACTGATTACACAAGATTCATCAGGTCACAAGTTTAATGTCAAACACAGTCATGGACAATATCGTATCTCCAGTTCATCTCACTTGCACGTCTTTATACTGGGGGAGGAAAGTGGAGCATCCGGAGGAAACCTAGCAGACACGGGATGAACATACAAACTCGACACAGAAAGGACCCGGACGGCTCCACCTGGGGCGACAGTGCTACCCTGAGGTGAAGATCCTAAAGATCCTGAGGTGTCTCATTTACTGTAGCTAGCTACGTTGCTGCTCTCTCTGTTTGAAAGTTTGAGCTGGAATCCTCGCAGCACGAAGATTTCGACTGATCCTCTGGAGCCCTTCCAGAGAGCCCTGCTGTACTTAATAAAATCCAGCCAAGCTACGGGCTGTGCTACAAAATCTGCTGTTTTTTTCTCTATTTCCTTCAAAAAGGAGCAATAAGAGGAGGGAGAGAAGGAATTCGTAGTTGTGTGCTGCAGACAGAGAGTTGGTGTAAATAGTGAAAGTTCTGCTGTCGTATCTTTTCCCTCAGTTATATCATGATCAGAAATGCAATAAAAACCTCTCATATCAGCTGCTTCCTGAGGTTCATGAACTCAGTCACAAAAGCTTATTACACGGTCATGCACGCTGCAAGATAGCTTGATAACGCTGGTTATGGTTGAAGACTGGAATGTATGAGACTTTTGAGGTCACGTTAAGAGCTTGTGTGATTGTTGTTCAGATGGGAGAAAAAAATGTGGGGCCAGTTAAAAATTTAGCTTTGGGTGGCACAGCGGTAAAATACGCTAGCACACCAGAGCTAGAATACATCATAGGTGTATCAAATCTCAGCTCTGCCATCTGGCTGGGCTGGTGGGCACATGAGCCGGACCAGGGTTTCTCATAACTGGTGCAATTATGACCTCTGCTGATTAATGGTGCCTGTGCAGAGTTGGGGAATAATGCTGATCAGGGTGTGGCTCTTCGTGCACAGGGCTGATCCGCATATGAACTCGCCTCGTGCAGGTGAAAAAATGCAGTCGGTAGTGCACACGTGTCGGAGGGGGCGTGTGTCAGTTGCGAAGCTCCTCAGTCAGCAGTGGAGGGTTGTATCGGTAGAGGTGAAGCATAACACAACCAGGGAAACTGGATAGGACTAGATTTGGGGAAAAAATTGATTTTGTTGTGTCTACATTTACATTTACGGCATTTATTGAATGCTTTTATTCAAGGTTAGGACAGGTTGGGACAGAATACTATGCAAGCAATTGAGGATTTAGAGCCTACCTCAAGGACCTAACTAACTATGGTAAGTTGGTGATGGTGGGGCTTGAACCAGTGACCTTCTGATCAATAGACCAATACTTCATCCACTAAGTGACCACTGCCCTATATATCAAGTTACATTTTTATTTTGATTATTTGTGGTTGAGGCAACTAACTTCATTCATTCATTTATGTTGTTTTACCACAGCTTTATCCTGGTCAGGGTCATGGTGGGTCTGATTTACTGGGTGAAAGGCAGGAAACACTCTGAACGGGTCGCCAGTCTGAGGCCAGTTACAACTGGGAAAGAATACCATGCAAGTAATTGAGGATTAAGAGCCTTACTTAGGGGCCCAATCAACTATAGTAACTTGGTGGTGGTGGGGCTTGAACCAGTGACCTTCTGATCAATAGTCCAATACTTCATGCACTGAGCTACCACTGCCCTGTATAAGATCACATTACATTTTTATTTTTATTATTTGTGGTTGCAAAACTGTTTAATTACCACTTTATCCTGGTCAGGGTTGCGGTGGGTCTGATTCACTGGGTGAAAAAGCAGGAAACACCCTGAACAGGTCGCCAGTCCAAGGCCAATTACAGTTAGGACAGAATACTATGCAAGTAATTGAGGATTAAGAGTCTTACTCAGTGGCCTATAAATGGTAACTTGGTGGTGGTGGGGCTTGAACCAGTGACCTTCTGATCAATAGTCCAATACTACATCCACTGAGCAATCACTGCCCTGTGGAATATCGAGTTAAATTTTTATTTTGATTATTTCTGATTGTGGCAACTAACTTTATTAATTAATTTATTCTGTTTTACCACTACTTTATTCTGGTCAGGGTTACAGTGGGTCTGATTCACTAGGTGAAAGGCAGGAAACACCCTAAACAGGTCACCAGTCCAAGGCCAATTACAGTTGGGACAGAATACTATGCAAGCAATTGAGGATTAAGAGCCTTACTCAGAGGCCTAAGTAACTGTAATAACTTGGCAGCAGTAAGGCAGGAAACACTCTGAACAGGTCAGGATTAAGAGTCTTACTCAGGGGCCTAACTATGGTAACTTGGTGGTGGTGGGGCTTAAACCAGTGACCTTCTGATAAATAGTCTAATACTGTGACAGTATATTGTCTACTCAATTGAGGGTTAAGGGCCTTGCTCAATGGCCCAACAGTGGTAACCTGACAGTGTTGGGGTTTGAAACAGCAACCTTTCAATTACTAGTCCATTACATTAACCGCTAGGCTACAACTGCCTTTTTACTTGGTGTTGGTGGGCTTGAACCAGTGACCTTCCGATCAATAGTCCAATATTTTATCCACTGAGCGACCACTGCTCTGTATAATATCAGGTTCAACTAACGTCATTAATTCATTTTTTTTACCACAGCTTTATCCTGGTCAGGGTCACGGTGGGTCTGATTTACTGGGCGAAAGGCAGGAAACACCCTGGACAGGTCGCCAGTCCATCACAGGGCAAACGCACATACATACATTTACACACACTAATACCTAGGGGACTTAAGTGTCTTCAGTTAACCTGACTTCATGTCTTTGAACTGTGAGAGGAAACCCACACAGACATGGGAGAACCTACAGTGGACAAGTAGGCATTGAAACTGGATATCAGAGCAAAATAATAATCTCCAAATAATGTGGACGGCCACACGTGTGCATTATTTACCAACAGAAGAGCTGGCACCAGGATCCACTGTGGACAATTCACCTCAGTGTACAGAAGCTGAAGGAGATGTTGGCAGATATCGCAGGATTCCCTTCAGCTGTCTCAGCAGGTCAAAGCTGATTTGACAGCATATTAGATGGGTGGTTCTAATGTTTTGGCTCATCTGTATATGTTAGGCAAACAGATCATAACATACCTTTGTATACATTACGGCGGTTTAAATAAGAGTCAGTAGTTTTGTAACACTTGGTTTCACGTTTCTCGTGTCCTAACCTGGCAGCGGCTGGAAAAAGAAGTATATGAAACCACTTCTGACGTTGGCAGCAAGTATTAGCAGCTCATAATCACCCCACGTTCCACTCAGCGGATCCCTAAATGCCAGTTAGAGGTTAATGATGGTGCTGGATGTGGGTCAGTTAAAGAGAAAGCAAAAAGTGAGGAGGGGTTTAGGACGTTCCTGTCAATCAGAACTGTGTTCAACCAATGGTCAATCATCAGAACGTCTCTGATGAAGACGTGGTACACAGACTTGCTGCCCTTTCCACTGTTTCATTGGTTTATAGTAAATGGTTTATTTGTTTTTAGGGATTTGATTTGACGTATTAAAAGATTGTTGACCAACATACTTCATTATTTATTGGCTTGGATACAGTAAATAACAAGATGCCTGGAGTACAAACAAATAGAAACAAATGAATTAAAGATCAGAGGATGTTAAAAGATGACATGCTGCTTTAATGCTTTGTCATTTACGACTCAGTGCCATCAATAAATATGATTGGTTATTTACATTTGTGGCATTTAGCAGATGCCTTTATCCAAAGTGACTTACAATTATGACTGTATAAAGTTTGAGCAACTGGATTAAGGGTCTTGCTCAGGGGCCCAACAGTGGCAACTTGGCAGCAGTAGGGCTTAAATCAGCAACCTTCTGAGGTGGGTCTTTGTCAGGCCAAAGTGCCCATGAACTCCTGTCCACTGTCAAGAGCACCTACAGCAGCGCCCAGGTGGCGCAGCGGGATATTCTGAATTCCTCTGTTCAAAACTCGACGTTGCCACTGTTCGGCTGAGCACCATCTAGCGGGCATAATTGACAGTGCCTGCAGGGAGGGATGACCGGAATCTGTGTGTGGGGTCTTCAGACACTGTGTAAGGACTCTGATTGGTGGATAGAGGCGCCTGTGCAGAAGGCATGGGTGGAAAAGGGTTCCGTTAAGGGCTGTGAGCAGGTAGGAGGAGGCGTGAGCAGCAATATACCCACCTCGACAAAATATTGGGGATCCACAGCAGCGAAAGACAAATTCACTACACTAAATTGGGGGAAAAAAGGAGAAAAACACATTTTA
Organism: Trichomycterus rosablanca; assembly: GCF_030014385.1. Classification (NCBI taxonomy): domain Eukaryota; kingdom Metazoa; phylum Chordata; class Actinopteri; order Siluriformes; family Trichomycteridae; genus Trichomycterus; species Trichomycterus rosablanca. Next base: position 44,829,688 of record NC_085992.1, read on the forward strand.
TATATATATACAGGTCCTTCTCAAAAAATTAGCATATTGTGATAAAGTTCATTATTTTCCATAATGTAATGATAAAAATTAAACTTTCATATATTTTAGATTCATTGCACACCAACTGAAATATTTCAGGTCTTTTATTGTTTTAATACTGATGATTTTGGCATACAGCTCATGAAAACCCAAAATTCCTATCTCAAAAAATTAGCATATCATGAAAAGGTTCTCTAAACGAGCTATTAACCTAATCATCTGAATCAACGAATTAACTCTAAACACCTGCAAAAGATTCCTGAGGCTTTTAAAAACTCCCAGCCTGGTTCATTACTCAAAACTGCAATCATGGGTAAGACTGCCGACCTGACTGCTGTCCAGAAGGCCATCATTGACACCCTCAAGCAAGAGGGTAAGACACAGAAAGACATTTCTGAACGAATAGGCTGTTCCCAGAGTGCTGTATCAAGGCACCTCAGTGGGAAGTCTGTGGGAAGGAAAAAGTGTGGCAGAAAACGCTGCACAACGAGAAGAGGTGACCGGACCCTGAGGAAGATTGTGGAGAAGGGCCGATTCCAGACCTTGGGGGACCTGCGGAAGCAGTGGACTGAGTCTGGAGTAGAAACATCCAGAGCCACCGTGCACAGGCGTGTGCAGGAAATGGGCTACAGGTGCCGCATTCCCCAGGTCAAGCCACTTTTGAACCAGAAACAGCGGCAGAAGCGCCTGACCTGGGCTACAGAGAAGCAGCACTGGACTGTTGCTCAGTGGTCCAAAGTACTGTTTTCGGAAATCAAGGTGCCAGAGTCTGGAGGAAGACTGGGGAGAAGGAAATGCCAAAATGCCTGAAGTCCAGTGTCAAGTACCCACAGTCAGTGATGGTCTGGGGTGCCATGTCAGCTGCTGGTGTTGGTCCACTGTGTTTTATCAAGGGCAGGGTCAATGCAGCTAGCTATCAGGAGATTTTGGAGCACTTCATGCTTCCATCTGCTGAAAAGCTTTATGGAGATGAAGATTTCATTTTTCAGCACGACCTGGCACCTGCTCACAGTGCCAAAACCACTGGTGAATGGTTTACTGACCATGGTATTACTGTGCTCAATTGGCCTGCCAACTCTCCTGACCTGAACCCCATAGAGAATCTGTGGGATATTGTGAAGAGAAAGTTGAGATACACAAGACCCAACACTCTGGATGAGCTTAAGGCCGCTATCGAAGCATCCTGGGCCTCCATAACACCTCAGCAGTGCCACAGGCTGATTGCCTCCATGCCACGCCGCATTGAAGCAGTCATTTCTGCAAAAGGATTCCCGACCAAGTATTGAGTGCATAACTGAACATAATTATTTGAAGGTTGACTTTTTTTGTATTAAAAACACTTTTCTTTTATTGGTCGGATGAAATATGCTAATTTTTTGAGATAGGAATTTTGGGTTTTCATGAGCTGTATGCCAAAATCATCAGTATTAAAACAATAAAAGACCTGAAATATTTCAGTTGGTGTGCAATGAATCTAAAATATATGAAAGTTTAATTTTTATCATTACATTATGGAAAATAATGAACTTTATCACAATATGCTAATTTTTTTAGAAGGACCTGTATATATATATAAAAGAGCACCTACAGTGAGCACACAAGCATAGAAACTGAAGCTACATAGAAGCTGGCAACAGGATCCACTGTGGACAACCACAGTGTTGCCATTGTATGCCACCCCTGGAGCAGACAAGGTTTAGGGCCTTGCTCAGGGGCCCAATCAGGGGCCTGGATTTGAACCACCAATCTTCTGACTGATAGACCAAAGCTGTCCCCACTAAGCAACCACTGTCCAAATATTAATGGGAAACAGGTTTACAGAGAAGGTTAATTTTGTAGTGGGAGGCGGATCGGCCTGCCAGATATATAATAATATGAAAATTAATTGGGTGGGATGATTGCACAGCTGGTAGAGTGGGCGATGTGGATCCCAGGGACCTGGGTTCGACTCTCTCCTGCAGTCACTGTTGCTGTTTGCCATGTTAGCTCTGTGTCTGTGGTGATTTCATTTAGGTATTCTAGATTCCTCCTACCTCTCAAAAAGTATGATTTTAATATGTAAAACGAGAAGGAATTGTGGGTACCAAACAGCCCCAGTATGATAACCTAGCAGTGCTTCTGATTTAAAGCAGTTCTGTGAAGAAGAGTAGGCTCAGATTCCAAAATATTAAATTATTGACAGCATTAGCTGCAGTCATTGTTTCACCCAAGTCTGGTTCCTCTGATGGTTTTGGTCTTTTTAATATTAAAGTTTTTTTGCCACTTTTGCCCTAAGTTTGGTTATTAGGGGGTTTGGAGCTAGATCTCTGTACAACTCGGCAAAACTACCAATGGCTAGGCTGTACCAAAATCTTGGTAAACACCCTCCCAGACTCATAAAGGCTGCTATAGCCACAGAGGAGGGTACACACCTCCATATTAAAGACCAAGGTTTTGGAATAAAGTGTATAACAAGCTCATGGTCAGGTGTCCACATACTTTAATCACATCACTATGGAACCATTCCTTGTGTTTTGTCCTTAATGAATGTCCCTCTTTTGTGTTTCTCAGTTCCCAAGGATGGTTTGAAGAACCAGGCAGCGTTTGAAGAGATGAGGGTGAACTACATCAAGGAGCTGCGGCGTTCAGTGGGCAAGGCCACCAATAACTCGGGCCAGACGTGGCAACGTTTCTTTCAGCTTACCAAGCTACTGGATGCCATGCATGATGTAAGCAACAAAAAATGCTCTTGTGTTCACAACACGGGACACTTTGTTATCTGAGTGTACGATCAATATGATAGAACATGTTCAAGGTGGAAAGTTCATCAAGCAAGATTTTGTTTTTAATCAGATAAAGTTACACTTTAATTAATCAGTGACCAGTCCAGTTTTATTTAATACATCAAGTTTTGATGTATTTACACCAACGAGGCATAACATTATGACCACTGACAAGTGAATAACACTGATTATCTCTTCATCACGGCACCTGTTAGTGGGTGGGATATATTAGGCAGCAAGTGAACATTTTATCCTCAAAGTAGATGTTAGAAGCAGGAAACATGGACTAGCGTGAGGATTTGAGTGAGTTTGACAAGGGCCAAATTGTGATGGCTAGACGACTGGGTCAGAGCATCTCCGAAACTGCAGCTCTTGTGGGGTGTTCCCGGTCTGCAGTGGTCAGTATCTATCAAAAGTGGTCCAAGGAAGGAACAGTGGTAAACCGGTGACAGGGTCATGGGCGGCCAAGGCATATTTATGCATGTGGGGAGCGAAGGCTGGCCTGTGTGGTCTGATCCAACAGACGAGCTACTGTAGCTCAAATTGCTGAAGAAGTGAATGCTGGTTCTGATAGAAAGGTGTCAGAATACACAGTGCATCACAGTTGCAGAGCTGTTTTGGCAGCAAAAGTGGGACCAACACAATATTAGGAAGGTGGTCATAATGTTATGCCTGATCGGTGTATATATTTATACAATTTCTCCTCAACGTGAACACAGTTTCATATCATCAACATATAGAATTATTTAGTCGTTTTTTGCATTCAAAAGCCCAGAATTTCCATGGCACTCGGGTGGTGAAGTGGTCTAATACACTATTTACACGTTTGACTCTCCAGTTTGTGCCTCAGCAGTGCCACCGGCCTGGTCACATGCTTCCACTGACGTAATTGACCATGCCTGAGGAAAATGAGACAAGGTGACTCCTACTGTCTGGTTAAAGTGCTAGCACAAGTGTGGTCCTCCATTCATTCTAAGACTCGCCATATGAAATTCACTGCTGGCACTTGATCATGACGCTTGTTGGGCGTTCCATTCCAAAATCATTCAGATTAATATAAAGTTGACGTCCACCTTGATGCTATACCAGCCTCCACTTTTCTGGGAAGGCTTTTTCACAGGATTTTGAAGTATGCCTGTTAGTCAAATGAGCATTTATGAGGTCAGGCACTGACGTTGGGAGAGAAGGCTTGGCTTATAACATTCCAGTTTATCCCAAAGGTGATTCATTAGGGCTCAGTGTGAGCCATCAAAAGTGTCAGTAGATTTTTATGTCATGTTTTACACACTTTGGTTACATTTACGACAGAAACAGCAATTACTGGTTACACAAGATTCACCAGTTCAAAAGTTTATTGTTAAACACAGTCATGGACCATTTTGTATCTCCAATTCACCTCACTTGCACGTCTTTAGACTGTGGGAGGAAACTGGAGCTCCCAGAGGAAACCCACGCAGACATGGGGAGAACATGCAAACTCCACACAGAAAGGACCCGGACCGCTCCACCTGGGGATCGAACCCAGGATGCTGTTAATTTTGCCACTCTTACTTTTGTTATTTCTTTTTTGTTTTGTGGATGTTAGACATCCTTCATATTCATCCTTCCAAATCACATATGTGGGGCTCTGTCTGACACCTGTAATGCCACATTACAGCTTCCCTTCAGTCATTTGGTCAAACAGTTCAAGTGTCCCTTATTTCTAAACGAAGGAAACTTGTGGTAAACAGTGGTGAATTAACCCAGATTTATTTCTCTAAGGATTCGGCAACAACTCATCCTGCCATTTAAAAATACCCGAGTAATACATTTGGGATGGGAATGGAAATCAAGTGTAGCAAACAGGAAACTACTGCAAAACATGACATATTAAGGCTTATATTTAAAAAAAGAACCTGGATGATCTTCAAAACTTTAAGAGTTTTTTTTTTTTGGGAAGTCAAAGTTGGATTGTAGTGAACAGTAAGGGGCTCATTATGTGCAAAAATACCAACAATCAAACATGGAGGTGGTACTGTGATGGACTTAACTCAGTCCTGTGGGGCGGCACAGTAGCTAAGTGGGTAGCATTGTCGCCTCACAGCAAGAAGGTCCTGGGTTCAGTTCCTAGGTCTTTATGCATTTTCTCCCCTTTTTCTCCCTTTTTTTAACGAATCCAATTGCCCGCTTGCGTCATGCTTCCTCTCCACCAATGCCGATCCCTGCTCTGATTGAGGAGAATGAAGCTAACCCACGCCCCCCTCCGACACGTGGGCAGCATGCCATATGCATTTTATCACCTGCACTTTGACGAGTGCAGTGCAGCTCAGCGTTGTGTACGGAGAGACACACCCTGAGAGCACTCTTTTCCCATCTCTGTGCAGGCACCATCAATCAGCACCAGTCATGGGAAAGAGACCCCATCCGGCTTAGTCCCGCCCATATCTGAACAACAGGCCAATCATTGTTCATGTGGCCGCGCAGCCTTAGTCGGCAGGTAGAGCTGAGATTCGATACGATATATTTCAGATCCCGTCTCGCGTTCCAGCGTGTGTTTTTACCACTGCGCCACCTAAGCGGCCCTGCCCGGGTCCTTTCTGTGTGGAGTTTGCAGGTGCTCCCCGTGTCCGCGTGTGTTTACTCCGGGTGCTCCGGTTTCCTCCCACAGTCCAAAGACGTGCAAGTGAGGTGAATTGGAGACACTAAATTGTCCATGACTGTGTTCGATATAACCTTGAGAAGTGATGAACCTTGTGTAATGAGTAACTACCGTTTTTGAATGTAACCAAAGTGTAAAACATGACGTTAAAATCCTAATAAACAAACAAACAAAACCAGTCCAGTGCAGATGTGTATAATAATTGCAAATGTAGCTGTATTTTCATTTGCTGACTTTATCTCTTTGTAAACTGCTGGAAATAAATAAATATTTAAATAAAATTCCAGACAAATAATCGGATTGACTTTTTTCCAAATGAATCTTACTATGTTTCCTACCGTAATACATTTTATTACTTTTTCTTCAGCTGGTGGGAAACCTGTTAGACTTCTGCTTCTACACGTTCCGTGAGTCTCAGGCCCTGAAGGTGGAATTCCCTGAAATGCTGGTGGAGATCATCAGTGACCAGATACCAAAGGTGGAGTCGGGCCTCACTCACATCCTGTACTTTCATAAGAAGTGACGGGGAGATGATAAAAGATGTCAAACACAGATAAAACCACGAGGAGATCTGGCAGAGAGGATCCCCACCCCTCGATCAGAAAGAGACGACAGAGAGAAGGAAGCAGATGTTATCCAGCCAGCTTGCTATGCACAAAACCAGGCAGGAGATGAGGCTGGGGTGTACGAGTGCCGTGCTGATTCAGATGGAGAGACTTGGAGGGAGTCGTGTTGTCTGTAGCCAGCTTATGAACTTCTGTAGTTCGTGTCTCCTCACCCCCAAAGACAATTTGGACTATTTATGGATATGAAGCCATATGTTTTTATGGTAAAGCTATAGTGCACAGGTACAAGTGTAAAAAATATGAAACACACACACACACACAATTGTACATGGAGAGACACACTAACGTCCTTGCTTCGACACTTGAATCTGTAATTAATAACAGAGACATTTATGATATAAACACTACAGATACGTAATCTTTGAATCTACAGGAAAAATAATCTTAGAATTTTAGAATTTATTGTCTATATTACACTATATTTCCGTAGCAGCTCTACTTCTTTTTACCTGTCAATTTTTGATGGAGCGAGGACGTATTCCAAGGGCTACACTACCTACAATCTGAATGGTGTGTCTGACTGGTGTGTATAAAACCGCAAAGCAAAAACTTTTTTGCTCTTGACAAGAAGAACAATCAAACCTAAACTGATATGCAAATAATTCATAAGTGAGGAAAACTAGCCGTTGTTTTATGAGTGAGGTAGTGCGTGATGGATGTTTGGTCATCTCATTTATAATTGTGGAATATAAAATGTATACCCCTAATGCGTATCTCAAGAAAAGCACAGAAAAGCTTTGTTTTAGCGTTGTTGCCCAATATTATCCCAATTTAGCCTTACTTAACCTTAATCAGCCAGTCTGAGAAGCTAAATGCTAATGGATCCTCTTTTAAAATACGTTTAAAATACGCCATATAATGTCATAATAATGAACAGGCAAAACAGAAATCCCATCCTACCCACTGATGCCAGTCAGTGTCAATTTTTTTGTTTTATTTTAGACTGGTTACAACCCATAATAAGCAAGACTACAGCAACCGTGGCAAGAAAAACACTACAATATTATATGATGGTATAATATTAGGTAAAAACCTTGAGAGAAGCCGCAGGTGGCGCAGTTGTAAAAACACACGCTAGAACACCAGAGCTGGGATCTCAAATACATCGTATCGAGTCTCAGCTCTGCCCGCCGGCTGGGCTGAGCAACCTCATGAACAACAATTGGCCTGTTGTTCAGGTAGGGGTGGGATATTAAAAGCCGGATAGGAATTTTCTCATAGCTAATGCAATTACGACCTCTGCTGGCTGATTGATGGAGCCTGCACAGAGACGGGGAAAAGAGTGCTGTCAGGGTGTGTCTCTCCATACACATAGCTGATCCGCATTGTACTCGTCGAAGTGTAGGTGGAGAGGGCGTAGTTTAGCCTCGTTCTCTTCAATCAGAGCGGGGATCGGCATTGGTGGAGAGGAAGCGTGACGCAATCGGGCTAAAAGGGAGAAAAAGGGGAAAAAATGCATAAACAAAATATATTTAAAAAAAATAAAAAAAATAAAAAAATAAACCTTGAGAGAAACCCGACAGGGACCCCAAAAATGTGCAAATGACCTTATTGAAATTCAACATTACAATCTCTAAAACAGGGTAAAAACACTTAGTTGTGCCACATTATAGCCAACAAACTAGCTTTCAGATATTATTCTATGTGGGACTTGTAGGCACTCCTACTTGACTGTTATACTGTTATCAGGTATAGTGCATCATTTTGCTCCCAGTCTAGTCATCTCCAGTTCCCTCCAGTTTGAATCATGGCGCTAGGACCTCCTCCAAGCTGGCCGAGGAAGGCTGAGACTATTACACCGTTTTTCCGACTCATGTATAGTCTCCCAACATCTTTTCACCTGCCCAGAGAATCACCTTAATCACCTTAGAATCTGGTAAACATTTGCTTATCACCTTAAAATCTTAAAAAATCTTCTTTTTTTTTAGTCCAGGCCCTTTGATACCAAAGCTTTAAATCTATCTTCCACAAGGGGGTAAATGTAAGCGCAGACCATTTTTGCATACCAGCAAACATTTATTTTGTTTAAGTGCCATTTGTTTAGAAGATTTGAAACAATATAGGGTATTCAAATTTAAATTTGAATCTCTAAATTCATATTGGAATGTTCCCCAAATAACAGAAAGCTCCAAAATGCCAATAGATAAGCCTAGAACAACAGTGGCAGGGAAGCCATCTTAACTTAAAGTACCCAGGTTAAAAAGATGTCACCTTGTAGAGCTTCAGAAGTATCTGCAAAATTAAAATATATATAAATGTTCTTGGATACATGATTAGTAACTTTATGATCAGTTGATTCTGAATTATGTTCTTAGATGGATTTTAATCATGATTTAAACTTGCAATCTCTCATTGAAAACAATGGGACAATGGCCTTGACTGTTGCACCACTTAAACACCCAATTCAATTTCTCACAGCAACCAATGAACACCATCCAAACAGAAATTCATCATTAGTGCTATTACATTTATTTTAAAATGCATTACCAGCCAGTACTAGTCTGTTTAAAAACATTGTTTTGAATCCTTTAAATGCAGTGCATTTTGAACACCTCTGAATGTCATAATACATATGAGGGGTCTGGAAAACATAATAAATATCCAACATCTATTATGCCACGGTTCACACCACCATTACTCAGTACTATTATGCTAAAACGCAGGCTCTTCTATTTAGAAATCCATTTCCATATAATACTTTTTCTTTAATTATGCTACAGTACCACATATTACTCAGTCTGATGTAGGTACCATTAAATTAATTATATCAACATTAAAAGCTTTATTGAAAATTGGGTAGCACTGTCGCCTTACGGCAAGAAGGTCCTGGGTTTGATCCCCAGGTGGGGCGGTCCGGGTCCTTTCTGTGTGGAGTTTGCATGTTCTCCCCGTGTCTGCGTGGGTTTCCTCCCACAGTCTAAAGACATGCAAGTGAGGTGAATTGGAGACACTAAATTGTCCATGACTGTGTTCGATATAACCTTGTGAACTGATGAATCTTGTGTAATGAGTAACTACCGTTTCTGTCATGAATGTAACCGAAGTGTAAAACATGATGTTAAAATCCTAGTAAACAAACACACATATGGGGTCTGGAAAACAATAAATATCCAACATCCATTATGTCACAGTTTACACCACCAATACTCACTACTATTATGCTAAAACGCAGGCTTGGCATGTTAAGAAATTAAATGCATCATTTCCATATAATACTTTCCTTCAACTATGCTACAGTACCACTTCTTACTCAGACTGATATAGCTATTTTTAAATCAGTCATATCAACATTAAATGGCTTTATTGAGAATTATAAACAACATGCTATCAGGTAAACTGACTAAAATACTGAAGCCCTGTCCACCAGTTTCTGAGATGAATCAGAATGGCTAGAGTGTTTTGTCGTGATTGGTTTCGGAAAGCGAACTAACACAGGTAGTAAAGTTACTAATCACACCACATCATCTAAACCAGCTCCTTGCAACATTTAACTGAATCTACAGCTTTTATCAAATCATAGTAATAATAAAAATTAAGCATTTTCTACACTTAATATTATATAATGAAGTTTTGAAAGAGCCAGAGTGGTTGGTTCTTACAAGGTGCTTCTTTTTGTCTTGAACACTAGGTATAGTTTATCAGTAGCTGCATATGTACAGTTAGTAATAGAATGTTAAACACAAGCGCTTTTTAGATTTTCTGCTTTCACATGGGAAATTATAATAACAATAAGATTTAAGCTACAGTAGCCTGCTGAGTTTCAGCTTAAGAACTCTATATATGTGAATTCAGTCATAATCCACACACACATGCTGTACAGTTTCAGTCTGCATCATAACGATACATTTGGGTTCACTTACATAAGAGTGATGTTAGTAGGGTTGTGTAACACCTACATTAAGCTCTTCATGACAACTGACCTACATTTACATTTCTCAAGGGTTTATTCCAGCAGGCATCGACTGTCATAACAAGCAACGTTTTCTGTTCATTCTGTATTAACATGCATTATATAAAAGTAAAATTTTTTAAGCCTACATAATACATTACAGTGCAGTGCATGGCATACAGCTGTAGAAAAGCAGTCCTATATGAAAAACATCTTAAGTGGGGATATTTTTAGTTCTGTCTCTATCTGTTTATGGTTATAAATGACACATCTGCTGTTTATGTTAACTTAAGTGATATTGATAAGTATAAAAAAAGCTACTGATGTAAATGAGAATGCTGTAAAACAGCGACGGAGGGGACGATAGCGGCACTATAAGGCATTGTTTGTCTGTTCCGATTTGCACAGAAGGAATAATGTGATAATTGAGAAAATAGCTGGTCATGTTGTGTTTGATTTATGATGTAACAATATGGGGGTTCGATATAATCAATACACTTTTAATGATATTGTCCTGTGTGTGTTATATTTGTTATAATGTGTTTACATTAATATGGCTAACCAGTGTAGCCTAAAAGACCATCAACAATGCAGAACTGCATTTTACTTGTAAAACTAATTTAGTAAATCTGCTAATCATGGCAGGACTGAGTTGTATAGCTAATATTTTAGCTTTTGTTAAAATCATATTTGATTTACACATGTGGAAACTGAATTTATATGTGACGTGACATTTCAACATTTAGTGATTGCGTGTTTATTAGGAAAACATTCAACATAAAAATAGAACACTACGATTGTTTAATACAATTTATATAGTGTATGTCAAATGTAATTAATACTCTATTAGATAATTTCCTAGTAATAGTTGAATTATTACTATAGATACATTACATAACATGACTAGGTAAATTAAATGGAATGTCATTTTGTATCTAATTACAGATTTGCTGAATGTTTAAATAGAATTATGGGAATAAATAGTCTATGTTGCGTGTTAAAATAATATTTGTATTATTAGTGAAAATGAAATTTGAACATGCCAGGAAAATTCAGTTTGTACATGTATGATTTTCAAATGTAAATCATATGACCGAGTCTGGACCGGTATTGTTGATGGAAGTTAGGCCTAAACAGCTTGCCATACACTACATGATCATTGTTCATAATGTAAAATGATGCTATAGCTGATACACTATATGGCCAAAATTATTTGGACACCTGACCATGAGCTTGCTGGACATCCGAATTTGAAAAAAAAAAATTACAATTGAGTGGCCTTTATGTGACATTTTTAGCTATAAAAGGCTTCTCACAAGACAAGTGGCATATCTGTGGGAATTTGTGCCCATTAAGTGAAAAGAGCATTTGTATGGCTGGCACTGATGTTGGCCAAAAAGCCTGAATTGATGTTCCGGTTCATCCCAAATCTGTTAAGTGTATGTGCAGGTCACTGGAGTTTCTTTAAATTAAGCTTTTCTTCATGTCTTTATACAGGACAGAGCCTTCCCTAAACCGTTGCTGCAAAGTTGCAAAGAAACATATAACTTCCTTATATAATTGATTTATTACACCTGTTAGCAATTGTTGCAGATGAAATACATAAATGAATTAATTAGAAGGGGTGTGCCAATACTTTTGTCCATATAGTGTATATATAGAAGACAGAAATGCTTCTTTTGACCCAATCAATCAGTTTCATTTCACTGTTGCTTATGTACGTGTACACTGCTCTTTGTTCAAAGTGTATAAAGGACCTGAAAATATTGTTAAATATTTGATCCTTTTTTATTTACCACTCTCTTTTTTTAGTTTCCTTTTATATATAAATAAATATATATGTAAATGAGAATAAATGTTGAAAGGTTCATAGGATGTATGGAACAGATTTTTGAGAGAATTCTATTTTATTGGTAAAACAAAATGAAATATTAATACTTTGTCTACACAGAGAATATGAGATCTTTTGTAAAGTGAAACGTTCATGCATGCTTTTTGATGAGATGTTTACAGTGTATTTAAAGAAGGGAAACTGTGCCTTTTTAATCTCGCGTGAGTATTTTACAGTATCTATCTATTGTAAATAAATCAGTGAGTTATTATGTTGCTTTGTATGAAACATTCTTCATGTAATCGTTTGTTGGGTGTTCCAAATTGTTCGTCTTACCTTTTTAATATTGAATAAAATACCCAATGATTATCAGAGTAACAGTGTTATGTTAGCAGTATCAGTCATTGTCATGTAGGGTGGTCACTTCCATTATTGCAAAAAGGAGGGCATGACTGTGGGTAATCAGGATAGTGTCTACGGTACATAAAATTAAAACTTTAATTGGTATAATTGTGATGCAACCAAATTAACTAGAAAATTGCCATATTTTTTTTAATTTAGTTTTTATGCATTTTCTCCCTTTTTTCTCCTGATTTTGCACGTCTAATTGCCCAGTTGCATCATGCTTCCCTCCATCAATGTCGACCCAGCTCTGGTTGAGGAGAACGGAGCTTACCCACGCCCCCTCCGACACGTGGGTAGCAGGCTGTATGCATTTTTCCACCTGCACTTCGACGAGTGTGCATACAAATCAGCACTGTGTACGGAGAGACACCCCCTGTTCAATGCACTTTTCATCTCTGTGTCGGTGCCATCAATCAGCCAGCAGAGGTCGTAATTGCATTAGTTATGAGGGAGAGAAACCCTATCCTGCTTAGTCCCTCCCCTATGAACAACAGGCCAATTGTTGTTTATATGGCCGCTCAGCCAAGCCGGCTGGCAGAGCTGAGACTCGATACAATGTATTCGAGATCCCAGCTCTGGTGTTCAGCGTGTGTTTTACTGCTGCGCCACCTGAGCGGCCGAAAATTGAGATATTGATAAATGTTCTATTCACCACGTTTAGAGTCGACTTGTGATACTTTATTACTACAAACTTGAAATTTATCTTTCCTGCTCCTTGAAACGAACGGGTGATGAGACGACCACTCTGAGCTGTACGTTGTTTTCAGTTTTACCGTGTTGACAGAATTAACTAGAATTTTAGGGCTAGATGTTCCACAATAAAGTGCTGGACATCCTTACGGAAAGTGGCTTTAAACCAATAAAATATATGTGATTTTTTTTTACATGTTCATCATAAGTCAGTGACCGGCAAATAAATTATGATTGGTACAAGCATCCGGTTAGCTTACGAAGGAGGACAAATACATGTTTGTCCAGGCATTGTGCTGGACTGCAGGCAGATGAACCGATCCGTCAGCTGTAAAACTGGATGTATGGACATCCTACTGTCATGTAATGACTGATACTGCTAACATAATTAGCATATTAGCATGCAGCACACACTGTAATGACATAATACAAAAGCTGTTATGATGGTAACAGATACTGGTAACAACTCAGTTAAAACAATTGACATCTACTGTTGTTGATCACTCATGAGGGTTCAAGTAACGTGTCGATGAAAAGTCAAATTTATGGAATTTCAAATTAACAATGAACAGCCGCTTTGTTCAGCGCTCGGTTTGAGCAGTGCGGTAAAACATCATCAAAGTGTGAATATGAATATGACGTGTGGAATAACCCTGAAATCCTCCACATGTATCTGTGTTTATCTGGATTTTCCTCCTGTTTCACTTTTAAACTTGTCGGGGTTATTAGAAATTGTAAGAATCAGCTTTTAATTTCAATGTTTTTAATATTATATTTGTGTTATTTTCAGTGTATAAGTGTCAAAAACAACCCCATTATTTTACATTAGCCTAAAATATATGCAGTTTCATGGGAACATGGAACGCATTAATAGGTTTCCCATACATCCTTATGGGAAAAAATACCCTTAAACTTAACACCTTTTAAACTCAACACCAGTCCCAGAACCAATTGACGTTGAGTTTCAAGGTACCGCTGTATTTAAATTCATTTACCATCAGGTATTCATATTACTGTAGCCATCATACAGTATGTAAGAAATTACAAGTTAACATGTTGATAAGCGCCATTCACATGAGAAGTGGCAAAACCGTTATTGTGCCAGCTGAGCTGTTGTTTCCTATGGAGTGTAGCGGTGCTGCTTAGCTTGCTGCTGCGCTTCCATAAGCGGCACGCACCAGACACTTTTGTGTCGCGTTGCACTCGCAAATTTGCTGCTTGCAGTGGCACTTAAAGTTCACCTGATTGAACTTTGACCCAGTTTGCTACTGACCTCTTCAAAGCACCTCCAATGAGACGCACTGATTGATATGACACGGTAAAAGCGACTCAGGCAGTAAGAACAACGCTTACTGTGAACAAATACTACGATACCAGTACTACGCTATTGTACCAGAAGCTTTTTGAGGGCAATTATTAATGTCTAATCAAGCTAAACTGAGCATTTTATAGAACAAATGAGATGTTTTGTGTGTAAATATTTGATCCATTAAATTGTGTCAGAAAACCAACAAGAAACAAATCAAATTAATCTCATTTAGGACATTAAAATCCATGATGCCTGCAAGTACAGTGGTATCTCAGCGGGTAAGGTACCAAACTAGTAATCAGAAGGTCTCTAATTCAAGCCCCACCATCAATGAGTGTCTATGGTTGGGCCCCTGAGAAAAGAAGAAGATAAAAGGCCTTTATTTGTTATATATACAGATATGCCTGTGGGGTCAGAGAGGATTGAGGGCCTTGTTCAAGGGCCCAACAATGGCTGCATAGTAGAGCCTGGATTTGGAACTGACAATCTTCAGATTGATAACCCAAAGCTCTACCCACTAGGCTACCAAGGCCCTTGACCCTCAATTCCTTGCATTGTATCTACTGAAATTTTAAGTGGCTTTGGATAAAAGCGTCTGCTAAATGCTGTTAATGTAAGTGGATTTTTTTTAATGCAGTTGTGACGACAGGTGAAGTGAATCACACTTTATATCTTCATCACAATACCTGTTAGTGGGTGGGATATATTAGTCTAGGTCTAGTGGAGTCCATGCCTCGACGGGTCAGGGCTGTTCTGGCAGCAAAATGGGGACCAACACAATATTAGGAAGGAGGTCATAATGTTATGCCTGATGGCGAATAAGTTGTATTATTGGGCTTTGTAGTGTTTATTTGCACTCATTTTGAGTACAGAGTGCAACCAAATGGCAACACACTTTGCATTGTGCCGTCTCACCTCCACAGATCTAACCCTGAATCTCTCGGTTGGTGAGTGTGCTGGATTTAACGCGTGTGGATAATCAGAGGATGATGGCGGATTGGGAAGGAGTCAAATCTGATCCACAGAGGCAGCAGTGGAAAAGTCCGAGTGGGTGGCAAGGAGTATAAGGGAATTAGGCAGCAGAGCAGAAGCCAGGAATGAATCAGTGTTAGCAGAAAGAGATGAAACGATGGAACTTAATAGATTTTACTGCAAAGTTGAGTGGGGAAATAAAGAGAAATAGATGGAGAGATGCAAGATTACAAATAAACATACATTCAATTGATGTATGCGGGTTCTTCCAAAAGTATCCTCACTTTTTTACCTCTATTTATTAAGAATTTTAATAACAAATGACATCACCTTTCTACATCATCACCTACTGGTGCATTTTTCCAGCGTCGTACCAACTTTTCAATTCTATTAGCATAAAAAGGTTTTTCGTTGAACGTGGAGCCACTGATGCACCGCTGCTTTCACATCATCACATGAAAATCTTCTTCCACTTAAAGCTTCTTTGAGGGTCCAAAAAGGAAATCAGATGACATTAAATCCGGACTATAAGCGTCTCTCAGTCTCTCAGACACGACCGATTACTTACTACTCCCCCACCCTCACCGTTTCCAACCAAAATATGAAAGTGCGGAAACTTTTTGAAGATCCCTCGTACTAACCTTTTAAAATCCAAGGACCTGCCAATCGGTCACAAACTGACACCTGAGGTATGATTTTAAAGTGTCTATTTTTGATTATGCAGGTATATACACTATAAAATGAAGCATAAGCAAAAAATCTGATGAAACAACTTTTATAGTAATTTATAGAAAATTACACACGTTTATCACCTCAAAATCTTTATTCTGCTGCTTAAATCTATTTTTAAAAACAAAAAAACACTGGTCAAACATGTCTATATATCAGTGTTTCTCAATTAATTCTTACTTTTTTCTGGCCATGACAAAATGTGCTAACAGACTTTTTTTCAGTTCAAGAACTATGACAATCAGACGCAAAGAAATCCAACATTTAAAAGGTAAAAAGGAATCAAACAAACAAGCTGTTCCTAGAGTATTACATTTAAGAAACATGTTTACACCAGCATGCAGTGAAGCGCTACAAATAAATTAGCAAATTGAGAGAAGAAATACTTCATAAAGTGTTGTTATACAGTGCAAATCATAAAAATCGACTTTTAATGATGCAATATATGTTTTGTTTTATGTCTGTAGGTGGAGTGGTGTTGGCTGTTGAGTCACTAGAAAGATATGTGGAAACAATTTTTAGATGCAGTTTTCAACCTGTAAAAAGTGATGTACACAGTTACTTGCACAGTTACTCACGAAAATCAAATATTTATTCATTAAACCAAATAGTTTTGGGGGTTTTAATCATTATTCAAACATTCTAGATGACCAATGTCACGATTCAAGCCTCTGTGCTCCTGGAACTCAGGTGCACGTGCCATGCCCACCTCTCCGGGAGCACTCTTAGTCCTGAGCCGACGCCCCTTTTATGATTGGTTACCCTGCTAATTAGTGCCAGCTACCCCTCATCTGCTGGGGAACAGTCTTTGGAGACTATTTTCCTTCTGAACTCTGGTTGTTCTGGTTCGTTACTAGCTCCTTGTTACTAGCTCCTGTTATTTTGATTTGTTCTGGTCTGTCTGTCCGTCAGCCAATGCCTTTGTTTGTAAGCTCTGTTAAGTCCTGTTTAGTCTGTTTAGTTCTGTTTAGCCTGTTTAGTCTTTGTTTGTTAGCCTTTGCCCTTAGCCCTGTTTAGTCCTGTCTAGTTCATGTTTAGCTTTAGTTAGATTGGCATTGTATGTTTTAATTAGCGTTTAGTTTAGCATTTCGCTTTGTTTATGTGTGTTTAGCTTAGTTAGTGGTTAGCAGTTAGCATTTAGCATAGGTCACATGTCCCCGTCTTGTTTTTGATGAGTATTAAATACCTTTGTTTATACATCTCTGCGTGTGTCCGTGCCCTTGTCTGTCATAGCCCAATAAGTGTTACAACCAACAGCATTTTCTAATGATCATTTATAGTTGTATGTTTTGTTTTTCTTTTTTATTTAAATTGGATTTAATTTTATTTTCTCTTTAAATTATTGTTTACTTAAAAAACCCACCAAGTTTGTTTATGCAAGGTAAAATGTTAATGAGAGGAGTGCAAGTGGTCATGCTCTATAGGCTTAATATTTTTACAACCCAAACACAACCATGCCACTTTTCCTTTCACTATATTACTGTAGAACTAGGCACTGCATATAATGTTAGCCGAGTATTTTTGTTTATTATTAAACAATATATATTTCCTTTTCATCAATGGCTTTATTCTGGTTTATTCTGGCTTTAATCGACCGAAAAACATTAGATAAAGGGTAGGAATATCCTGGACAATCCATCACAGGGCTTCACCATTCCTCTCTTTCAGATTTACTGTATCAGGCTTGTCCAGCCCACTTACAACCAATAGGATTGCTGAGATTCGAACCCAGATCTAGACAGTGGTAGTCTGGCAAGATTGGTCACTTTGCCATCTGAGCGCTAATAAAGTCTGTTTAACTGAAAGAATGTATTTTATTAATATTTTTTTTTTTTTTATAATAGTATTTATATGACCATTAGTTTATTTATCGGTCACATCAAATATACCCATTACATCATTAATTTGGATCTTATACAAATTAGTGTGGTCACTGCATTGCGTTAAACTCATAAACTGATAACTTTCCAAAGGGACTTTGAGCAGCCTATTACTCTGATCTTTATCACAGATAATTCTCTCATACATTCAGTATCTGTTTTATCAATGGTTTATCCTATTCAGGTTCACAGTGTCTAATTCATTGGGCAAAAAACTGGCCTTCCTGGTCACTACAGGCCTGGCCTGGTGCACAACAGACACACACAGCTATGTTTAAGAAAGGGAAGGGCAGATTTGTTTCCATCATTGCTGCCGGAACAGCCACTCTTGTTGTCTGGTCAAAGTGCCGGAATAAGCAGTTGAGGACCACATGGGCAAAGTGAGAATTCATTGCTGGCTCAGAGAAAGGTGTCTGAGGGAGAGGATGCTCGCCTGTGGTTCTCCCCTCTAGTGTATGTGTGTGATATGTGCAAGTGGCAGTGGAATAGTAATAGGGAATTGGAAATGACTAGACTGGGAGAAAAAAGGGGAGAAAATTGCCAAAAAAAAATGAAAGCGTAAGAAAAAATAGTTGTTCGCTGTGTTCACTGGCACAGCAGAAGTTGGCAAAGAGAAACCGCTCGAGGAAAGAGCAAGCGAGTGACACGCCAACACGAAAAAGCATTAACAACGTAACACCTTGCTGCCTCCGGAGGAAAAAAAATTCCCATTAACCCTGTTAGGAGCTGAATCTGAAAACACTGCTGCATGCCAGGCTGCGAGGGGAGACGGCATTACTTTTGCACTTTTTTTGCAAATCTGCAGCCCACTCGCAATCATCTGGCAGTAGAACCGAGTGCCAGATGAACAGAATCCACCGAATCAGGCAGATTTCAAACCTAAACACACACACGCACACACACTCGCCTTCTGCGTCCTAGTTTTCATTCCACAGATGAATTCAGAGCTCTCGTCCTCCCACATTTTTTATTTCCTTTTCTTCTCACACTATATTTCATGCTGATCTTTATATCAAACACATACTGACGTCACGCCCACCACTTACAGCTGAGGTCAAAAGGTTACGCACTCTTACAAGTACTGGATTCTCATAACTTCTGAAACGGATCTACAGAATGTTTTTATTTGTGATATATCTAGATACACGTGTACAATACAACACAATTCTCAGTTTAGAAGCTGGGGTTAGAGTGCAGGGTCAGCCATGGGACAGCACCCCTGGAGCACAGAGGGTTAGCGGCCTTGCTCAAGAGCCCAACAGTGAATGCATGGCAGAGCTGGGATTCAAGCTCTCAACCTTTTAGTTGATTGCCCAAAGCTCTACCCACTAGGCTACCAGCTCCTGCCTGTGATTATAAAGTACAGCTAGTGACTTATCAATGCCCACATACACTGATCAGCCATAACATTTAAACCACCTCCTTGTTTCTACACTCACTGTCCATTTTATCAGCTCCACTTAAAATATAGAAGCACTTTGTAGTTCTACAATTACTGACTGTAGTCCATCTGTTTCTCTGCATGCTTTGTTAGCCTCCTTTCATGCTGTTCTTTAATGGTCAGGACCCCCACAGGACCACCAGAGAGCAGGTATTATTTGGGTGGTGGATCATTCTCAGCACTGCAGTGACACTGACATGGTGGTGGTGTGTTAGTGTGTGTTGTGCTGGTCATCATATGTCCATCCAAATACCCAGCCAACAGCGCCCCGTGGGCAGCGTCCTGTGAGCACTGATGAAGGTCTACAAGATGACCAACTCAAACAGCAGCAATAGATGAGCGATCGTCTCTGACTTTACATCTACAAGGTGGACCAACTAGGTAGGAGTGTCTAATAGAGTGGACAGTGAGTGGACACGGTATTTAAAAACTCCAGCAGCGCTGCTGTGTCTGATACACTCATACCAGCACAACACACACTAACACACCACCACCATGTCATTGTCACTGCAGAGCTGAGAATGATTCACCACCCAAATAATACCTACTCTGTGGGTGAAAGCAGGCTAAAAAAGTATGTAGAGAAACAGATGAACTACAGTCTGTAATTGTTGAACTTCAAAGTGCTTCTATATGGTAAGTGGAGCTGATAAAATGGACAGTGAGTGTAGAAACAAGGACGTGGTTTTATGTTATGTCTGATCAGTGTACAGTAGTGTTCAAAAAAATAGCAGTGGTTTTAAAAAAGTGAATAAAGCACAAAATCATTATGATAACTTTTATTTCCATAAATGCAAATGCACTGAAAATACTCCACTTTCAATTCTAATTTAAAACATTAACAAAATTTAGCCAGTTTGTGTTAATCCTTTACAGAAAATTAAGAAAAATTAATATTAGGCTGTTCAAAAAAATAGCAGTGCTATTTAAAAACTCAAGAAATGTATCTATAAACTGAAAAAAATGTTTGAGGTTTCACTTTACTTTAATATTTAACTAATAATAACTAATATTTAGTGGCATAACAATTGTTTCTGAGATCTGTGTTGCATGGAGTCGACCAACTTCTGGCTCCTCTGAACAGGTATTCAGTCCAGGATGATTAGACGACATTCCACAGTTCTTCTGCAATTTTGGGTTTTGCCTCAAAAAAACGTGTTTCAGATGTCAGAACACAAGTTCTCTCTGGGATTGAAGTCAGGGGATTGTGCTGGTCACTCTATTACCTCAATCTTGTTTGTCTGTAACCAAGATGTTTTGGGTCATTGTCATGTTGAAACACCCATTTTAAGGACATTTCTTCTTTGACATAGGGCAACATGATCTCCTCAAGTATTCTGATATATTTAATCTGATCCATGATCCCTCGTATGCGATAAATAGGCGTAACACCATGGTATGAGAAACATCCCCATATCATCATTTTGTACCACCATGCTTTACTGTCATCACAGTGTACTGTGGCTTGAATTCAGTGATCGGGGGTCATCTGACATACTGTCTACGGCCACTAGACCCAAAAAGAAAAATTTTGCTTTTACCAGTCCACAAAATGTTGAGCCATTTCTCTTTGGAACAGTCAATGCGTTCCTTGGCAGATTTGAACCCATTCAGGACGTGTCTTTATCTTAACAACGGGACTTTGCAAGGAGTTCTTGCTGGTAACTTGGCTTCACTTAATCATTTTCTGTACTCACTGATAACTTCAGATGTTCCTTGATCTTTCTGGAGGTGATCATTGAGTATTTGCCATTTTGGCTATTCTTCGATCCTTTCGAACAGTAGTTCCACGCTTCCTTCTGCGTCTTTCAGGTTTTGGTTGTCACTTCAAGGCATTTGAGATCATTTTAGCTGAACAGCCTAGAATTTGCTGCACTTCTCTGTATGTTTTTTCCTCTACAATCAACTTTTTAATAAAAGTACGCTGTTCATCAGAACAATGTCTGGAACAACCCATTTTACCCAGTATTTCAGAAGGAAATGTGCTATGACCAACCTGTGCAACATTTGCCCCCCTCCTACCTTAAATAAGGACCAAAACTGACACCCGTTCTTCTGCAGAATGAATGACTTCACCAATTAAACACCTCACTGCTATTATTTTGAACAACCCACTTTCAATCAATGCTTCGATTACTCAGAATGAGCAGCATGCATGTCCTAATTGTTGGGTTTGTTTTGTCATCATTACTCTACTACACTTTCAAGTAAATTTTTTGCTATGTAGAAATATCACTTCTACTAAAAACAGTGATTTATCAGGGTAATGGTGTTGGACTGCTATTTTTTTGAACACCACTGTATGTGGACTAGTTAAACTGCTCTCATGAACATGTCAAGTACATGGAACTGTGGTCTCTATGTCCATGTGTACTCCAAAACTCACAAGGTCAAAACAGATCTAACATGAATTAGATGCGATAAAACACAAGTGGGGCAGCAAGGTGGCACAGTGGGTGTCGCTGTCGCCTCACTGCAAAAATGGGCCTGGGTTAGATTCCCCGGCCGGGCGGTCAGGGTCCTGTCTGTGCAGAGTTTGCATGCTCTCCCTGTGTCCATGTGGGTATCCTCCAGGTGCTTCAGTTTCCTCCTGCAGGTCAATTGGAGATATTAGAAATTGTCTTTAGTGTGTGTGGGTGTGTGTCTGCCCTGCTATGAACTGGCTACCTGTCCGGAGTGCTTACTGCCTTTTGCCCAATAGAACAGACCCACCACAACCCTGACCAGGATACAGCTGTAGTAAAATGAATAGATAAAAGTATATGTCACTGTTCACAGTTAAGCAAGCTAAGCCAGTCGTTAGCAGAGCTAAGAGTCAAACTCGCAAGCTGACAATGTCAGTATCGGTGTGTTAACGTGCCAATTCCACTACAGACTTTATCTTATTTATATTATTTTAGCTCTACAGCTCTACAGAAATCCCATAATTCACTTAGAAAAATTATACCCTTTTTTATTTATTTGTATTAATTTGTATCCCAGCTTTTCAATGGGCACAAGGCACACAGTAACACCCTGGACACACACACATACACACACCCATTTACCTATAGGGCAATTTAGTGTCTCCAATTAACCCGACTGCCTGTTTTTGGACTGTGGGAGGAAACCGGAGCCCCCGGAGGAAACCCACGCAGACACTGGGAGAACATGCAAACTCCACACAGAAAGGACCCGGACCGCCCCGCCTGGGGATCGAACCCAGGATCCTCTTGCTTTGAGGCGACAGTGCAACCCACCGAGCCGCCCTTTATTTTGAATTTACTGCCTTAGTTAGTACTCTGGTTTATGCTTGAAAAAAAAATCCCTCAGGGATCAATAAAGTTAAAACCCGTCACTCCTTTGCCTTTGATGTCAATTGTATGCAAAGGTTATTCAAAGAAGTCTTTATTACAACTTACCCAAAAAAACTTTGTCCAAAAAAATTAGGAAGCATTTTAACAGACCTACTGTCTGTTAGGCGACTAAAAAACACAATCTTTTTTTTTTTTCATTTTTTACTCATCTTTGAATTTCACGGGCAAGTTTATCTGGAACGTGAACAATACCACAATGTTCTGCCTGTTTGAGCTGCTGATGCCAGAAAACGGATAGAAAAGTCAGCATGAAGTGAGAGTCATGCTAGTAGAAGAGTAGTGGATGAGCATGAGATTAAGGGGGCGACTCGGTTAAAGGAATCAACAAAACTCAGACCAGTTTTAAAGAAAGCTCTGACATGTTCCATATCATTTGCTTACTATTACTGAGTAATATCCCATTTATAATAACTAGGGCTGTCGTTAATTAACGTGATTAACGAGTAAAAATTTTAATCGCGATTTTTATTGGGCTGTGTTTGTGCCACTCTAAACATACGTCACTGTGGTCCTTCGCGCTGCTTTAACACAGCAACATTGTGTTTATACTGTATAGCAATAAAACAGGTATTTTTATTACAAGTCCAGTAGTGAAATTTCCTTGCTACTAAATATTCCACAGTCAACTGTCAGTGGAATTATAACAAAGTGGAAGAGATTGGGAACGACAGCAACTCAGGTAAAATGACAGAGCGGGGTCAGCGGATGCTGAGGCGAATAGTGAGCAGAGGTCGCCAACTTTCTGTAGAGTCAATCGCTACAGACCTCCAAACTTCATGTGGCCTTCAGATCAGCTCAAGAACAGTGTTTAGAGAGCTTCATGGAATGGGTTTCCATGACCGAGCAGCTGCAAATGCAATGCAAAGCGTTGGATGCAGTGGTGTAAAGCACGCCACCACTGGACTCTAGAGCAGTGGAGATGTGTTCTCTGGTGTGACGAATCACGCTTCTCCATCTGGCAATCCGATGGACGAGTCTGGGTTTGGTGGTTGCCAGGAGAACGGTACTTGTCTGACTGCATTGTGCCAAGTGTAAAGTTTGGTGGAGGGGGGATTATGGTGTGGGGTTGTTTTTCAGGAGTTGGGCTCGGCCCCTTAGTTCCAGTGAAAGGAACTCTTAATGCTTCAGCATACCAAGAGATTTTGGACAATTTCATGCTCCCAAATTTGTGGGAACAGTTTGGGGATGGCCCCTTCCTGTTCCAACATGACTGCGCACCAGTGCACAAAGCAAGGTCCATAAAGACATGGATGAGTGAGTCTGGTGTAGAAAACTTTGACTGGCCTGTACAGAGTCCTGACCTCAACTCGATAGAACACCTTTGGGATGAATTAGAGCGGCGACTGTGAGCCAGGCCTTCTCGTCCAACATCAGTGTCTGACCTCACAAATGAGCTTCTGGAAGAATGGTCAAAAATTCCCATAAACACACTCCTAAACTTTGTGGAAAGCCTTCGCAGAAGAGTTGAAGCTGTTATAGCTGCACAGGGTGGGCCGACATCATATTGGATGGAATATTGGAAACCTGTGGATTAAGAATGTGATGTCACTTAAGTTCATATTAGTGTGAAGGCAGACGAGCGAATACTTTTGGCAATATAGTGCGTCTTCACATGCAGCCAGCAATGCTGATGTTGGATGTTGGATGTTGGATTTTGGGTCTGAGCGAAATAAACATTGAGAGGAAAAGCAAAGCAGACAAGCACAGAGTAAAACACTCGCTGGCAATAAATAAGGTGGTGTTATACTTGTCAGCTTTGGTTGGATTAAAACAAACCCTGGTGTGATTGCTCTGTTAGTGCGGTTTGTTACAGTTAGTATGAATGCTTCTATTTAAACTCTGATGTGCACCAAATATGCAAACCATGACCGCCCGAGCAGTGGGTCTTAGTCCATACTAAAATAAAATCTGGTTCGATTCGTTTCAGGTGTGAATGCAATAGAAACCAAAGTGTCCAATGTGATGTCACCTATGTTTTCAGTTGGTAAAAATACCAGCAGTTATATTTGGTACATTAAATGAAGAACCTTAGTCGTCTTTGGAGGACAGCAAGAGATTCATCTGTTCGGACAGAGAAAGTTTATTCCACCACTGGTGTAGTTGTTTTATATTAAATGCAGGGCAAGTACAGGACGGCATTAAAGAGAACACAGTGATGTGGCAGCACTTGGGTTGATTAAAAACCAGATGTGGGGTCAGCCCCCAGGTGAAGCAGCGGGATATTCCTCTAGCACCACGGTTCGAATCTCAGCTCTGCTACTGGTCAGTTGGGCGCCATCTAGCGGGCACTATTGCCAGCACCTTCAGCAGATAAAATAAATATAAAGTGGACGGGGTCTTCAAACGCTGTGCAAGGACCCTGGTTAGCAGCCTAAGGCGCCTGTGCAAAAGTGAAGGAGTGTGAATCCACTAAGGCGTGGTTGAAAAAATAGTGGTTGAGGGACTGTGCACGTGTCGGAGGGGGCATAAAGCAGGCAAATATACCCTCCTCAAACACAATCAGGGATTCCCAGCAGCCGAAGACTAATTGGTCATGCTAAACCAGGAGAAAATGCATAAATAAATATAGTGTGTTTGCATTTTAAATCATTTGAATCATCAAATTAAGCGGCACGGTGGCTAAGTGGGTAGAACGGTCGCCTCACAGCATGAAGGTCCTGGGTTCGATCCCCAGGCGGGGCGGTCCGGGTCCTTTCTGTGCGGAGTTTGCATGTCTGTGTGACTTTCCTCCGGGAGCTCCGGTTTCCTCCCACAGTCCAAAAACATGCAGTCAGGTTAATTGGAGACACTGAATTGCCCTACAGGTGAATTGGTGTGTGTGTGTGTATGTATTTGTGTCTGCCCTGCGATGGACTGGTGCCCTGTGCAGGGTGTTACTGTGTGCCTTGCGCCCATTGAAAAAGCTGGGATAGGCTCCAGCACCCCATCCCCCGCCGTGACCCTAATTGGATAAGTGGTTAAGACAGTGAGTGAGTGAGTAAATCATCTCATTTCCAATTGAACCAAAATAAGCTGGAAAAAAAAAAGATGTATGATGTGTGTGACACATTTTGCTAGCCAGTCATGAGAGCGGTGCAGCACCACTCTGGGTGTAAAGCACTTAAACGGAAAACAAACTTGCAGTATATTTGTTCTAACGGGGTTCCAGCAGATCTGTGTTCTTAGACAGCTCTCTGTTTGTACTTGAGTAAGGAAATGTTTACTGAAGAAGCTCTTCTGTAAGTCGCTCTGGATTTGAGCATCTGCTAAATGTAAATATAAACCAACATGCTTGACAGTAGATTCAGTGTTGTTGGGTTTAAAAGCCTTCCATTTTCTCCTCATATATCTTTGTTTTGTCTGACCACAGACTGTCATTGAGCAAATTTCTTCAGCTTTAAGATGCCAATTTTTATTCAGACTTTGTTCTTGCAAAGCAGTTTTTGACATCTGTGTTTCAGCTGCCTGTAATTCAGAGCAGACCTGCTGTTGTGGTGTTTTTTTGTAATACATTTAACAATCCAGATAAATTCCCTATTTTCTTATCAGTACTATTCTTTTATATATATATATATATATATATATATATATATATATATATATATATATATATTTTTTTTTTCTTTATGCATTTTCTTCCCTTTTTCTTCCTTTTAGTGCATCCAATTGCCCTATTTCGTCATGCTTCCTCTCCACCAATGCCGATCCCTGCTCTGATTGAGGAGAACGAAGCTAACCCACGCCCCCTCCGACACGTGGGCAGCATGCCGTATGCATTTTATCACCTACACTTTGACAGCAGTGCAGCTCAGCGTTGTGTACGGAGAGACACACCCTGAGAGCTCTCTCTGCATCTCTGTGCAGGCGCCATCAATCAGCCAGCAGAGGTCGTAATTGCACCAGTCCGGCTTAATCCCGCCCATATCTGAACAACAGGCCAACCGTTGTTCATGTGGCCACTCAGCCTCAGTTGGCAGTCAGAGCCGAGACTCGATACGATGTATTCGAGATCCCAGCTCTGGTTCCAGCTTGTGTTTTAACCGCTGCGCCACCTGAGCGGCCCTTATCAGTACTATTCTGACCATATTTCATTTACAGTAGAAAAGATTTGGGGATCATTCAGGTGATTTTTTCCACACAAATGTTAGACATGCATCCTTATTTGAGTCGACTTTCATGGGACTAAAAAACATTACAGTTTCTACAGAGCAGACCAGCCACTCCTGAATTATCAATTACATTTGGGTACGATTTGATTAAGGTGGCTCTGTGGGTAGCACTGTCACCTCACAGCAAGAAGGTCCTAGGTTTGAATCCCAGGGGGAGTCACCCAGGTTCTTTCTGTGTGGGGTTTGCATGTTTTCCGTATGTCTGTGTGGGTTTCCTCCCATAATCCAAAGACATGCAGTCAGGGTAATTGGATCTACTAAAAAGTCCACCTCGAAATAATATATGTGTGTGTGTGTGTGTGTTTGCCCTGTAATGGACCGGCAACCTGTCTGGGGTGTTTCCTGCATTTTGCCCAGTGAATCAGACCCAGAGCGACCCTAGTCGGATAAAGCGGTGGCAAAACAGACAATAAATGAATGATCCAGGGTTTGTATCCCGAGCGGTGCTATTGGCCAGCCAGGCATCTACACACAGACATGATTGGCTGTGTCTGAAATGGGCATGGCCGAGATCCCACAATGGAGTGTCCTGTCTGAGGGGTGTAACTGCATTATGCCAGTGATTCTGCTAACCCACTACTGCTGGGATTCAGGGTTCAAAAACCCAACAGTGCTATCAGTCAGTAAACCAGACAATGCCTAAATAATATTTAATGTTGATAACTTAGTTGGGTCAGTAAATAAAATTATGCTTCACAATATGTTGTTTTTACTTAATTCTCTCTTTGTAAACTGCTGGGATTCAGGGATTGAGTACCCAGCAGTGCTATCAGCCAACCGGAATTCTACAAATAGACATGATTGGTTTTGTCTGGATGGGGCGGGGGTATCCGAAGCCCCTAAACGAATTGGTGTCTTGTCCGGGTGTGTTACTGCATTGCGGCCTAGCGATTCTGGTAAAGCCGGACCCACAGCCATCCTGAGCGAAAACAATGATGGTAAAACATGAAAATGGATGTAGTTCTGCAAGTTGGTGTGGCTGGAATGGTGGTGGCCGAGGTCCCATGATAGATTGTTGTCCTGTCTGAGGGGTGTACACTCATACCAGCACAACACACACTAACACACCACCACCATGTCGTTGTCACTGCAGTGCTGAGAATGATCCACCATCTCAATAATAACTACTCTGTGGGGGTCCTGACCATTGAAGAACAGGGTGAAAGCAGGCTAAAAAGTATGTAGAGAAACAGATGGACTACAGTCAGTAATTGTAGAACTACAAAGTGCTTCTATATGGTAAGTGGAGCTGATAAAATTGACAGTAAGTGTAGAAACCAGGAGGTGGTTTTAATGTTATGGTTGATATAACAGTAATGTTAAACTGGAGCAGGCTGACTGACAGACAGACAGACAGACAGACAGACAAGAAAGTGGCTGACAATAAAAGACTCAGCTGAGGAAAGGGTTGGAGAGCGACTGCTGATGAAAATAATGACTCGGGTTCCAAGCCAGACGCACGATAAGGCCGAGAGAGGAGGAAAGCTGGCGAGCGGGTGAGCAGGCGGGTATACAGATGGCCCGACATGGCGCTGTAAAAATTACATCATAGGAATCAGAACAAGGAAACGAAGAGCGAGAGAGACTGAGAAAGACATGAAGAGTAAAAAAAGAGCAAAAGTTGACATGATGAAGCTCGAACCTGGCAGATGAAGTACAGAATGGAATGGAGGTGAAGCGAGTGAGCGTGTGACTGTACCTACCTCATTAGTTCAGGCTCATTTGATTATGTAAGAGCCTGGCACCCTGGCATGAGGCCTATTTTTAGTCCTCTCCCACGTCCCATCATCAGTCATATCAATGCACGCTTACAACTCAAAGTGCTTCGCTATAGTTATATAATACATAACACACTTTACACACTGGTCACATGCTAATGTACGTACAGAGCACCTGAGTTTGAAACACGCACACTTCCCCATACACACACACCAAAGTAAGAGGGTTATTTGTACACGATTTACCCGGAGACAGACAATAAAAATGTGGGTGTGTAAAAACAAGCTTCTTGCTGTGAGGTGGCAGTGCTACCCAACAAGCCACTGTGCCACCCCTGACCAGGATAAAGCAGTAATAAAACCTGATGATGAAAAGAAAAGAATATACACAGATCAGACATAACATTAAAACCACCTCATTGTTTCTACACTCACTGTCCATTTTATCAGCTCCACTTACCATATAGAAGCACTTTGTAGTTCTACAATTACTGACTGTAGCCCATCTGTTTCTCCACATACTTTTTTAGCCTGCTTTCACCCTGTTCTTCAATGGTCAGGACCCCCACAGGACCACTACAGAGCAGGTATTATTTAGGTGGTGGATCATTCTCAGCACTGCAGTGACACTGACCTGGTGGTGGTGTGTTAGTGTGTGTTGTGCTGGTATGAGTGGATCAGACACAGCAGCACTGCTGGAGTTTTTAAACACCTCACTGTCTCTGCTGGACTGAGAATAGTCCACCAACCAAAAATATATCCAGCCAACAGCGCCCCGTGGGCAGCGTCCTGTGACCACTGATGAAGGTCTACAAGATGACCAACTCAAACAGCAGCAGTAGATGAGCGATCGTCTCTGACTTTACATCTACAAGGTGGACCAACTAGGTGGGAGTGTCTAATAGAGTGGACAGTGAATGGACACGGTATTTAAAAACTCCAGCAGCGCTGCTGTGTTTGATCCACTTATACCAGCACAACACACACTAACACACCAATACCTGTGGGGGTCCTGAACATTGAAGAACAGGGTGAAAGCAGGTTAAAAGGTATGTAGAGAAACAGATGGACTACAGTCAGTTATTGTAGAACTACAAAGTGCTTCTATATGGTAAGTGGAGCTGATAAAATGGACAGTGAGTGTAGAAACAAGGAGGTGGTCATAATGTTATGCCTAATCGGTGTACATGCATTTCAACTGCACTTGGGTGGCACAGCGGTAAATTACACTAACCCACTACTGCTAAGATTCAGGGTTTGAATAGCACTGCTATCAGCCAGGCAGGAATCTACATACAGACATGATTGGCTATATCTGGGGGAAAGGGGGGGAGGGTTGTCGAGGCCCTGTTGGTGTCCTGTATTGGTGTTACTGCATTACACCAGTGATTCCGGGGAAGAGGTAAAACATAAAAGTGGATGACGTTCTGCAAGTTGGGACACAATAAGAGTGGAACCACCCATTTTTTTTGGGTGACTTGGGGGTCAACCATTTCAGCAACAGTTCTTTTCTGTCACTAAATGATTGATTTGAGCTTTTTTTTTTTAATATAACAAAAATACAAGAAAAAGCCAAACTTTAATCTGGACAAATATTTTTCTAGTGTAAGGTGACAGTTTGGCTTTTTTGTCTCAACATTGGAAAAGCGCTCTCAGTTTTTACTTTGGCACAAAAAAAACACCCGCTGTAGCACAGTCCAATCACTCAAAAGGAATTAGAAAATCATGTACCAAAATAATACAACATTACAGAACTAATGAAACTGTTTGTGTGCTTCATTCATCCAGTCACGGAAAAAGAGAAATCACTGATATTCAAAGACTGCATGATGCAGATGTCCCTCATAACTGTATGGAGGCTTTTGACTTCACTTGTACATCAGTTTCCTGCATGAGAGTCTGAGTTGTGTTCAGCTTTGAATAATGAATGACATACTTGAACGTACAAGCAACTACAAGACTACAGAACACAAAGAATAAACATCCTTTATTTATTTAACATCATTCGACAGGAGAACCTACAGGATAAAAAGCAAAGCTGAAATGTGTACAGATGTGAATAAATCAGTCTTTAATTACACCACTGGTGCACATCGTCGGTAAATAAAGAACAAACTTTAAACTTTGGATGCTAGAATAATGAAATACGTGACATAAAGACTTATCAATACTGTTCAGGTGATCTTAAAATATTTTATTATTATTTATACTTTCATTTGGACGATATAGGTGCCGTTTACTGCATTAACATTTACAGTACATATAAAATTAAAACAAATATAATTGCTCCATATGGATTTGTCAAACAGCTCGTAGTGACTTTATGGCCCAGCACTTCAGGTTTACTTAAACAAAACGTCAACGTCAATATAACGGAAGAGTGCTTTCACTTTTTTTGCTGTCGTCATACATTTAGCTCAAACACACATTTAACAGGCAATGAAATCAACTAGATCTATTAAATAATATAAAGTACATTATAAACTCATGCAAAGAGCCAACCTGTTCAGTTAAAACACACATACACACTCAAAAAAACATCAATCCACTCACCCCAACAGTTCATATGTACAATACATACTCAAGATTATATTAACTTTTATATGCTAAGACAAGAAAAACAATGTTTGTTGAAATGTAAGCCACTTAATCAAGCTTTGGATAAAACCCGCACCGGGCGACTCGTGGCACAGACGGAGAGCGTAAAAGTAATCTAAAGAAGAGGTCGGGCCACACCATGGATACCATGTATAGAAACTGTCGTTTTTCTCTTTTACTTTTCCGTTTGTCCGAGTGTTACAGCATTTCCACGTAGTTCTGAGGGATTAACCCTCGTTTACCCTCCAGCTCTCCTTCCAGCCAGCCGGGCTCTCGAGACTCGGTCACTGCAAAAAATAAACATGGCTTTGTACATATACTGCTGTTGGGTAATGGTTTTTTTAATGCATTTTCTCCCTTTTTCTCCCCCCTTTAGCACGTCCAATTGCCCAATTGCATCGTGCTTCCTCTCTGCCTATGCCGATCCGTGCTCTGATCGAGGAGATCAAAGCTAACCCACGCCCCCTCCGACACGTGGGCAGCAAGCCGCATGCATCTCATCACCCACACATTGACGAGTGTTGTGCCACCTAGCGTTGTGTACGGAGAGACACACCCTAAGAGCACTCCTTCCCCATCTCTGTGCAGGCACCTCTAATCAGCCAGCAGAGGTCGTAATTGCACCATTCTGACAGAGAGAGACCCATATACGGCTTAGTCCCGCCCCTCTGAACAACCGGCCATTTGTTGTTCATGTGGCCACTCAGGCTTCAGGCGGCAAGGTAGAGCTGAGATTCGATACGATGTATTCGAGATCCCAGTCTGGTTGCAGCGTGCGTTTTTACCGCTGTGCCACCTGAGTGGACTGCTGTTGGGTAATGTTTAAAAAATTCACAACTGTTTCATCGGGAAGGGGGGGAGGGGGTGCCATGGTGGGTAGCACTATTGCCTGACAGCAAGAAGGTACTGGGTTTAATTCCCAGGTGGAGAGGTCCGGGTCCTTTCTGTGTGGAGTTTGCATGTTCTCCCCATTCTGTGTGGGTTTCTTCCAGGTGCTCTGGTTTTCTCTCACAGTACAAAGATAAGTACAGTCAGATTAATTAAAGCTACATCTGAACTGTTTTTACTATACTGGTGATAGATTCTCTAAAATATTCTTTGAAAGAATAATAAAGAGAAGCTAGGAACTTTGATTTACCCTCTGATCACCAATTATTATACTGGGACACTGGAGATGTGGCCAAGTTTGTATTACAAAGATTTAAGTCGGGGGCTTGTGTATGTGTATTTACTTTCTTTTATTTATTTATGGCCGCATAAATGTATGTAGAAATGAAAATTGAATACAGTGTAGGACTGTTTGGATATTGTATTTGTAAATAATGTGTAGTGGTCACTGTTTGCGTGTAAGTTCAAGTTCCCAAATTCTGATGCTAGTTTCCATTACATTTCATTTTTCCCCCCAATTTTACTCCCAATGTAGTCAGATTCAATTACTCAAATGCTTTTCGCTTCCTCTTTACTGGTATTGACCTCCACTCTGACCGAGGAGAGTCGTGACTAACACACGCCCCGCTCCGACATGTGTGCAGTAGCCCAACTGCATCTTTCCACCTGCAAGAGACGAGTTCATATGTGGATCATTTACAATTACATTTTTGGCTTTTAGCAGACGCCTTTATCCAAATCGACTTACAGTACTATGACAGTATACAGTCTAAGCAATTGAGGGTTAAGGGCTTCGCTCAAGGGCCCAACAGCAGCAACATGGCATTGGTGGGGCTTGAATCAGCAACCTTCTGATTACTGATTCAGTACCTTAAACGTTAGGTTACATACTGCCTACATACTGGAGGGTCACGCACTGCTCTCCATTATTCCCCATCTCTGTGCAGGCACCATCAATCAGCCAAGAGAGTTCACAATTGTGTCAGTTATGAGGAATCCCCTCAGGCATCCAACCCACCGGACAAGCTAATCATTGCCTGTGTAGGTGCCCATTTCTGAAGGAACTAATATCCATCCACCTGTGAGAATAAATAACACACGTTTAGATATGGATAGACTGGTTTGGTGTTTGAGGTTTTCTGAGCTCGACCCCTCCAAACACCTTTGGGATTAAATAAATAGATTTTTCCCCCAGGTGGCGCAGCGGGATATTCCGCTAGCACACCAGCATTTATCGATTTATTTTAAGTATTTATTTATTTTATTAGGATTTTAACATTATGTTTTACACACTTTGGCTACATTCATAACATGACAGGTAATCACTGGCTTTGTGTCTCCAATTCACCTCACTCGCATGTCTTTGGACTGTGGGAGGAAACCGGAGCTCCTGGAGGAAAGGGAAGAACATGCAAACTACACACAGAAGGGACCCGGACTGCTCCACCTTGGAATCGAACCCAAGACCTTCCTGCTGTGAGGCAACAGTGCTACCCACTGAGTCACCGTACCGCCCAGCTTCTTGATTTAGCTAAAGAAATTGTATGACTGTGTAATGCCCTGCAGCAAATGAATTGTTGATGTTAATGGTGCATTCCTGCCCTGCGCAAAGTTTTTAGGTGGCCCTAATAGCACAGCCACCCTGATCAGAATGAAGCTGTTACTGAAAATGAAGAAGTAAATAAAGTTTATAAGGTTTTCGAGCGCTGACACTTCTGCACCATTTGTCAGTAAGAGAGCTCCCATGATAAAGAATAAAAACAATAGCTGTGCCGGTTCGAGCCAGAAAGCTCATTTCCTTCCTCTGCATGATTATAAATTTGCCTGGTCCTCTGTGGACTGATTCAGCAGGACTCGTCCTCCTTTCTCTGCCCCTCCCGCCCCCTCTCTACCCTCCTCCCCTCTTACGTGAAGTAATGAGATCAGATTCTGGCTGCCGCTGAATCCAATATCCTGACGGCTTCGGCTGAGCGGACGGCTCTGGCGATAACGCTGGCACTTACCGGCGTGGAAGATTGCGCCGACCTGGAAGGAGAGTTCGGAGTCATGCTCGGCTTCGCAGGGGAACACGGCCTTGGCTTTCTTCAGCGTGACACTGAAAAATGGAGGCAATCAGTTAGTGCCTCGCTCGCCTTTCTCAAGAAAACGAGGATTAGGACACGGCTTTTCAATCTGGCAACCGCTCTTCAGTCAGAATGAGTGAGGGAGGGAAGGAGTGAGGGAGGGAAGGAGGGAGGAGTTTTGGAAAGTGGAGAGAATCACTGGAAAAGATATTTTTTTCCCCCAAAGTTTCCTCTGTCCGCAGACAGCAGGCAGAGCCTGAATAAATACAGCCAGGAGATGAGTGATGAACTCAAGCAACACCTTTGTGAAAAAGAAAGTTCATCCCTCTTTAATCACGAGCTCTTAGAAAGCTGGGAATAGATAAGACATTCAACATTTGTGCATTTTACAGTGCCTCGAAAGAAAGTACACTATATGGCCAAAAGTATGTGGCCACCCCTCTCTATAACTGCATTAAGGACTTTCAGCCACACTCATAACTGCTTATACACCGATCAGCCATAACATTAAAACCACCTTGTTTCTACACTCACTGTCCATTTGATCAGCTCCACTTACCATATAGAAGCATTCTATATTATAGTACTACAATTACTGACTGTAGCTCATCTATTTCTCTACATAACTAGTTTAAGTACTCTAGTTTAAGTATTTGAGAAGTTAGGTGTGAAGAAACTGCAAAGGACTGAACAGAGTCTCACGTCAGTCTAGGTCTATCATCCTTGCTGTATGTTGTTCTTTAAATGCGCTCTTTTATACCAATTTTTCCAAGAAAGTAAAGATTGCTTTTATTTTAGCTTGGTTAAAGATTTTTGTCATAGTCTTTGGTAGTGCTATAGTCATACATTTAATAGAAACTGGTAGTCGGCAGGTATTAGAGTGGGGTTTTAAGATCAGTAATTTTATGTAGGGGTTGAATAATTGTGACATGGCAGTATTAACAAAATCCTGCTATCCTCCTGTTATACTCCGTCACCCCGCTGTACCCCAATTCTCAACCAAAAGAACAATATGGTAATGACATAATGGTAGTTTTGTTCTGGAACAAGTGCATCAGGTGTAACAAGTCAAGTCAAATTTATTTGTATAGCGCTTTTTACAATGGACATTGTCTCAAAGGAACTTTACAGCAGTGGTCCTCAACCACTGGGCCGCGGACCAGTACCGGTCCATGGGTCATTTATTACCGGGCCGCACAGAAAGAATAATAAATTAGAGATCGCTACATCACCAATGAAAACAGTGCTTCAATTTCCAACACATGGGTGTTTATCATCTCATATCACCCCCAGGTGGAAGCAGCGTCTCGTTGCAGCGAAAAAGCTCGTTTGTGAGAAGTATAATTATTCTATTTTGAATCTTCCCGCCCCCACCGGGCCGTAGAATTTTATTTTATATGAAACCGGATCGTGGTGCAAGCAAGGTTGGGGAGCGCTGCTTTACAGAATCCAGGACTGACAAACCAAAAACCCCTTTTAAGCAAGCCAAGCGGCAAGAAAAAAACTCCCTAAAAATTAAAAGAAGAAACCTTGAGAGGAACCAGACTCCTCCTTGGGTGGCCAAGAGAATAATTTGAATGAACAGGATTTACACAGATCATATATACACAAAATTAAATTGAACTAAAGTTATAACTAGCAAAAAATAATAATAATAATACACTTTATTAGGATCACATACCCTGTTAGCACTGATTGTAGGTAGCTAAAAACTAGAGCTACTGGCATTTTTTTTTTTATTAGTTTAAAATGCGTTTTAAAATCCCAACAACAATGCTGCACCTGATACACTCATACCAGAACAACATGCTACACATCAGACAGAAACCTGTCTGGCTTGCTTGAGATTTAAACTTTCAACCTTGTGATGCATAGTCCTAAGCCCTTACCACTGAGCTACCACAGGCCACCAAACTAAACCAGTTCAGAATGAAGTAAAAGGACAGACACAGATTATTTAGGACGCATGGCTCTCAGATTGCCATAGTAGGTTCAGGACTAAATTTTAAGTTGGCTTTAGGAACCCCACGTGTGTTTTAGTTTCTTCGAGTGTGTGAAAAGTGGACAGGATTGTTGCTCCTAGCTGGAAACCTGATAAATATTTTACTCATCGCCTCGGAGCAACAGCAATGTGTTTACAGTGGGCCAGAACCCAGCACACAGACAGATTTACACAAAAGTTTTCCAAGAATTTGTTGAGGAAAACTTCTCCAGCTTAACAGCAAGAGAGGTGCAAATAAGATCTTAGTTTTAACAGCCAACTTCTGAATGGACTCAAAATTTGTGAAGGTTCTTTTGGGTCACGAATGTAGACGAGCATTAAAGGATGATAAACAGAGTAATTCATCCAACTGTCATCAAGTATCATTTAATGTGGCTTTTTTCCAAAGTAAATATAGATCATTGTGATTACTTGTGTGTGTATGTGTGTGTGAGTGTGTGTCTTTATCACTGGTAAAGGGAATGTGGATGTTTGTATGTCTAAGCCGGAAAAGGAGAAGAGAGCGAGGAGAGAGACTCCACAGGCAAAGTCTGAGAGTGTAAGTCCCTCAACATTGTCATCAGAATGGCTTGTACTGAAAAGCTTGATAACATTGTCATAGGACGCCACCTCTCCCACAACTACAAGTAGCACTGATGAAAACGTGCAAGCATTTACTTTAAACACACATTAACAAACCATACACGTCACTCATTTACTACTGTCAGGTTACTGTCCAGATTTAAAACCCTGACTTTAACACAATCAAAGATGTGTGATGAATCAGAATTCTGACTGAGAGCAACTTTGTTAATAACATAAAAGCAAAAAGTTTAAACAGACAGCAACACAAGAGGCACATTTACTCGTTACTAAGGTCAGTTTTCTACTTGCCCCTTCAGTAGAAGCTTAAGTTACCCTAAATAAGAATGTCTGATCCATGGAAATGTAAGATGCAAGCGGGATACGTACACACACACACACACACACACACACAGACACACACAGACACACACCACCTACTATTATTATTATTATTAATATTATTAATAATATTATACATTTATTTTTCATTTTCATCAATTGGTTTATCTTGGTCAAAGTCAAGGCGGGTCCACTTCCAGCAGACAATACTGGGTGCAAGGCAGAAATATTCCATTTAAGTTCTTCGGCCATCCTTCTCACAAAGCCAATCGTGTGTGTATGATGTTTTTTAGCAGTGTTTGTTAGCACAGCTGAGATTCGAACTGGGATCTCAGTGGAAGCGGGATAGCATAATACAACACTGTCCCACCCAATCAAGTTTCATTAGTATTATTATTATTATTAAAATGATTATTATTTTTAATATTATTATTATTTGTATTATTTTTCAAATGATTATTGTTAGTATTTTTATTATTATTGTTTTTATTATAACAATTGTTCTATTTGTATTATTAATATTTTTAGTTATTATTATTTTTATTAAAGATTATTATTTGTATTACTTATTATTACTAATATAATAATAATATTATTATTATAATCCTTATTATTTATATTTTTATTATTATTGTTATTATTACAATTATTTTTAATACTATTATTACTGTTATTCTTTAAATTATTGTTATTATTGTTGTAATATAGTTATTTATTATTATTATTATTGTTACAATTGTTTTACTTTTATTATTTCTATTATTACTATTTAATTATTATTTAATAATTTTTATATTATTATTTTTAATAATATTTGTATTACTTATTATTATTTATAATTTATTATTATTGTTACCATCACAAAAATATTTTAATGCCACTATTATTTATATAATCCTTCAAATTATTATTTTTTATTTAATACTTAGTAATTGTTTTATTTTTTTATTTCTATTATTTCTAATTGGTTTTTTTATTATTATTAATTGTTGTTGTTATATTATTATTTTTATTATTATGTTACAATCAATATTATTGTTGTTATTATTATTACTATTACTATTATTAATAGTAGTAGTAATAATAGTAGTAATATAAAAAATGAGGGCTAGGTACCTTTCAGCAGGTTTCTCTACGTTTTCTCCTCCAGCTGCTTCATCAGTTTCTGAAGTTTTGGGGTCAGACAATAGGGACGGGGAGTTCATCCATGATGCCATGCCTGAGCACAATCTGTAAAAAACAAAATCTGTATTACCAAGCCAGTCGATGCATGTCTCCATCGCCCAGGGTTAAACAAGATCGTGTACAGAAGAACAACAGAAACTTCAGCAGTTCTGTTACAGATGAGCCATGAACAAAGTTCCAATTGCTTTATTCACCTCAGGTCACTGACACGAGGCCGTGAAACACTGAGACGATAAAAGACAACAGAAAAATGGCAGAACTGAGCATGTGCAGTTCATCTGAGCCCAGAGGCTTACACAGGTTTAACAAAATGCAACATAGAGTGTTTTCTAATCCACACATCCCCCATACCACTACTAACCACACTACTAACCACAGTAAACTAATGCATAAAGAACAAAAAAAGAAAAAGAAATGTGAACAGTCTAAGCATGGAACAGTAAATAAAACGGTTAAGAAGCACCATTCCAATCCAACGTTGTCCAAAATAATAATAATAATAATAATCATAATCTGGCAAGCAATCTTGCAAGGTCAGACAGACGAAAAGGTGGCACAATTTACTAGGACACTAAATTTACAAACCCACACACACGCACACACACACACACACACACACACACACAGCTGATAATTATTCCTCCCACGTGGAGCGTGTGGCTTGCAGTGAGCCAGACTTCCTCTCAGAAACACAGTTAGTGTAAAAGTCTGGAGGCTCTGCAGCATCACAGCCCTGACCGTGTATCAACACACTCCGAGAAATAACAATCACGACGTGAGCTGCTTTTCACACACGAGAAACGCGGTAGAACAATTACACCCCTGCCTGCAACAAATCTTCATTAACACCTCACTCGCTACCGCCGGTCACATTAAACTCTCACCCGGCTCCGACTCTTCTGCGCTCTGTTACACGCGTACTGTGAGGGGCCTTCACGAGTCAGCGCAGGATCTAAACTGCACCTTCTCAGAGTCTACAAGTCTGTACTACTGCACCAGTTTTCTCAAACTGTTGCAGAATTCTTCCAAAGGATACAGCGTTTGTGCAGAAGTATGTAGACACCTGACCGTGAGCTTGTTGGCTATCCTATTTCACAACCTGAGCAAGAGTT
Organism: Trichomycterus rosablanca; assembly: GCF_030014385.1. Taxonomy (NCBI): domain Eukaryota; kingdom Metazoa; phylum Chordata; class Actinopteri; order Siluriformes; family Trichomycteridae; genus Trichomycterus; species Trichomycterus rosablanca. The sequence continues at coordinate 44,868,863 of NC_085992.1, forward strand.
GTTTGTTTCTCTTCGTGGCCAGAACATTGATAAATAGGGATAGTGGTAGCTTAAAGGGTAGGGCTTTGGGCTATCAATTAAAAGGTTGAGAGTTCGGGGGCCGCTCAGGTGGCGCAGCGGTAAAAACACACGCTGGAACCAGAGCTGGGATCTCGAATCACATGAACAACGATTGGCCTGTTGTTCAGATATGGGCATGACTAAGCCGGATGGGGTCTCTCTTCCATGACTGGTGCAATTACGACCTCTGCTGGCTGATTGATGGCGCCTGCACAGACATGAGAAAAGAGTGCTCTCAGGGTGTGTCTCTCTGTACACAATGCTGAGCTGCACTGCACTCGTCAAAGTGTAGGTGATAAGATGCATACGGCATGCTGCCCACGTGTCGGAGGGGGTGTGGGTTAGCTTCGTTCTTCTCAATCAGAGCAGGGATCGGCATTGGTGGAGAGGAAGCATGATGCAATCGAGCAATTGGACGAGCTAAAAAAAGGGAGAAAAAGGGGAGAAAATGCATAAATAAAATATATAAAAATAAAAGTTAAAAAAAAGGTTGACCAGTTCACCTCACTGCATGTCTTTGGACTGTGGGTGGAAACCGGAGCACCTAGAGGAAACCCACGCAGACATGGGGAGAACATGCAAACTCTACACAGAAAGGACCCGGACCGCCCCACCTGGGGATGGAGGCGACATTGCTACCCACTAAGCCACCGTGATATGGATGTAAACTACGAAGGATCTGCAGAAGTTCAGAGACAAATTCAGGATGCCATTGCTTGTTATAAACGCATTTATAATGAAAGCAAAGAAACATACAGTCCAATCTGCACTGGATATATTTTTTAAGAAATCGTCATTCAGTGCTATGCGACTTCAATATCTCGCGCATGTTTGGGAGAAAGGGATGTGAAGCGTGACGCAGTTTTAATTGAATCATGAATAGAGGAAGAACGTATTGATGACAATTAGTGTTACTTTTAACCTTTCACAATATATCCTTGGCGAAGTGTGCATTCTTTAAAGACATTTATGGGTGAGTACAATACCGACACATAAGATAATGCATGTTACTGCATGTTGATTATGCATCAGGAAACCATGATTAAAACAATCATTTTTTATGTTTTAATAATTATTGTAAACTGCTATTATAATCATGAAGCTTCCCAAATATTCACAGAGCTATATTAAAGGTTTAAGGTTCAAATATTGGGAAATTTTACAGATTGATGATTACCGGTTTGAGACTTTAGGTTGAGTAGACTAGGCTTAGGTTAGGCTACGATGGGGTTATTGGAACGGAACCCCATCTTAAGTGGAGGAGCACCTGAAGAGCTTTTTCTCAAACTGTTGCCAATAGACACGAGGCCATAAAACACTGAGCATGTGCAATCCATCTGAGCCCAGAGGCTTACACAGGTTTAACAAAATGCAACATAGGCTGTTTTCTGATCCAACCCCCCCCCCCCCATACCACTACTAACCACACTACTAACCGCAGTAAACTAATGCATAAAGAGAAAAAAATGCAAACAGTCCAAACACTTTTGCACAGGTGAGTCAATGTTATTACTTATTATGTTTTATGGATTTGGATGCTGGACTCTATTGTGACCTGTTATGGACCAGCAAATAAAAAAGGTAGTCCAAAAGTAAATAAATAATAATAAAGATCTGGCAAGCAATCACGCAAGGTCAGACAAACGAAAAGGTGGCAAAATTCACTAGGACACACACACACACACAGAGCTAATAAGCTAAAATTATTAGTATTAGTTGTGTTTATATTTATTTTATACACCTTAGCATTAGGTGTGTCTGAAACACCTGAACTTAATATTTAGAAGGAATTAGGGCATACGGCTAGTAGAAATTTCCATTTAAGATGCGAGTCAGAGGTAGAAAAATTGGTTCTGATAGTTACTAGTCATGGTGTTAGATGTTATGTTCTGTTGCCTGGGTGTACAGAAACTTTTGGCTACGTCGCGCACGCTGTTTTGTAGCAGCTGCTAAATGATAAAAAGTTTTCTGTTGCATTGAAGTGAACTATGATGTTTTATTAGCCTGAGGTGGTGCGATTATATAATCAGCTTATTCAGTAAAGCTGTTTTGAGAAATCAATCTCTCACTGAGTTTAATATCTGACGCCGTCCTTCATTAATTCACTGTCAGAGACAAACACAACAGATGCATTGTGGGGGGAGTTAGTGAAACTTCATCTTTTGTTTCTGCACAAGAGTGTAAGAGAAAGTGAGTGAGTGACAGTGACGTAGTGCCAGAGTGAAACTATTCGACATTTTGATTAGAGTTGATTTACATTATAGGGCCAAAAAGTATGTTGACATTAACTTTTTGGACATCCCTTTTTAAAATGTATTTATATGGGTCCCCACTCCACTCCATATCCCAACAAGACAGTTGTACCTTAGTGGTTAAGGTACTGGACTAGTAATCAAAAGGTGCCAGTTCAAGTCCCACCACTGCCAGGTTGCCACTGTTGGGCCCTTGAGCAAGACCCTCAACCCTCTTGCTTAGACTGCATACAGTGACAATTGTAAATCGCTTTGGATAAAAGCATCCACTAAATGCCGAAAACGTAAATGTAAGACAGAGGTCTATGATACTCTACACTCATTCCTGGACCCAGTCGCCTCTTTTAATAACTCCCAGATTAAGCCATCTGATAATGTACAAAATCTCTGTGTTGTCCTGGGTAACCATCATTCTCTCCTCATGTAGCCAACATGACAAGATCACGCCGGTTACTCCTTCACAACATTAAGAAGCTTTGGCTATTTCTTTCTATTGAAGCCACCCTGATTCTTGTGCAGTCACTTTTAATCTTTCGGCTGGACTACTGCAACTCCCTCCTGGCAGGTGCTCCCATGTCCACTATTAAACCCCCGCAACTCAGAAAAAAATGCAGCTTTTCAACCAACCTAAATGCTGCCACATCACCCCACTGCTGTTTTCTCTTTACTGGCTTCCAATAGCTGTTCACATTCAGTTTAAAACACTGATGCTCGCCTACAAAGCCAAAAATGGATCAGCCTCAAGCTACCTCAGAGAACTCATAAAACCCTGCTCTGTACCATGCAACCACCGAGCCACTAGTCTTGATCCTTCACACTGAACTCAGGGAAGACACGCATCAAGGCTCTTTTTTGTACCAGCACCCAAGTGGTGGAACGAGCGTCTGCCAAATGCCAAAAAAGTATGTATATACACCAATCAGCCATAACATTAAAACTACCTCCTGTGGTGGTCCTGTAAGGGTTCCGATCATTAAAGAACAGGGTGAAAGCAGGCTAATAGATGGACTACAGTCAGTAATTGTAGAACTACAAAGTGCTTCTATATGATAAGTGGAGCTGACAAAATGGACAGTGCGTGTAGAAACAAGGAGGTGGTTTAAATGTTATGGCTGATCGACAGACACACACACACACACACACACACACACACACACACACACACACACACACACACACACAGGTGGGGATAATATATATATGATTTTGTACATGATCTCATAATCACTAAACACCCAATGAAGGTGGGAGCATCATGGGGGAAAATGGAGTGAATGTACTGGACTAAATGTGGACACCAACCCCAAACTTCTTATTTCGGCTGCTACCCTTAGGGGTCATCACAGTTGATCATTGCCTTGTCCTGTACACCCTCTTTTGGCCTTCTTTTCCTACTAAGCATCATTTCCCCCTAATGAACTCTCATCCCTCCTCTGCACATGCCCAAACCATCTAAATCCCCAAAAATAACGCCAAAATAACCCAAGTTTGGTTCATGAAAAGGTGACGGTGTGAGAATGGCCTGGCTAAATTCCTTATGTCAATTCCAGTAATAATTTACAAAGAATTCTGAAACTGAAACCAACAGAGGGACCTTGGAAAATTGAGGACTAACTGGAAACAGGAATGAGCCAAAATATAAGAAAAAGCTCAGTCTTTTGTACCATAGACATCCTAAAGCTGTAACTGCTGACGACGGCTTTGCAACAAAGTACTACATTATAAACCCCGATTTTTTCTTTCCCTATCAGTTTTGTTTAGCATTTTATTGTGTTTTTAAATGCCTACATATTTGTGCACAATTAAAAGTACAAAGTGTCTAGATATTTAACAATAACAAAAATAGTTGTGTGTGTCTTTGAAAGGTTAATAAGTAAATTTGGTGCACTACAGCGCAGTTGAAGCTCCATGCTGATGTGCAGCAGCTGAGCACTCAAACCCCCTGCTGCAGAGTCATAAATCACCCCATTTCTCTCTCTCTCTCTCTCTCTCTCTCTCTCTCTCTCTCTCTCACACACACACACACACACATCTAAGAGTCATTTCTTTTTTACCTATATCTCTATCATTTTGTTGATCCATTGTTGCTAATTAACAGTAACATCCCTCTTGGCAAACAGTTTGTTAATTAATAATTGACAAAATAGCTTGCTTGTCATTTAGTATGTAGTAGTTTAGTTAGATATCATGCAAAATGTGATTATTATTACTATTAAAATCAATTTCTGATTGTCTTTGACACTAACCCACATAAACATTAACCAGGAACCACAAAAGCACAGTTCTGCCTTAAATTTGATGCTGCTGAAAATTGGGTGACACTGTTCACAGTCAAGCGAGCATTATATTGCGCTGGACTTAAAATTTGCTATGCAGAAAAAAAAGCCTGAGAATAAATTGCACAATAAACTTCAGCCTGGTTCCATCCATGAACCTTTGAGCATCAGCTGATACACTTGTAAAAATAATGCACTACTCCGTTCCACTTCGCACGCAAACATCCATGAATCGGAGCCTCGCTGCAGCTCGAGCTGGAAGTCAGAAATTAACACAAACAAGAAAAATCCAATAGGGTTACCGTGGCAACCGACCGAGCCAAAGGGGAAAATGGTTTTACCTTCAATTGCTTTTTACAATTACAACTAAGCCAACGTGAGGAAAATTGCCTCTCCTTTGGAGGCACTGAAATAGCAGCCCTGCTGGAAGAACGTATCTCACCCCTCAGTCTGGATTATTATGAAGATTCAAGAGCCAATAAAAGAAGACCGAAAACACAAATGTCTTGCTGCTAATTCTGAACAAGTGTGTTATAAACAGGAGATAGGCTATAATGGCTATACAGGGGTTATAATGCAATAATGGTGTGAAGGAAATGGAATAAGGAGTGTCTTTAATAGGGACCAGGAAAAGGACACGTTTATGTTTTTTTTGTAGCTAACGCTTCCAGCACACGTTTCTACAAACTACTGGAACGATGCAACAGGTTTCACTCGTCCATACATACCTTAAGCATCAATCAATCAGTGATCACTTCTACGGACATGTGCACAACAAGATTTCTTAACCTGCTCTCAGACTATTTATAATAAAAATGTGTCAGAAGAACAGTAAACAATAAGCACTGAACTGCACCAAAATAATCCTCTTTTTCTTCTTGTTTTGGATGTCCCTGTTAGGGTCGCCACAGTGGATCATTCGTCTCTATCCTGCCCCATACTGAACATCCTCCTCTGACACATCAACCACCTGCATGTCCTCCCTCACCTCCTCTTTGGCCATTAACCTCCTCCTCAGCACCCTTCTCATAACAGAACTCTCATCCCTCATCTGCACATGCTCAACCCATCTCAATCTCACCTCCCTACCTGTGCCGTCCCTCTGATAAACTCGTTCCTAATCTCGTCTCTGCAAAGAGGATGAGCTTTCGAGTTCAGATCTCAGTGCTGCTACCAGCTGACTGAGGGACCCAACAGAAACAGTCTGTAGTGTCTGAGGGAGGAAGGTTAGACATGGTTGTTCCTCATTGCCGCTGCAAATATGACCTCTGCTGTCTGGTCAACATAATGGAGAAATACACGTTTACATTTTCAGCATTTAGCAGACACTTTTATCCAAAGCGACTAAGAGTACTGTGACAGTATATTATCTAAGCAATTGAGCGTTGAGAGCCTAGCTCAAGGGCCCAACAATGGCAGTTGTTTGGGTTGAACCAGTGACCTTTTGATTACTAGTCCAGTACTTCAACCACTGGACTACAACTACCCTTGAATATACACAGACAGTGTGTTCTCTGTGAGAATCTTCATACCAGCCATACACTGCACAAAAGCAGAGAGGGTGAGTGCTAGTCTGTGGGGTGGTCCAAACGGCAGAAGAACTGCAATAGGGAATCGGAAATGACTAAATTTGTTGAAAAAAAGGGGATTAAAAGAAACTAAGAGGAAGAGTATATTAGATCTTCTAACTTGAATTCCATTTAACATTTATGGAGGATGTTAAAATGTGAATCCATCAGTGACCAGAGAAACTGAAGAAACACTTTTTTAATTTCATTTATCAAACGCTTTATCCTGGTTAGGGTCACAGTGGGTCCAATTCCACTGGGAAACACTGGGAACAAAAGAGGAATACACTGGACAGCGCCAATTTATTGCAAGGCTTCAGTAACTTACCCCTGTACAGCCCGAGCACTGTAGTAACATTATTTTTCTTTCTAGAACATTCAGTTAAAAGGGTTTACTGAGGTTTGGGAGGCTGTTTGCTTGTGTTGTACATACAAGTTGCCTGGTTTAAAACTGTGAAGGATTATCGAAGGTCTGTGGGCCAATTTTAGCTCCGTTTACAGACAATTTGTGCACTGATTTTCCCTAGATGCCATTATTGGATCGTTAGAGTTCCCAGTTGGCCCAACACACCAATTGCTAAGAAGTGCATAAACCAATTATATAATTGGTTTATATAATTGGTTATCTAAACCAGTTACATAAATGGCTTTATGTTGGCTGTGTGGCAGCAATTTGGGGAAGACCCGTTCCTGTGCCCCTGCACACAAAGTGAGGTCCATAAAAACATGGTTTGAAATCAAATGTCCAATGACAAGGTGTCAACATACTTTTGGCCACACATCGTATGTAGAAGAGCAGCGCTTGGTGTGTTTACAGGGTGAGGAACGAGGCCACCTGTCCCCTGCACCAACACACTGAGCAGGATTCACTGCAATCCACTGTGCCACTTCCTGCTCTAACGACACAGCATGAGAAAAGCAGAGCGAGGGCGAGAGAGATACGCTCAGAGCAGGAGAGAGAGACGGAGCGAGCAGATTATTACATAAGCAAAGCCTCGTCCTTCTGTGATCACGCCACCGAGCCAAGTAAGGAATGATGCAGAGAGAGAGAGAGAGAGAACATAATAAATGAAATGATCAAATACACAATAAATATTCAACTCTAATAATTACAGAGGCATCTGTGTGAACAGAAATCTGGCAGCGTTTCTGGCAGCGTTATCAATTCCAGACCTGAAACGTCCTTATGAAACACACTGATCTGAGTAAAAGTCAGACCAAATCACTGCATGTTTCATTAAATAAAAAAAAATGTGATATGCCGCTCAGGTGGCGCAGCGGTAAAAACACACGCTGGCTAGCACACCGGAGCTGGGATCTCGAATACATCGTATCAAATCTCAGCTCTGCCATCCGGCAGGGCTGAGCGGCCACATGAACAACGGCTGGCTTGTTGTTTATATAGGGATGGCGTAGTAGTAAGCCAGATAGGATCTCCTCGTTACTGATGCAACTACGACCTCTGCTGGCTGATTGATGGAATGAGTGCATTGATCAGGGTGTGTCTCTCCATACACAGGGCTGATCCGCATTAGCACTCGCCTAGTGCAGGTGAAAAAATGCATACAGCTGCTGCCTACGTGTCGGAGGGGCCGTGGGTTAGCTTCGTTCTCCTCAATCAAAGCAGGGATCGGCATTGGTGGAGAGGAAGCATGATGCAAACTGGACACGCTAAAAGTCAGGAGAAAAAGGGGAGAAAAGGCATAAACAAAAAATAAATAAAATAAATAAAAAAATAATTGCGATATAAAGAAAAGTCAGATTTTCTTGAAGTGGGGTAAGACAGGGCTGCGGGCAGAATTTTTTCCTGCAGCACGGCAGCTGAGCTGAATTCACCAGTATAACCCAAGAGCATTGATTTGCACATCTGCATTCACATTTGGGCAGCGCCCCGAGCACACAGAGAAGAACTGCAAAACTAAAAATTCCTGAAAAGGAAAACGAGAAACAGAACAAATCCCACACTGTCCGGAGACGAGACCATGTAACACACTAATCCCCACTAGGGCATCCAAATTATATCCATCCAAATTATATAACATCCAGTAAGCTGTTATTTAACTGACAGGTTAAATGAGATGTGTTGGGAGCATTCAATCTACAGTGGTACCTTGTAACTGAACGTCCCCTAAACTCAAATTCCTTTGTCGAGAAATTTGTACCCTTAAACTCGATGTTTCCCTTAAACTCAACGTGTTCAGTTTGTTTTAAAAAAAATGTCTTTATTTAATTTCAAATGAACAATGAACAGTCGCTTTGCTCTGCGCTCGGCTTGAGCGGTGTTGTAAAACGTCATCAAAGTGTGCATATGAGACGAAACTGCATTTGTGTGGGATAACCATCAAATCCACTCTGAAAGCTCCACATTTATCTGTGTTTAGCTGGATGTTCCTCCTGTTTCACTTTTAAACTTGTGTTACAGCTCGGGGTTCTGAGAAATTGTAAGAATCAGCTTTTTATTTCAGTGTTTTTATTATATTTGTGTTATTTTCAGTGTATAAGTGTCAAAAACAACCCCGTTATTTTACATTAGCTCAAAATATATGCAGTTCCACGGGACCATGGAATGCATTAACAGGTTTCCCAAACATCCTTATGGGAACAAATACCTTGAAACTCCTTGAAATGCCTTTAAAACTCAATGCCAGTCCCAGAACCAATTGATGTTGAGTTTCAAGGTACCACTGTATTTTTTTTTATTATTATTTTTGAATATTTAGGAAAATATATCTATATAATATATCTATATAAATTCCTGAACCTTCTGATCAATAGTCCTGTACCTTAACCGTTAAGCCACAATGGCCCCACATCCCCCACTGGCTGCTGCCATTTCAATAATGACTGTTGTGAAGGGTTCTTTAAAGTGAATAATTTCTCTCACTTCTAGATAGTCATGAAACAACTTTACTAATGGCTGCTATTCCAGGTCACATGTCAAATTCCCCTTTCTAGGGCGATACTCTGTGAGGGTCTCTAGTAGAGGTGAGCATCACTTACCCAGAGTTCTGTAAGCCGGTGCAGGTTGGAGTGTCACAAAAAGGATTCTTAGTCTTTTCAGGTGGAGTTTCTGAGATTGATGCCGTGGAGGACTGAGAGGAAACGGATTCGTTACTGCCCAGAGATACTTCATCAGGGGTCAGAGATACACTCTCAGACAATGAAGACTCTGTAGGAAAATAAAAAGAAATCAAGTTTAAAATGGTTACACTGGCTGAAACAGTCTGGCTGTTGGGAGGTGCAGTTGTCAGTGTGCTCTCAGTTCCGGTCCAAAGCACAGATAATAATAGGATGGTTGATTTACGAAAGGCATCTAGTGTAGAAACTACACCAAGTCTGGAATGTGAATTAGATCTGCTGCGGCGATCCCTATCCCTATAAATACAGGAGCGGCAGGTAACATAACCCCTGACGGTCATAATGGCATGATTAGCATCAGGTATTTTCATCAATCATATTGTTTGATTTAATATAACGGTAAACTGAATAAATAAACATTTATCATGGCACATAAATCCAAGTTGTTTTTGCATTGTCCCAATTAGGATATGCTCAATTTCCCAGTGCACTTTGGTGACCTCTGCTGGTTGCTCGACGACCTCTGCTGGTTGCTCGACACCCTCGCTGGCAGAAAATGGTTAGTAAACAACAGCTCTGAGGAGTGTGAAGCTGCCAGCCATATCTTTACACTGAATGTACAGAGGATCACACTGCTTCCTCTGTACTTCTCATTTAATCATGCCAGCATCCCAACCAAACAACAGGAGTCTCTGTTGCAACAGCATGTAGTCTGATGACTGCCTGGCCAGACGGAAGACACCGCCAAGGCTTGAACTTCAGACTCAGGTCTTGGTGATGGTGGGCTAGCTCAATATGTTAAATTTAACACTTAATGCCATTTTTAGTTTGTTCTGTACAAAAAAAACCCTCATTTTTACTTGATCCCAACAGGGAATTTCACCTGTGTCGAAATAACAGTATTCCTGCATGTGTGGAACATACTGTGAAGAATAAACACAAATCTGCAAAGCTGCAGTGCTGTAGGTGTTACTGACTAAGTGTGTATGTGTGTATTTACTTTTGAGAACCGTTCCCAATGATCCTTCACTATTCAGAGAATGTTCTAAACCCTCGTTATTGTGTAACAGGATACTTCCCATTCCTAGAAGTCGCTGCCACATTATTTTATAGCACCAGTGATTTTGGAAGATTGACACCTAGGCACAGCTACTCCAATATGTGTGAGTCAAGCCACTGCATAATTTCAAACCGTCAGTCCATAAAATGCCATCAAACGGCTCATTATAGTTACAGGGAGAAGCCAACTGCTCAGTTCTGCCGACAGTCCACTCAGATCAAACTGGGAGTAAACTGAAGCAAAAACAGGAACTATATAAATACAGGAATAAACACATTACTACAACTAAAACTGGCAGAACTAAAATGAGACTGGAATGAAGTCAGAAGCAATTCATTTATTTTATTTTCTATTTTATTCATGGATTTTTCTCTCAGTTTAGCATAGCCAATTAGTTATCCGCTGTCGGGGACCCCAATCACTTCCACAGAGGGTATATTTGCCTGACACACACTCCCTCCACTGCATGCACAGTCCATCAACCCCTTTTAATTCACCCATATTTTGGCGGATTCATGCATAAGGCCAGTCTCATGCATGGAGAGTCACACACTGATTTACGCATTCCTTCGCTTCTGTTCAGTGCCTCGGGATACTAACCAGGGTCCTTACACAGCGCAGAAGACCCCAAACCCCTTTTTTCAGTCCGATCTTTTCCACCCAGCAGACTCTAGTACAATTCTGTCTGCTGCAGGCACTGCCAATTGTGTCTGCTAGCAGGCACCCAGTCGACAGGTAGCAGAGCTGATTGGTTTGTTTTGGACACTGATTTTATACACCACTTATCGATGTTGTGGCTGCAACACCAAGACGGGCAGACTGGGTTTGTAAACACACACACACACACGCACACACACACACAGTGTTTTAATTCCACCTGTATTCCCGAATAATGGTTCACTTGCCCAAACATCTGCATCAAACAGTAAGACGCTACTAAATTGTTAAACCGTCTCTCTGCCCCCTACCTGTGTGGAGGTCCAGAACCTCAGGGTTGTACACGGCCAGGGGTCGAGTCTGACGTGCTTGCTTTTTTGACTGTCGTGTTGGAGCTGTGAACGGGGACAGAGCTGATGCAGGACACGAGTTCGGAATGTCTCCAAATATCTGGAACAAAAAGAAAAAAAGAAAAGAAAAAGTTAACTTTTTTTACATAAGATCAGAAAAATGAGGTCTTGGATGTGCATGTGTGTAGAAATGTCTAATATGATATTATATAAGTAGTAATGTTATACACACAATGCAAAAAGTAATCGCCCCATTTCTTATTTTTTTCACAACCAATGAATTCAGATCAGTAAACAAAACCTATTACACAAAAATAAATTTGTAAAATAATTACATTTACATTTTTACATTTACATTTTCAGCATTTGGCAGACGCCTTTATCCAAAGCGACTTACAGTATACAGTCTGAGCAATTGAGGGTTAAGGGCCTTGCTCAAGGGCCCAACAGCAGCAACCTGACAGTGGTGGGGCTCGAACCAGCAACCTTCTGATTACTAGCCCAGTACCTTAACCATTAGGCTACGGCAGGTTATTAAGAAGTTATGAAACACGCATATAACCCTTTGTAAAAATGTAACTTAACTGGCTGCATCAAATCTAGCAGCAGTGACTGCAACTAAACACGCTCTATAATATAGAATCAGTCCTTAACAACATTTTGGAGAAAGCACTTTTTCCGTGCAAAGAAATTAGGGCAGTTGTTTCCAACCACCGGTACTGTGGGTAATTTTTTAACGGGCCGCACAGAAAGAATAAATAATCAGAGATCGCTACAAAAGCAATTAAAACTCGGCTTTCATTTTCAACATCCTATTTTTGTAAAGCGGGATTTTCTGCAGTGACGGCAACCAAAACAAAGTTACAAAGTAGACTGGACATAAGGAACACACTTCAGGTGTTATTGTCTCCTATCACCCCTAGGTGGGAGCGTCTCGTTGCAGCGAAAAAAACTCAGGGTTCCCACTGATTTTCCATCATTGGTGAGTAATATTGTTATGCACTTTGTGGTTTTTTTTTTCTTTATGCATTTTCTCCCGATTTAGCATAGCCAATCTGATTTTAGAGAAATCAATCTGATTTAGCGTAGTCAATTCCGCTGCTGGGGATCCCCGATTGCATTTGAGGAAGGTATATTTCCTGCTCACGCCTCCTCTGACACGTGCGCAGACCCTTTCTTTTCGCCCATGCATTCTGCACAGACGCCTCTATCTGCTAATCAGGGTCCTTGCATAGTGTTTTGAAGACCCCATTCACATAGTCAGGACAGCCTCCCTAGCACGGTAGCCAATTAGAGTCTGCTGCAGGCACTGTTAATTATGCCCGCTAGATGGTGCCCAGTCGACTGGTGGCAATGCTGAGTTTCGAACCGAGGAGCTCAGAATCTCGGCGCTGGTTTGCTAGCGGAAAATCCCGCTGTGTCACCTGGGCCTCCTCCTTGTGTTTTTTATTAAGCTCATTGTATGATTTTGTTTTAAATCCTCCCGTCCCTGCCAGTCTGTGAAATTATATCTTATATGAAACCGGTTCATGGTGCAAAAAAAGTTGGGGACTGCTGTATTAGGGTGTGGCCTGGGTTTATGTGGAGTTCTGACTGTTCTCTTTGTGTCTGGTTTGCACAACTGACTGTTGCTCTGTAAAAGATGAAGCCATTACTAAAATAATCCAATGAATAAATAAAGTATTCTTCTGATGAATGCATGACAATCAGGTGAAGTATTTACATCCGATCTTCAGATTTACCACACAAAGCAGAAACAAGACAATCTGAAAAGCTCAGCAGGAATGAAAAGAGATCAGAGAGGTGGTGGAAGGGATCACAATCTAATTCTACTGAGAATGAACTTAATTCGACGACTTCAAATCCTCTCCTGTCACTTTCGGAGCTTCTGTATCGTCCTCCTGCTCATCCTCAGCCCTGTTTTCATGCTGCTGTCTTTCCTAATCTCATTTCATTCTTTTATTCCCTCCTATACACTGCCTGAGAGTTTTAGTCTGGACTCTCAGAGTCTCCATCCTCTCACCACTTCTCCTCACATTCTCCTCACTCGCTCTCTCACTTCCTCAGTCTCTCTCTCTCTCTCTCTCTCTCTCTCTCTCTCACTTTCTCAGTCTTTCAGTCTCTCTCTCTCTCTGGTTCGGTACAGATGGAGCTGAATAAAAAACAGAATCTGTTGAGTGCAGTTGGACTTTGGACATTCTGGAGCTGCAGCCTGACAATACAGACAAGAATGGAATATAGAATTGTGGGTTTGTTCATTCTGCAAAATATATAACATCATGTCACCTCCTGAGAGACCAAAACTACTTCGATCCCCCACCTGAAATCCTTCCCTACACCTACACAACTTGCCTACACTACATTACACCTACACTGGTTTTCCCATGCTGTCATTTGTCATCATATACAGAAATAAGCCAAAACATTAGGTTTGATTAGGGGTGTTTTAAAACTTTTGAGGACGTGTGTGTGTGTGTGTGTGTGTGTGTGTGTGTGTGTGTGTGGGTGTGAGAAAGAGAGATAGACTATATGGACTAAGGTAAAGTTTTTCAAACTCAGCCAAAAAATGGGTCACAGAGAAAAATAATGATAAAAAAAACCTAATTTTAACAGGCACATAAACACAAAATTACCATGTGCACGTATGCCCCCTTGTGGAGGCTTTTTGTTACATCTTGTAAACCACAGTGGGACCAGATTGCCACCATTTTCATTAAGTATCTTTTGATTTCTGTTTCGTATTGATGCATTGTTTGGATTGCCTGGGCCGCAGTAAAACTCGTGACCAAAATTTGGGTTGTTTGAAAAAACATTAGAAAAACCTTGGCCTAAAATATGTTGACACCTGACCATGAGTTAATTGGATATCATAACCCAAAACAATGGGTCTTAATATCAGGCCCCACCCCAACACACATTTTGTCATAAAGCACTAGGGTAAAATATACGGAGCCCCTTAGCGGTCACTAACGAGAAAAAATATGTGAAGAGCAAAATCTGTACCCACGGTTTAGTAATCCGTACTCTCAGTTAATAAACTGTACCCACGGATTTGTAAAGTGTACCCACAGATTTGTAAATGGTACTTTAGGATTTCAAATTTAGTTCATTCCCCCTTAACTGTGCCCACATATTTGACTGGATACCCCTGCACTAATCATATAATTCTTTTTTAAACGTGTCAACAATTCTAAGGTTCACGTGGAGGTTATAGCGGACTAACATTAATAAATACATATACAGTAATAAGAAGAAATACATGTATCATAAATATTAGGATATTACAAGTATGTACAAAGTATCACAAAAGTGAGTACACCCCTCACATTTCTGCAAATATTTCATTATATCTTTTCATGGGACAACACTATAGACATGAAACTTGGATATAACTTAGAGTAGTCAGTGTACAGCTTGTATAGCAGTGTAGATTTACTGTCTTCTGAAAATAACTCAACACACAGCCATTAATGTCTAAATAGCTGGCAACATAAGTGAGTACACCCCACAGTGAACATGTCCAAATTGTGCCCAAATGTGTCGTTGTCCCTCCCTGGTGTCATGTGTCAAGGTCCCAGGTGTAAATGGGGAGCAGGGCTGTTAAATTTGGTGTTTTGGGTACAATTCTCTCATACTGGCCACTGGATATTCAACATGGCACCTCATGGCAAAGAACTCTCTGAGGATGTGAGAAATAGAATTGTTGCTCTCCACAAAGATGGCCTGGGCTATAAGAAGATTGCTAACACCCTGAAACTGAGCTACAGCATGGTGGCCAAGGTCATACAGCGGTTTTCCAGGACAGGTTCCACTCGGAACAGGCTTCGCCAGGGTCGACCAAAGAAGTCGAGTCCACGTGTTCGGCGTCATATCCAGAGGTTGGCTTTAAAACATAGACACATGAGTGCTGCCAGCATTGCTGCAGAGGTTGAAGACGTGGGAGGTCAGCCTGTCAGTGCTCAGACCATACGCCGCACACTGCATCAACTCGGTCTGCATGGTCGTCATCCCAGAAGGAAGCTGACGCACAAGAAAGCCCGCAAACAGTTTGCTGAAGACAAGCAGTCCAAGAACATGGATTACTGGAATGCCCTGTGGTCTGACGAGACCAAGATAAACTTGTTTGGCTCAGATGGTGTCCAGCATGTGTGGCGGCGCCCTGGTGAGAAGTACCAAGACAACTGTATCTTGCCTACAGTCAAGCATGGTGGTGGTAGCATCATGGTCTTGGGCTGCATGAGTGTTGCTGGCACTGGGGAGCTGCAGTTCATTGAGGGAAACATGAATTCCAACATGTACTGTGACATTCTGAAACAGAGCATGATCCCCTCCCTTCGAAAACTGGGCCTCATGGCAGTTTTCCAACAGGATAACGACCCCAAACACAACCTCCAAGATGACAACTGCCTTGCTGAGGAAGCTGAAGGTAAAGGTGATGGACTAAACCCAATTGAGCACCTGTGGTGCATCCTCAAGTGGAAGGTGGAGGAGTTCAAGGTGTCTAACATCCACCAGCTCCGTGATGTCATCATGGAGGAGTGGAAGAGGATTCCAGTAGCAACCTGTGCAGCTCTGGTGAATTCCATGCCCAGGAGGGTTAAGGCAGTGCTGGATAATAATGGTGGTAACACAAAATATTGACACTTTGGGCACAATTTGGACATGTTCACTGTGGGGTGTACTCACTTATGTTGCCAGCTATTTAGACATTAATGGCTGTGTGTTGAGTTATTTTCAGAAGACAGTAAATCTACACTGCTATACAAGTTGTACACTGACTACTCTAAGTTATATCCAAGTTTTATTTTTATAGTGTTGTCCCATGAAAAGATATAATAAAATATTTGCAGAAATGTGAGGGGTGTACTCACTTTTGTGATACACTGTATGTGGCCAAGGATGCACTGAAATCTTAGAAGAACCAGCTGTTTATGAAGGTCACGGATTTTAAATCTGAGAGTATGATTTACAAAACCGTGAGCAATGTTTTGCTAAGTTGAGGGTACACTTTACAAATCCCTGGGTACAGTTTTGCTAATTTGTGGGTACACTTTACAAATCTGTGGGTACAGTTCATAAACTGAGAGAAAGGATTACTAAAACGTGGATACAGATTTGGCAACGCCGAGTTTCAAACCGAGGAGTTCAGAATCCCGGCGCTCGTAAGTATTTGTTTTTTTAATTCTATTTATTCGATTTTATATTTTAGCAAAACTAAATTCAAAGTTATGGAGGAAATCTAAATCTAAACGTGTGTATGTGACATTTATTGTGCACATAATAAAGTAAGCGCCAAATGAGACACTAGATTTATGTTTTATGTTTATCATTTTAGTTCACATTTTATTTTAACTTCGAGTTAGTTTTTAGCTTATTTTACACCTAATTTACATTTTGTTTATTGTTTGTGTGGATATATAACACTCTGGTGTGGAGTAAAAAGTGTCACCTTTTCATGCTGCTCAATAAGAATCTCCACTACAATGTTTTGAAACTTCAGGTCCATGATGGCAGCCACTGTTTCCTCCTGAGGTCGCATAAGAGTTGGGCCGAACACCACACCCAGGTTAGCGACAGTCATCAGATTCTGCTTGCTGTGAGCCACCACACTGAAAAAAAAAAAAAATACTTTAGATCTACTGGAAAAAAAAAAATCCAATAATATATTCAAATGTTACTGTATTAAATGTTAAAAGTTGAATTAAATGTTTAAAGATTAAAAACAGCTCAGATGTAACTGTGTGTATGACATGGAGACCACATTTCATTAGTTTTTTACTATCATGGTAAATGATAAAAACACACACACATTATATGTGATAAAATAGTGTTGTTATAAGTTACTACTAACTAGAGAGGTGAATTTATTGATGAAAATACACGTGTGATTGCAGCTCAGCAGTGGTAAAGTATGTGGAGGGTTAAATACTTTTGGTGTTATATGTGAGTGTGTGTAAGTAAGTATGTATGTGGAGGGTTAAATACTTTTGGTGTTATATGTGAGTGTGTGTAAGTAAGTATGTATGTGGAGGGTTAAATACTTTTGGTGTTATATGTGAGTGTGTGTATGTAAGTATGTATGTGGGGGTGAATACTTTTGGTGTTATATGTCAGTGTGTGTATGTAAGTATGTATGTATGTGGGGTGAATACTTTTGGTGTTGTGTGTGTATCCAAGTAAGTATGTGGGGTGAATACTTGGTGATATGTGTGAGTGTGTGTGTGTGTGTAAGTGAGGTGAATACTTTTGGTGTTATATGTGTGTATATGTAAGTATGTATGTGCGGGTGAATACTTTTGGTGTTATATGTAAGTATGTATGTGGGGTGAATACTTTTGGTGTTATATGTGAGTGTGTGTGTGTAAGTGAGGTAGATACTTTTGGTGTTATATGTGTGTATATGTAAGTATGTATGTGCGGGTGAATACTTTTGGTGTTATATGTAAGTATGTATGTGGAGTGAATACTTTTGGTGTTATATGTGTGTGTGTATGTAAGTATGTATGTGGGGTGAATACTTTTGGTGTTATATGTGTGTGTGTATGTAAGAATGTATGTGGGGTGAATACTTGGTGTTATATGTGAGTGTGTGTATGTAAGTATGTATGTGGGGTGAATAGTTTTGGTGTCATTTGTGTGTGTGTATCTAAGTATGTATGTGGGGTGAATACTTGGTGTTATATGTGAGTGTGTGTGTAAGCATGTATGTGGGTGTGAACACACATACTTATATGTTATATGTGAGTGTGTGTGTAAGTACAGTGGGGTCAAAAAGTATTTAGTCAGCCACTGATTGTGCAGGTTCTCCTACTTAGAAAGATGAGAGAGGTCTGTAATTTTCATCATAGGTACACTTCAACTATGAGAGACAAAATGAGAAAAAAAAATCCAGGAAATCACATTGTAGGATTTTTAAAGAATTTATTTGTAAGTTATGGTGGAAAATAAGTATTTGGTCAATAACAAACAAGCAAGATTTCTGGCTCTCACAGACCTGTAACTTATTCTTTAAGAAGCTCTTCTGTCCTCCACTCGTTACCTGTATTAATGGCACCTGTTTGACATCGTTATCTGTATAAAAGACACCTGTCCACAGCCTCAAACAGTCAGACTCCAAACTCAACCATGGCGAAGACCGGAGAGCTGTCGAAGGACACCAGGAAGAAAACTGTAGACCTGCATCAGGCTGGGAAGAGTGAATCTACAATAGGCAAGCAGGTTGGTGTGAATAAATCAACTGTGGGAGCAATTGTAAGAAAATGGAAGACATACAAGACCATTGATAATCTCCCTTGGGGTCAAGATCTCATCCCGTGGGGTCAAAATGATCATGAGAACGGTGAGCAAAAATCCCAGAACTACACAGAGGGACCTGATGAATGACCTGCAGAGAGCTGGGACCAAAGTAAAAAGGCTACCATCAGTAACACACTACGCCGAGAGAGACTCAAATCCTGCAGTGCCAGGCGTGTCCCCCTGCTTAAGCCAGTACATGTCCAGGCCCGTCTGAAGTTTGCCAGAGAGCATATGGATGATCCAGAAGAGGATTGGGAGAATATCATGTGGTCAGATGAAACCAAAATGGAACTTTTTGGTAAAAACTCAACTCGTCGTGTTTGGAGGAAGAAGAAGAACCCAAGAACACCATATCTACTGTGAAGCATGGGGGTGGAAACATCATGCTTTGGGGGCTGTTTATCTGCAAAGGGGACAGGACGACTGATCCGTGTTAAGGGAAGAATGAACGGGGCCATGTATCGTGAAATTTTAAGCCAAAACCTCCTTCCATCAGCATTGAAGATGGAACGTGGCTGGGTCTTCCAGCATGACAATGATCCCAAACACACCGCTCGGGCAACGAAGGAGTGGCTCCGTAAAAAGCATTTCAAGGTCCTGGAGTGGCCTAGCCAGTCTCCAGACCTCAACCCCATAGAAAATTTGTGGAGTCATTGTTGCCCAGCGACAGCCCCAAAACATCACTGCTCTAGAGGAGATCTGCATGGAGGAATGGGCCAAAATACCAGCTACAGTGTGTGCAAACCTGGTGAAGACTTACTGGAAACGTTTGACCTCTGTCATTGCCAACAAAGGTTATGTTACAAAGTATTGAGTTGAACTTTTGTTATTGACCAAATACTTATTTTCCACCATAATTTACAAATAAATTCTTTAAAAATCCTACAATGTGATTTCCTGGATTTTTTTTTTCTCATTTTGTCTCTCATAGTTGAAGTGTACCTATGATGAAAATTACAGACCTCTCTCATCTTTCTAAGTAGGAGAACTTGCACAATCAGTGGCTGACTAAATACTTTTTGACCCCACTGTATGTATGTGGGTGTGAACACACATACTTATATGTTATATGTGAGTGTGTGTGTAAGTATGTTTGTGGGGGTGAATAATTTTGCTCAGATATGTAACTGTGTGTATGCAAGCATGTATTTGGTGGGGTGTGAAAACTCATGCTCAACCTTTGCTGTAATTGTGTGTAGGCCTGAACTGTAGGACAATCCACCTCACAACGTACAGAAGAGCAGGACCTGCTGGTACCTGGTACCACAAGACCATAAGTTTTGGCTAACTGGTGTATGCACACATTATAACCAATGTGTGCTCTCACTCTGTACCACCAGGAACTTTTCCATAAAAAGCCTGGCATTTTTAAAGGGAAATGAAATGCCAGTGTGGCTCAGGCAGTAACTGAGTTTGACACCTAGGCTAGAATTGATCCTGACTGTACACACTGAGAAGTGTACTTAATGTAACATTTTTAGGACTGGTTAGAGTTACATGTTGTCAGTGTGAGTTTATTCAGGATGTGTAGGAAGCTTCTCTCTAGGTTTCAGATCAGCATTTTGCCTCGGGGTTTGTGGGTTTTTTAGGCCAAACTAAACAGATACACCAGCTCCAGGGTGTTGAGATGCTGTACACATACATACAGATGTAGTCGGTAAAGAATTGAAATGTAAAAGTGCAACTGCAATTTGAAAACATTCTTTTTACTTTGCTCGATAGACAATCTACCATACTGCTAAACGCTAAGAGATGGGCTGGTAATGATTGTAAAGTCAATAAAAAATAAGAAATAGTTTGTAGCTCAAACTCCCAACATTTTCTTATATGGAATCTATTCTTCTTTTTATTTCAACCAAACAAGTATATAGACTGAACTTAATAATAGTTTAATTTAATGTTTAATGAGACTATTGATGAGTGGATAAGACACAGCAGCGCTGATGGAGTTTTAAAACACCTCACTGTCACTGCTGGACTGAGAATAGTCCACCAACCAAACATATCCAGCCAACAGCATCCTGTGGGCAGCGTCCTGTGACCACTGACGAAGGGTCTAGAACAGGGGTGTCAAACTCATTTTCACCGAGGGCCACATCAGCATTATTGTGGCCCTCAAAGGGCCGATTGTAACGTATTTTGCTCTGTTGTTTTTCTTGGAGGCTAAATTCTGCATTTACATTGTCCTCCTTTACCACAGACACAGCCTCATAACACAAGAGATGCACCGTTTTCTCTTAAATTTCCTCCTTCTGCTTAATTTTCTTACTTATCTTCTTGTACATTTTGGGATTATGTGTAAATATTTCCTAACATCATCTACTGGTGGGCTGTGTCACTTTGCAGGTCACAAAATCAGCATGCATTTTGAGAGATGCAGTTAATGTAGGATTTTACAGTGTATTTTAAGACAATTGTTTTGCCCTCACTAATAGTTTATCCCCCTTGCTCAGCTAGACAGACAGACAGACAGCTCTCTTCAGAATAAAGTCAGTTTTATTTGCTTCCCAGCTGTGTGATACACTGTGTTCACCAGAATGAAGTAAAAATACAAACAATAAAAACAATAAAGAACTTAATACAGTACAAGCACACAGCTGTAGTCAAGTGTTACATCTGGTACAATATGAGATTTAACCAAACGTAAAATAGCGCTAACGAGTTAGCATTTTGTGTAAAGATACTAATTGCTATAGTAACGCTAATAACTGTATTTCATTATGGTAAATTTGTAACTAAAACGCTGTGATATACTCACTAAACATTTACAAACAACTGAGAATATAAACGCCACTACTTACAGACGATGCTTTGGTTTATACTGCAAGATAATTATTTATATTTATTATTATTGTTTACATTACTACCTGCGTTCTTTTGCCGTAAAAGTCACATGGCTTCTCAGCGAAGGTCAAAGTTAGTTGCCATGACTACGATGTCAACAGTTGCACTTAAAGGCGCAGGTGTCCCATTAAATTATAAGCGCGTCTCTGTAACGACTCGAACCATCACAACAATCGTACAGTCGTTTAAGCTCTCGCGGGCCACATAAAATGACGTGGCGGGCCGGATCTGGCCCGCGGGCCGTGAGTTTGACACCCCTGGTCTAGAAGATGAACGACTCAAACAGCAGCAGTAGATGAGCGATTGTCTCTGACTTTACATCTACAAGGTGAACCAACTACAGAGGAGTGTCTAATAGAGTGGACAGTGAGAGGACACGGTATTTAAAAACTCCAGCAGCGCTGCTGTGTCTGACCCACTCATACCAGCACAACACACACTAACACACCACCACCATGTCTGTCTCACTGCAGTGCTAAGAATGATCCACCACCTAAATAATACCTGCTCTGTAGTGGGTGAAAACAGGCTAAAAAGTATGCAGAAAAACAGATGGACTACAGTCAGTAATTGTAGAACTACAAAGTGCTTCTATATGGTAAGTGGAGCTGATAAAATGGACAGTGAGTGTAGAAACAAGGAGGTGGTTTTAATGTTATGGCTGATAGGTGTATGAGTGAGATCTGACAGAGTGGTTATGAGATTTTATACATTTCTGATGTTCACTCATCACGCTGGTAAAATCTCACCTCTGTGAATGTGTTAAATGTGTTAAACAAAACTAACCATTTAAAATTATTTAAATTTGTATATCCCACTCACTTCACCTGTCAGTGGTCATAATGTTATGCCTGATTGGTGTATAATTAATAAAAAAAAGCTATACATAGAAATTAAACAATGAAAGGCATAGCCTAGCTGATTCTTGACCCACCTTGTGACACATTAATGAATATATTTCCCCTAGCTGGTACAGTTTGTGCTTCACAGCAACGTGGGTCCCAGAAACCAGCGTTTGATCCTCAAATTTAGTCACTGTCCTGTATCTGAATCTGCCAAATCTCAATAGAGATGCAAAAGGTAGACTGGCTGCTCCAAACTGCCCCTGGGTGTAAGTGAACAAGTCAGTGTGGAGTGCTCTGCAATATACTGCCACCCTGTCCAGAATTTGTCCACTTCAAGCAAGGACTTTCTGGCTAGTTTCAGACCCACTGCAACCTTGACCAACATAAGATAGTTAATGAAGATAAATGAATCCACTTATTTTAAGAGACCAGTGTGTGTAAGTGTGTGTGTGTGTGTGTGTGTGTAGGCTGTTGGTTAAATGCACACTGCAAGGACAAGAAGAACAGATGTGATGTAGAAGCAAAAGACATGGAGAACGACTCACTTTGCCAGATGTTTGGTGACCAGGCTCAGCACCTCCTGGTTCTTCTCAGGCAGTTTGTGTACCAAGCAATGAATAGCCTGAACTCTGGACTCCGGACTCGCGCTCTCTGTTCAGACACACAAACAACACTTTGTTTATTCATTCATTGTCTGTTTAGCAGCGGTTTATCCTATTCTGTGTCATGGTGGGTACAATTCACTGGGTGAAGGGCAGAAAACACCCTAGACAGGTCGCCAGTCCATCACAGGACAAACACACACACCACTGTTGCCTCTCAGCAAGAAGGTCCTGGGTTCGATTTCCAGGTAAAGCAGTCTGGGCTCTTTCTGTGTGGATTTTGCATGTTCTCCCCGTGTCTGCGTGGGTTTCCTCCGGGAGCTCCGGTTTCCTCCCACAGTCCAAATACATGCAAGTGAGGTGAATTGAAGATACAAAATTGTCCGTCACTGTGATTGAAACTTTGCCTTTAAAGACTGATAAATCGCCGCTCAGGTGGCGAAGCGGTAAAAAACACACGCTGCAACCAGAGCTGAATTCCTGATACATGGTATCGAATGCAGCTCTGCTTCTCCGGTTCGAAGCTGGGCGGCTGTATGAGCAACGATTGGCCGGTTGCTCAGTTGGGGGGCGGGTCAAAGAACCGGATGTGGGTCTCTCTCTGTCAGAATGCGATTACGACCTCTGTCGGCTGATTAGAGGCGCCTGCACAGGGATGAGGAAGAGTGCCCTTAGGGTGTGTCTCTCCGCATGCAACGCTAGGTGGTGCCAAACTCATAAATGTGTGGGTGGCAAAAGGCATCCGGCTTGCTGCTCATATGTCGGAGGGGATATGGGTTAGCTTCGATCTCCTCGGTCAGGGCAGGTTTCGGCATAGACAGAGAGGAAGCACGATGCAAACTGAACAATTGGATGCGCTAAAAAGGGGGGGAAAAAAAGTAAAAAAAAAAAAAAAAAAGACTGATAAATCTTGTGGAACCAGTAACTACCTGTCCTGTCATGAATGTAAGCACAGTGTGCAAAACATGGTGTTAAAATCCTAATAAATAAATAAATAAAATACAGTGGAACCTTGACTTACGAGTGACCCAACTTACGAATTTTCACTTGGTCGATTTTTTGCTTTGTGATACGAGCTGAGATCTGAGTTACGAGCTCAGCTGAGTCCAGTTCACCTGGTTATCTTGCTGTACAAGCAAGTAAAAAAGAGCAAAATGTGACGAAAAAGCCAAAAGTCAGTGAAGAATAAGATTAAGTGAAGTAAAAATATATATATATTTTTTTAAAAGTCGCAATTATGTTTAGCGATAAAGTGTAGCATAATGTGTAAGTTAAATTTAGCAATACATTGTAGCATTAATTGTGTAGCGTGTAAGTTAAGTGACAGAGCACGAAATGAAACACTCCCCCAACTTCCTCCGCCAATCTCCACCTCCGCCAGCATCTTCGTCTGATTTTTAAGGTAAATACACTTAATAAAACCAGTTTATTTCTTTACATTCTCTTTTATTATGTATTATTATTTTGTTATACATTATTTGTATTTATAAAGTACATTTTTCTTATTTAAAAACACGTAAAAAAAAAAAATCGGTGTGGTTTTTGGGAGGCTGGAACGGATTAATAGCGTTTCAATTCATTTTAATGGGAAAATTTGATTTGATATACGAGCAAATTGAGTTACGAGCTTGGTCACAGAACGAATTAAACTCGTAAGTCAAGGTTCCACTGTAAACACATACACACACACTCATACCTAGGGGGACTTTACATTTACATTTTCAGCATTTAGCAGACGCTTTTATCTTAAGTGACTTACAGTACAGTGACAATATATTCTCTAAGCAATTGAGGGTTAAGGGCCTTGCTCAAGGGCCCAACAGTGGCAACCATGCCACCCAGCTCTTCTTCTGCAGAACCTTTCTGTCCAGAGCAGCATAATCTGACTTAATAACCTGGACTATGAATACATGTGGACTGCCTACTGCTGCACTGAATGTGATTCAAACCCAGGACCCAGGATGCACCCAGGAACTACCAGCTGCTCCACAACAAAACAGAATTGTTAAAATTACATGATTAAAGTGTATTATGTATCGAGCTGGCTTGTTTACATTCCTCCTGCCAGTCGTGACAGACCCTCACCCCAGGTCCGTTTACTCCTTTACTCAACCATAACCTTTAATATTCACAACTGAAATCATGACAGACTCATGCTAAATAGCTAGCAATTTATCATACTGTGGACATAGGGAGAAACTCAATCTTCCCCTGCAGTTCACCTCATGACCAACATTTTGCCACAAGCATTTTTACACATTATTCAGGAAAATAAAGAGCACTTACTTGCAGGAATGATGAACTCCTTATACAGAGCATACGTCATTAATGGCTCAGGGAGACTCCTGTAGAAAAAAACAAGAGAGGTGTAAAAAAATGCCATAAATTTTTTTTTTTTATTTAAAGTTTTTTATAATTTAGCGCGTCCAATTTTCATCCCATCAGTCAATCTCTCATTATACCGGTCCCTGCTCCTGATTGGGGGCTGACGAGGCCGTTCCACGCCTCCTCCGATACGTGCACAGCCAATCGACCGTCTTATCACCCACACTTGACGAGTGGAGTGCGTCAGAGTACTGTGCACGGAGGATCACACACTCCGCCGCACCCCCTCCCGTCTCCATGCAGGCGCCCCCAACCAGCCAGCAGAGGGCGCCACTGTCCCATTCCTGAGAGAGTATCCCCTCCGGTCTAAAGTCCCGCCCCCCCACCTGAACAACAGGCCAATTTGTTGTTCATATAGCCGCCCAGCCTTTTCGACCGGTGAAGGCAGAGCTGGATTCGAAACGACGCTCTTTCGACATCCAGCTCTGGTTGCAGCGCGAGTTTTTACCGCTGCGCCACCTGAGCGGCGAATTGACATTTTTAATTCACATAGCATTCAAGTGCCTCACATTTACTGGTTAATCTGCACTATGAAGTGTCCTAGCAATCCTACAGCAATTTAGTTAGCAATCATTTAGTCAAAAAGTCTAAAGCAGCTAAAAACATTACTCCGACAACTGAGTTTCAAAAACTCCCAACCAATTATCTGGATGCAGAGGGGGGCGTGTCAAAACACAGACAAGGATTTTCATCTTTGAGACAGAACATGAAGCCTGTTCTAGGTTTACATTCAACCATTAAGGAAGCTGTGCTGTGTTTTGTAGCTTCCATTTATTCTATCATTTAATTTATTGTAATTTAATGACTGTTGTGAAATGTGGCTCTTTTCTTTAATATAGGGACAGTGGTAGCTTAGTGGGTAGAGCTTTGGGCTATCAACCGGAAGATTGGTGGTTCAAATCCAGGCTCTGCTATGCAGCCACTGTTGGGCCATTGAGCAAGGCCCTTAACCCTGTCTGCTCCAGGCTTCCAAACAAGCTGGGATATGCAAAGAAAGAATTTCATTGTACTGTACACCTGTATATGTATATACAACAAATAAAGGATATCTATCTATCTAATATTTTTTTGAAAATTGAGGTCCTTTCAATTAAGCACATTTTCCCATGTATTTAGTAGGACCCTAACCATGTGACATTGTGACTCTATATTACATGGGACTCTAATTGTGGTTTGTCTGGGTAATTTTTCTGTTCCCAGTTGTGAAACTGGTTGTATGTTGAATATTTCTTAAAAAAAGAAAGAAAATCTGTGCTGAAGCGCCAGAGCACCCTCATTAAAATATTTCTGTTTCTGCCCTGGGCGGCACAGTGGTCCAGCTGTTAGAGTGGGTGCTGCATAACAACATGCATTCTGTGGTCCTGGTTTCAGTCAGATTTATGTCTGCATGGGGTTTAGTGTTTTATCTGGGTCTGCATAGTTCCTACAGGTCTTTTTCACCCACCTCTCAAAAACGTGCAGAAGGTGGACTGGTTACTCGAAATGATCCCTGGGTATTATTAAGTGAATAAATGTGAAAGTATGTGAGTCGTCCTGCAGTGGATCACTGTTCTGTACTAGGTGTGTCCTTACCTTAGATACTGCTTTAGTGCGCTAGTGATGGTCTTCACATCCCAGTCCTCACAGGTGGCCAAGTCTATTTCATTATTCTTCTCATCTAAATACAATAAAAAAAAAAAACATTAACAAGTTATTTTGGACAATCATTTGTTTGCAAAAACTTTTAATGACAGCAGAATCCACTTTAAGTGGATGCAAATCTTTAATAATAATAATAATAATAATAATAATAATAATAGGTTACACTTATATAGCGCCTTTAACCAAGCTCAAGGACGCTTTACAGAGAAAATCATATACAGGAAAACAAAAAAACAGACAAGTAAAGAAGAAACAAAAAGATATATACGTATATAGAACAATCATTTAAAAACAAGCTCAATTTGTTTAGACCTCCTGTTCTGGCTGTTTATATTAGGTAGTTTACATTAGGCACTTTATATGTGAATCTAATCTGAACATAGAAATCCACAGTCAACTGTATTATATGTAAACATGTTGACCTTTACTCATTCACCATTATTTTCTGTCCAAATGACCCTTTAATTACAAGGGGATGAACATAATAAACATGTAACTTCATCTACGTTTCTTAATTCATTTCTTTATTTATTTTTTATATTTCTTTATTCATTTATGTATCAATATGTTTTATTTAATATTAAATTGTGAGGAAAACATCATGACATTATGACTGTGACTTCTGGTCTGAGGCTAATCATTAAAACAAAGATTTTATTTTTATTTTAAAACCAATAATAAGAAAAGACTGGGTGTTTAAGTGGCACAGTAGTCTAATATGCTAGCCCACCAAGCTTAAATTGCAGCTGCTTTTTTAATTTGTACTGTCAATTGTTTACATATGTACAATAAAACTAATAAAAAGAACCATTGGGGTCTTGGTGGTTTTACAGGAGACCGTCTGTGTCTCTGTGTGTAGTCTAATGTGCTAGCCCACCAAAGTCAAAACTCAGCTGCTCTACCGACCTGGCTGGGGGGGATATGCTCCAAGAAGCCACCCACCTCCCTCCAATTTTTCTTTTTCTGGGAACATATACTTGCTAGAATTAGCTTTTGGTTATGTAAGCTCCACTCTTCTTTAGAAATGCTCTAAAATAAAGACTCTACTAGGTGTTGCATGAAGCATGAACTGTCAGGAGCAGTTTGGCTCAGCAGTTGAGGTATGAAAGTTTGCTGGTTCAAGCCCCACTAAGGTCACAATTCTAAGTCGATTTAAATAAAAAGCATCAGCTAAATGCCTTGAGCATAAATGTAATCTGATGCCTTCAGGTCTTCAGACTCTTTGGCTAGGCTACTTTAGGCCATGCAGACACACATTTGCTTTTGTATTTTGAATCATTTTGCTGTTGCATGACCCAGTTACACCTCAGGTTTAGCTCACAGACTAATGACATCACATTTGCCTCAGGAATTTTTCAATATTGTGGAATACATCCTAACACAAAAAGTCAACTGTTTAGGCCATGACATACCAAAGCACAACTTTTTATTATTTACATCCTGCCCCTGGGTTATATAGTCTTTCATCATGGGTTGAATTTTCACTGTCGTGCAGACGACACCCAGGTTTATCTAATCTTTAAACCATCTGGCCCATTTACACCCCCCTCCTTCACCAAGTGCATCCATGACCTAAACTTATGGTTGTGTGCAAATGCCCATAAGCCTGAGTATCTCATCATTGGCTCTAAATCCGTTGTCTCTTCTCTCACTAACACATCCATCTCTATTGCTGGTATCCCTGTTAAGTCTTCTTCCAAGGCAAGTAATCTTGGGGTTCTGTTTGACCCTCTCATGTCATTTGAGCCACATATAAGTTCTCTGGCAAAGTCTGCCTTCTTCCAGCTTCGAAATGTTGCTCGACTGCCTCCGTTTTTGTCCTTTCAAGCTGCTGAGACCCTGGTACATGCCTTTGCTACTTCCAAACTAGACAACTGCAATTCTCTTCTCTATGGGCTTCACTCAAAATTCCTCAGACCCCTGCAGATCGTTCAGAATGCTGCTGCCCGAGTGCTGACCCAGTCTAAAAAACATGAGCATATCACCCCGGTATTGGAACGACTCCATTGGCTCCCAGTCAATAAGCGTATTCAATACAAAAATTTAGTGCTCACTTTTAAGGCACTTCATGGTCTGGCCCCCTTGTATCTGGCTAATCTTCTACACTGCTACTGTATGTCCCTTCTCGTAGGTTAGGGTCATCTGATGCTGGTCTCCTGGTTGCTCCTAGGTTCAGGTTGACCACCATGGGTGGTAGATCATTTAGTGTTGCTGCCCCTACACTGTGGAACTCTTTTCCTCTCTCTTTTCCTCTCTCTTCCTCTCTCTCCAAGTTCAAATCTCTTCTTAAAACGTTCTTGTTTACTCAGCACATTCACTCGTTCTGTTTGATCTTGTTTGCGATTATGATTCCTATGTAAAGTATCCTTGGGTGCTATGAGAGGCGCTATGTAAGTTGAATTTATTATTATTATTATTATTATTACTCAATTATGCTACCTCCAATATATTTCTATGTTTGACTGTCATAAAGTTGTCCACAATAATCTGAACCTCGACCAATTTATGATTGTTACCGATTGAGCTTTTGGTTCTCCTTTTTACCAAATCATGTCTGCCTCACACGTTTCATTAGGGTTTGCTTTGTTTTGATCATTTTACAGCAGTCCTCGTCTTAATATGATCCTGTCTAAACTTTTTAGAATGTGTTGCAGGTAAACAAAGGTGTTAATACACCATAAAGAAACACCTGTGAAACAAAATAAAAAAAAACTGCTTTCTGCTCTTATCTGCACTTTACCTGCTGTCCAAAAATTTCTGGAACAGACCAACTATCTGGTAACAGAAACACTGGATTTATTTTGTAATTTTTTATTTATATTGAAGGAAACTACAACAAATGTTGTAGAGGATGATGCTCATTAAGATAGTGATCTGGCTGGAAAGGTTCACACAGCGATAGAAATTCAGGAAGTGAGGACGGGACCGATCTATTAACATTCAGAACACAGAGTCACTGGCTAGAGCTACTTCTGCTGCAATGACACAGAAACAGAGAGTGAGGGGTAAGGGGTGCAGAATAAAACCCGAAAGCATGAAAGTGAGGCGGGGACTACAAAAGCAGACGAAACAAGACGGACGACTCTGAGCTGAAAGAGAAAGGCACAGAGGAGAAATGAAAAAAAAAAAAATAGAAGGAAACAGAGACGGGAGAAAAATCTGATTGTCAGCCTGCAGCAAGAGAGCCAAGTGTCACCCGCAAGGACAGGACAGAGGGACACTGGGATAAAAGTGAAAAGAAAAAAAGGAAGAGAGACATGTCCCAGACGGAAGAAATGTCTGAATGCCAATGAGAAAGTGCTAAATATGGCCTTCACCCCAAACTTTCTCAAGTCTGAGTTCTTCAAGTTCTCAGGATGAATGTTTACTAGTTTCTACTGACAGTTATGAGGAGCAGAATCATGAATAACAGTTCCATGTAATGAAAACTTGATATTAATAATCTGAATCACACAAACGTCCAGAACCCCTTTCACACATGTACTTTCACTCAGATGTTTACAGTAAAGTAGGTAAACGCTTCTCCTTATTATTACATTCAGGGATTTCAGACACAGTTCAGGTACACTATATTGCCAAAAGTATTCACTCACCCATCCAAATCATTGAATTCAGGTGTTCCAATCACTTCCATGGCCACAGGTGTATAAGTCCAAGCATTAGTGAAAGAATGGGTCGCTCTCAGGAGCTCAGTAAATTCCAGCGTGTTTCTGTGATAGGATGCCACCTGTGCAACAAGTCCAGTCGTGAAATTTCCTCACTACTAAATATTCCACAGTCAACTGTCAGTGGTATTAAAACAAAGTGGAAGCGATTGGGAACGACAGCAACTCAGCCACAAAATAGTAGGCCACGTAAAATGACAGAGCGGGGTCAGCGGATGCTGAGGCGAATAGTGCGCAGATGTCGCCAACTTTCTGCAGAGTCAATCGCTACAGACCTCCAAACTTCATGTGGCCCTCAGATTAGCTCAAAAACAGTGTGTAGAGCTTCATGGAATGGGTTTCCATGGCCGAGCAGCTGCATCCAAGTCTTACATTACCAAGCGCAATGTAAAGCGGTGGATGCAGTGGTGTAAAGCACGCCACCACTGGACTCTAGAGCAGTGGAGACGTGTTCTCTGGAGTGACGAATTACGCTTCTCCGTCTGGCAATCCGATGGATGACTGCATTGTGCCAAGTGTAAAGTTTGGTGGAGGGGGGGTTATGGTGTGGGGGTGTTTTTCAGGAGTTGGGCTCGGCCCCTTAGTTCCAGTGAAAGGAACTCTTAATGCTTCAGCATACCAAGAGATTTTGGACAATTTCATGCTCCCAACTTTGTGGGAACAGTTTGGGGATGGCCCCTTCCTGTTCCAACATGACTGCGCACCAGTG
Organism: Trichomycterus rosablanca; assembly: GCF_030014385.1. Classification (NCBI taxonomy): domain Eukaryota; kingdom Metazoa; phylum Chordata; class Actinopteri; order Siluriformes; family Trichomycteridae; genus Trichomycterus; species Trichomycterus rosablanca. The sequence continues at coordinate 44,900,151 of NC_085992.1, forward strand.
CACAAAGCAAGGTCCATAAAGACATGGATGAGAGAGTTTGGTGTGGAAGAACTTGACTGCCCTGCCCAGATTCCTGACCTTATCCCGATAGAACACCTTTGGGATGAATTAGAGCGGAGACTGTGAGCCAGGCCTTCTCGTCCAACATCAGTGTCTGACCTCACAAATGCGCTTCTGGAAGAATGGTCAAAAATTCCCATAAACACACTCGTAAACCTTGTGGAAAGCCTTCGCAGAAGAGTTGAAGCTGTTATAGCTGCACAGGGTGGGCCGACATCATATTAAACCCTATGGATTAAGAATAGGATGTCACTCAAGTTCATATGCGTGTGAAGGCAGACGAGCGAATACTTTTGGCAATATAGTGTAAGATTGAATGTTGCTGTGTGGCATCGGCTGTGCAATTACTCCTGAACCACTGTGGTGATATAAGTCACAGAAGCATGCTGGATTTTAATGCAGTGCTGTTTGGCCTTGCCCTTTATGCACTAAGAATTTGCCCTATTACACAGAGAAGTTTCCGGATACTGTTAATCTTTTCATAATATTATGGACTGTAGAAGTGAACACCTATAAGTCTTCCACAAAGTTGAATCAATTCATCTGGACACAAGTTTGTTGTAGAGATACATTTCGTCACCCATCCAAGTGACTTCTTCAGTCTGAGCTGGTGGTGAATACCCCAACCTTATATGCAGCCGATTTGCTTAACGACCGATCACCGCCCACTGCATGACATATGCAAATCACAATGATCATTAATTACAATGGCCATGTGTGCCTTTCACATATGATTGGGCTATAGCTCCTATTGCGACGTTGTAAGATGGTGAGAGATGTACTCTCAGGCCCCCCCCTTGGTTCAGGGATGGTCGTTCCCTCTTCACATAGATGGCCTCTTTGACTCCCCGTTCAAACCAACCTACAAGTCTTGCAGTCACTTGTTGAGTGTCACGGATTCAGCCCCTCTGTGTTCCTGGAGAGTGCCTATGTGCCACGCCCCTCTCTCCGGGAGCACTCCCAATCTCAATCCGCTCCCTACTCACTCCGCCTCCGTTTGCGCGTTCACATGGAGTGCTCGCCACACTAAGGGCTGTCCCAAAGTAATTAGGACGGAGGGGGAATGGACTATAAAACCCTCCATCAGCGAGTGAACACAAGAGCACACTCAACCACGACACTCCACGGAAGTGCAGCTGGGAAAGGAGAATGGAGGAAACACCTTACAAATGTAGGTTCCGACATCATTTTCAGTAAAATATTATATTAGATTATCCTTATAAGGTGTTAGGGAAAATTTAGGCACAGTCTTCTTCAATATTTTTAAAGAAAGTAATGAAATGTGTGATTGGTGAACTTAAACTTTATAAATGACAAAATAATTTTACCCCAAATCTTTTTTAACCACAATGCACTTACAAGCATGAATTAACACATGACAGCAAGGCGAGAAAAGCGTCTATCTGTAGCCATGGTGACGGCAGCTTCTCTCTTCCGCTCGAAAGCAAAGAGGGCATCCCAAAGTTGACTCCTGAATTTAGATCCTCCCCTTAATTGGAAGCACCCTTCACAGCAAAGAGTGTGACTTCATGTGGAGTGTCACTCTGTAGTGGAGTGTAAGTGAGGAGGGAACGGTTTGTGAAAGGCCGTCAGTCTCCAGACAACACCCATTTTGTGATTGGTCTCTGGCTAATATGCCTCAGCTGTACCTGATGAGCTCATGGTATTTAAGAAGGGAGCTTGGGACTCTACAGCGGAGATCTGTTTTGCCTTTGCTTTTGAACTTAGTTTGACTCTGTCTGTCTGTTTGACTTTGCCCTAGCCTTTGTCTTACTTTTGTTTTGTTTGCTATTGTTAGCACCCATTAGTTTGTTAGTTAGCTCCTGTCTGTTTGTTAATGTCTGTTTGTCTTATTCATGACTTGTTTAGTTTTGTTCATGTTTGTCTTAGTCTAGTTCTTGTTTAACTTTGTTCAAGTTTGTTTTGTGATTCTGTCTTGTCCCATGTTGTTAGCGTTATATTAGCTTTGGGTTAAGGTTTTATGTGTTTAGCAATTAGCATTTAGCATAGGTCGTGTGTGTGTGTGTGTGTGTGTGTGTGTGTGCCTTGTCTTCTAACCAGTCTTGTGTCATCCTGTCGTGTCTTTTGTTATTATTAAATACTTTTGTTTGAACCATCTCTGCGTGTGTCCACCCCTCTTGTCTCGTCCTGGCGTTACATTGAGAAACGTTGTATAGAGTTGTACAGAGTAATCCAAAAATGTATAATCTGGTAAAGTGGCAAGCCTCGACCCATCGTCACTCCCCCAAAAATGGTTGTTTTTTTGAATGCCCATTTAAAAAGAAGTTTTTTTTAAACGTTTGTAGTGTTCCAAGTCTTACATTTGTCGCATTTAGCAGATGCCTTTATCCAAAGCAACTTACAGCTGTGACCATATAGGATGTAAGCAACTGAAGCCTAAGGGTCCACCACTGGAAACCTAACAGTGGTGGGGCTTGAAGCAGCAACCTTCTGATTACTAGTCCAGTACCTGAAATGCTAAGCTATCACTGTATCACCCTAGTCTTAAATTGCATCTGCCCCAATTTTTACATGACGTTAATTCTAAATTCTGCAGCAAGCATTCATTTTAGAATTTAAGACTATTACCAAAAGTCAAACTGGATATAAAAATCAATGCTGTCTGTTATTCTGTTAAACACAGCAAAAGTGAAAAGAACTTACATAGGAGATAGTATTTGTTTTCAAAAGCCCAAAGAAACCTAATAAAGTCTAATCGTGTTTAAATGTGTACAAATTGAACAGTTTCAAAAATTAGAAAACTTTTGACAGACTTCAGCTGTACATGTGATCCCTTTAAAAAAACACACAATCATAACACATTATTTTCTGCAAAGCACAAGTTCCATCATTTATTTTACAATCAAAAATCTTACCAATCATTACGTTGAGGAGCTTCTGCACCTTTGAGCTGACACCAACCACTCTGTACAATCCCTGATCATTAATACCTGCACAGATTCAGTACACACTGATCAGCACTCAGTATTTATTCATCAATCAGCTGTCAGCACCTACTCACAGATCATCTGTAAGACCTTACTCAATAATCAGTGTTCAGTACTTAATTACTGATCAGAGGTCTGTACTATTAATGCTCGCTGATCAGCAGTTAGTACTTACTAAACAATTAGCGTTCAGTACTTAATTACTGATCAGCAGTCAGTACTTACTCAATAATCAGCTTTCAGTACTTAATTACTGATAAGCAGTCAGTACTTACTGATGAGCTATCAGTACCTACTCACTGATCAGCAGTTAGTACTTACTCAATTTCAGTACTTAATTAATGATTAGCAGTCAGTACTTACTGATCAGCTATCAGTACCTACTCACTGATCAGCAGTCAGTACTTACTCAATAATCAGCTATCAGTACCTACTCACTTATCAGCAGTCAGTACTTATTCAGTAATCAGCTTTCAGTACTTAATTACTGATTAGCAGTCAGTACTTACTGATCAGCTATCAGTACCTACTCACTGATCAGCAGTCAGTACTTACTCAATTTCAGTACTTAATTCAGTACTTAATTCAGTACTTAATTATTCAGTACTCTTTATTTTGATCCCACAAAAATAAACTGTCCTTCGGACTCAAGTACACTAAATGTATTTTATAACCTTCACTTTGTACACAGGGACACAGTCATGCTGGAACAGTCGAATCATAAATCTTGAGACCTTCCCCAATGGTTACCACAACGTTAAAAACATTAAATATATTGGTGTCCACATACTTCTTAATAGCCGCATCAGATTGATAGTGAAAGAAGACGAACTGTGAGCTCATACTGCCCTCTAGTGTTTACTCTCACAACAGCAGATTTTATTCAGGATTTTAAGAGAAACGGTCAACTGTAGGTATTTGTCATGTCATTTAAACTTTTAAATTCCACCTTTTCATCAAAAAATAAACATAGAAAAATCAAGACATTAAATAATAATAACAAAACAATAATAATAACGATAATAATAATAATAATACACTAGTTTTATTTTTAAGTGGTTTCTTTGTTTTATCTGCCAGTGGTAGCTCAGTGGTTAAGGTACTGGACTAGTAAACAGAAGGTTGCCGGTTCAAGCCCCGACACCACCAAGTTGCCACTGTTTGGTCCCTGAGCAAGGCCCTTAACCCTCAATTGCTCATTGTGTAAGTCGCTTTGGATAAAAGCATCTGCTAAATGCTGAAAATGTAAAATGTATCTGGACCTGTAGTGGCGAATCATGCCCAAGGCTGCTGCTTATGCCAAAATTTGAATATTCTCGTATCCTCGAAGATAATTTACAAAAAAATTTATTTAGCAGACGCTTTTATTCAAAGCAACTTACAGTAGTGTGACAGTATACAGTCTAAGCAATTGAGGGTTAAAGGCCTTGCTCAAGGGCCCAACAGTGACAACCTGGCAGTAGTGGGGCTTGAACCAACAACTTCTTAGTTACTAGTCCAGCATGACTGCTTAGCTACAAGTCTTTTTATCAAATGTATAATATCTGAATACATTATATAAATAAACCATAGGCTACTGTATGTTTATTTATGCTTAAAAATGTTTACACAAAGTTAAACGACCTCCTAATTGTGTAGACAATTTTAAGTTGATTTATGCACTGGGAGAACCTACAACAACAAACACTACAAACTGAAATAATTAAAAGTTAGTTTCTTGTCACTGTAATTACTGCTTTTTTAGTGAAGAACATGTGAGCCACTTGTGCCAGGAAAAATAACTAGATCAATCAGATGACACGTTCTTGTGGACTCTGATGCCATCCGTCACAAACCCACTGCTGTCACAGATTTTAGTGGGAAGCAGCTATTAACAAACTCTACGCACCAGATGATGCGTTAAAGATACTGTCAAAATCATGTCAAAAAAAGTTCAACAGATTTCAACTTCTGACAGAATGCACTATGGCGTCATGCGTCAGACAAACAGAAACGGCTATTTCAGGTCATTAGAGGAAAACAAGACAAAGTTTATCCAAAACTGTCCAGATCAGCACCTAAATTCTATTTCTCCTCTACAACATCAATCAGATATGAAAAAAATAAAAATAAAAAATAAACCGAAATGTGTAACAGACAGTTATTGGTTATAGTTCTCATATACAGTCAGTACAGCTGTAGAAAGCTAGTAGTTGAGCGTCCACAGCTGTCACAGCCCAATCCACTTAAATCATTCAGAACTAAATTAGTTAAATTAGACAAATTAGTTAACAATCACGAGGCTGTTCCTGAAATATTACTTAGTATAATGTTTGTGATTTAGGATGCAAGTTTTCCAGTGATGTGCCTAAATAAGATTTCACTACAAACACACTAACAAATCACGTCCATGAGTTTTCTGACGTTTACCGAGAATCTCTGCCATTGTGAATGCAGCTTTAATGAGTCTGCATTTCATTCAGTGGATGACATTTGCTTTGTTAATAGACAGCTTTAAATGAGCTCTGGATTTCAAGTGACATTTGATTTGACACAAATGATATTTAATGTCACATCTGCATGATATTTTGATTAAACCATGCCTGCATTTTAATCCCATCCAATGAATAATCAGATAACTGCAGCTAGTGGTTTATATCAACTAATATTAGTTCGAGAGATCACAGCCACAGACAGACAGCTAAAAACTAGTTTGTGATGCACTATATAGCCAAAAATATGTGGACACCAGAACATAAGTATGTTGGAAATCCTATTCCAAAAGCATATGCATTAATATGGATTTGGTTCTTCATTGCAGCTTCAACAGCCTTTAATTATCTGGGAAAGCTTTCCACAAGATTTTGGAGTGTGTCTGTGGGAATCTGTGCCTAATTAATTAAAAAAAGCATTCGTGAGTTTAGGCACTGATGCTGGACAGGAAGACCTGGACACAATCGCTATTCATTCACCAAACTCGCCAATCCATGACTGCTGGACCTTGCCTCGTGCCTAAAGTTATGGTAGAAAAGAAAAGCGCCTTCACCATATTTATTTCCATGTTTTACCACCACTTTATCCTGGATGGATAAGACACCAATCCATCATGCATCCCACTTAAAGCCAATCATGTCTGTAAGTAGACGCCTGGTCAGCCAATACTACAGTTGGTTAGCATTATTCACTGGGCGCCACCCAGATGGATGGATATAATTTAGAATAAATTTAATTGCCCTCTTTACCCATTACTGTAAAATTAATAATTCATAATAATAAACTAAATTACACTAAAATGGGTTTTAAACAATTAAAAATTTTAATATGAAAACAAATATTAAAAAAAAAATTGTGGATATTGTTGGTTTATGTTTTTTTATTTATTTATTTATATTTAGTTTTTGCATTTTCCTTCCAATCTAGTTGTATCCAATTACCCAACTGTATTACGCTTCCTCTCTACTGATGCTGATCTCCACTGCCAAGACTGACACACGCCCCACACAGTAGCCGACTGCATCTTTTCACCTGCACGAGGTGAGTTCATATGCGGATCAGCTTTGTGTACGGAGAGCCACACCCTGATCGACGCATTTTCCTCGACTCATCAATCAGCCAGCAGGGGTCGCAACTGCTATGAGTTATGAGGGCCCTATCCGGCTCCCACCCTGTATGAACAAGAAGCCATTCGTTGTTTATGTAGCCGCCCAGCCCAGACGGATGGCAGAGCTGAGTTTCAAACTTATGGCTGGCGTGCTAGCATGTTTTACCGCTGTGCCACCCGAGCGGTTTATTTTTAGTGAAAAATGCTGAGATCATTTAAGGTCTACCTCAAGGTGGTTTATATAGTTTATGAGAAACACTGGTTTATGAATTTTCTATATAAATGAAGGCTTGCCATCGTAAGAGCTTCAGATCTTTAAAGAAAAAAAAAAAAATGAATATAAAAAAAGGTGATGTGAACAAATGTATTACAGAAACATTTAAAACTTTACCTCTTGTTTCAATAGCTTTGATGGAGTTCCTGACAAAATTTATACCAACTTCATCCAGCTGTGCATCAACTGCAGAGTATAAAAAAACATACATTGTTACAAGTAATGACATTTAAGATAAATATAGACACTGACAATCACATCAAATCAGTTTTTTATTTTTTATTTATATTTTATTTATATTTTACATTTTTAGCAGACGCTTTTATCCAAAGCGACTTACACAATGAGCTGAACACGATGAGCAATTGAGGGTTAAGGGCCTTGCTCAGGGACCCAACAGTGGCAACTTGGTGGTGGTGGGGCTTGAACCGGCAACCTTCTGTTTACTAGTCCAGTACCTTAACCACTGAGCTTTCACTGGCCCCCAGTGGCCCCCATTTTTAAAGGTTGACCTTTAGACACAGCAGTTATTCATACAATGTAAATCTGACATTAAATAATACACCGATAATATTGTGTTGTCCCCCTTTTGCTGCCAAAACAGCCCTGACCCGTCGAGGCATGGACTCCACTAGACCCCTGAAGGTGTGCTGTGGTATCTGGCACCAAGATGTTAGCAGCAGATCCTTTAACTCCTGTAAGTTGTGAGATGGGGCCTCCATGGATCAGACTTGTTTGTCCAGCACATCCCACAGATGCTCGATTGGATTGCGATCTGGGGAGTTTGGAGGCCAAATCAACACCTCAAACTCGTTGTTGTGCTGCTCAAACCATTCCTGAACCATTTTTGCTTTGTGGCAGGGCGCATTATCCTGCTAAAAAAAGGCAAAGCCATCAGGGAATACCGTTTCCATGAAAGGGTGTACATGGTCTGCAACAATGCTTAGGTAGGTGGTACGTGTCAAAGAAACATCCACATGGATGGCAGAACTCAAGGTTTCCCAGCAGAACATTGCCCAAAGCATCAGACTTTGCCAGCTTGCCTTCTTCCCATAGTGCATTTAGTACTTTGAGGATAAAATGTTCACTTGCTGCCTAATATATTCCCCCCACTAACAGGTGCTGGGATAACGAGATAATCAGTGTTATTCACTTCACCTGTCAGATGTCATAATGTTATGCCTGGTCTGTGTTTCAGAAATATAATACACTGGGTTATTATTTAAACAGACACACTTACAATTAAGTTGCAGTTTTGTATTTGAAGAATTACTAATGTTAGCCTATTAGAGTGGACATTATTAGTATATTGGATATTTTTATAGTCCAGAATAATTAACAACAGAATAATTAACAACATTTATTACTGCACCTATTGTACCAGTGCCCACAGTACCACACTGTCAGTGTCACTACTGGACTAAGACTGGACTAAGCTATGTGCTCTACCACACAACTAACAGAGAGAGTGGCAGTCCGATACTTGTTTGATGCTTTTCTGCTTACCACGGTTGTATAATGTGATGATTGTGATGTGATGACTACTCATGTGTAGGTCCAAAGTTTAACAAGTAAGCAACTCTATCTTATGGCAGGGTTCATAACAGGGAATAGGGCTGGCTCGATACCACTTTTTTATGTCCGATACTGCAAAATGAGCCGATACCAATCCGATACCGTCATTTCTCCTTTCAAACAACTAAGCAGTAATAATACATGTCTCAATGCACCATGGTTAAACTAGCTATCTAAATAACAATGCTCAGACTGTAAAACTAATATTCTAAAGGAATAAATACAGAACCTACAACATCACACTTACACAAAACTGCTGTTTTTATTTTCACTTTTACACACAGAACATTCAGCAGCATTTTTGGCTCGTTTAACAAACGTGTCTACAATTGGAAGATGTGGATGTCAATCAAACACGATGGACCAATTAGAATTAACGCAGAGTTGAGATTTTCTGTTAAAGTTCTGTCACGTTTTTAGATTTTTAGTTTATTAAAAACCAAAGCTCGCTTATTACAAACCCTGCTGAATTTTGAAGAGGACGTTTGTGGCTAAACGGGAAACGGTGGAGTTTATTTTATTTCATAACACTAATGGATTAATCATTAAGGATGTGAGAGATCTCCAAGCCGGGACAAGATACGTTTTCTTTATCTCAGGTGAGCGATTTATCATTTATAAAGGGATTTTTATTGTGTTTAAACAGTGTTTCTAGATGTGGCAGTAGTAGATGATTTTTTAAAATGCTAAAAGTTGAAGTAGATCAGTGTGTTTTAATTTCTGAATGACTGTTGCGGATGAGTTGTAGATCAGTGGCACATGTTAATGATGTCATCAAGAGTGAGTGGCAATAAACGGCACTATGTTGGAACGTATCTTCGTGTGTTATTTGCTTTTTACACAAACAATGGCCTTATTTACATTAAGTGTTATTTACATTAAGCAACAGTATCGAATCGGATTACACGTTTTGTTTTCCTTCCGATATCCGATCCAGTGATTTGGGTCAATATCGGTCCGCTACCTAACAGGGACGTGTTTTATCTGCCACCACAGACAAGGAACAGACAAGCAACCAGTAGTGAACTTGAGGTCAGGAACGCCTATTTGCAGCCAGGAAAACAGTGATTTAGAAAACATTTGGTAAAGAATCACTGCCGGTGTGAACCAAACCATGCCAGAAGACTGTATCTGATTCTTACTATTCTGATTTGTCCTAATTTGTCACCCATCTGTACATGGCACAAATGACTATACGTTATTACAAAATTCATATAAAAGAATAGAATACTTACTTCCTCTTTCTTTTGAATATGTTCTCCCCAGATGGTGCACCTGTGTAGATAGTTGCAAGGTCAATTTTACAAAAAATGTGCTTTGCAGGTTGAATTTTACAAAAATGTATGTACAGTATAAATCAGTCTATGGTCTATTCATCAAGATTTCTCTCTAACATCTAATGTTTGGGGGAAAACAAAAGTCTCCACGCTGCAAATCACAAATTATTCGATTTGTCTGTTTGCACTGTTGTAAAAAACAAATCTGACAAATGGTCAGGAAGATCAGGTAAAGAAGCGTTCCCCAACCTTTTTTGCACCACGGACCGGTTTCATATAAGATATAACTTCACAGAATCACTATAGAATCGCAAATCAGTGTAAATCCTTAGCTTTTTCACTGCAACAAGACGCTGCTCCCACCTAGTGGTCATAAGACAATAACACCCGAAGAGTTTTGGAAATGTAATTGCTTTTTGTAGCAATCTCTAATTATTCATTCTTTCTGTGCGGCCCGGTAATTAATGACCCAAGGACTGGTACTAAGGTAGAGGACTTTTTAATATTGTGATTATTATTATTATTAAATTTTTTTAACAGGAGGTCAAAGTGTCTAGAGATCTTTTTGTTTCATTTCATTTTTATGTTTTACCATCAATTTATGGTCGTGGTGGGTCCAGCTTTCTCTGAATCACTGGGTGCAATGTAGTAACACAAGCTGCACAACCTTCAAGTTGTCACATTTGGGCCCCTGAGTGAGGACCTTATCCCTCAATTGCTTGCAATGTATTCAGTCACAAAGCTGCTTTGAAAAACACAATGCTTAATGCTGTAAATGTGAATAAAATGTTTGTTGCTGCTGTCTCTGTTGAATTGGACGAATTGGAACGTCGACTGTGAGCCTGGCCTTTTCGTCCAACATCTGTCCTCACAAATGCTCTTAAAAGGACACATGCCAGTGGGTTTGGAACTAGATGTCTAACAAACTCATGGTCAGGTGTCTACATCATTTTTTTCATATAGAACTAGTAGTTTAGACTTTATAAGGACTTAATTACAAATACAGCAGAACAGTTGATTTATTTGATGTTGAATGTTAATAAACAGCACAGATTAATAGCAGGATGATGAGTTAAAAGAAACATGAGGCAACTAACAAAGTTTCAATAAGGCCAAAAACTGTGGGGACAAATGTGTCAGAAAATCCAGTTGGCCTGCCTGACCAAAGCTTTAGAAATAAATTCTATTAAAGGATCTCTAAATTATGTGAAAGCTCCTACAAAAAACCTCCATCAGTCCAGTAATGAAAACTGTACTGGTTTCTATTAAAGACTGATTTGGTGGAGTTCTTCACTTACCGGTTCTTTGCCACCCATGGCCTGCATCCAGAACCGGTGGTCGTCCTCTGACAGAGCCTGCACCGTGAGCACAGTGCCGGGCCTAAAAACAACCAGTGCCACATAAAATACCAGGTCAGCACAGAATACACACAGTCACATACAATTACAGGAGCTTTAAATTGCTCACATTTAGTCAAATTAATTTCACACGTCATGCCAAAAAGATCAAGAAACCTATTTTGTTTTGTCCAGCTGCTCCTGTATTAGGGGTTGCCACAGTGGATTTGGTCCTCATACTTGATTTGGCACAATTTTATGCCTGATGCCTAGGGATGTAACGATGCACCACAAGACAATTAAAAATCGATTCCCATGTGTAACGATTCAAATCGGTTTACTTGTGTAATGAATCGATATTCACTTTAAACAGCAGAGAGCACTGTACAGATACACTGGTGCTATTCACCTCGCCTGGTTGACGTCATTACAGGGTTGCCAGGTATGTGAGGATACTTACTTTATTTGTATTATTAATTTATTTATATAATGTGGGATTTGTTTTAAATTTCATTTCAGTTTTTTTTTTACACAAAAAGGGAAATGTGCAGCATTGTTTTGCATAGTTTGTCCCTACCTTAGAAGTAAAAGGACATTCATTATTTAGATAAAATACAAAGCACAAATACAGTATTTTATTTATTTAAAGAGAAATAATAAAAGGAAACTTTGTCATAATTTGTCTTCAATTTAATTTTGTTTAAAAAAATCGGGAAAAAATTGTACTGTGAACCCAGTATCATGAATCGCCTCGCACCGTGGGTAGAGTGTATCGTTACATCCCTACTGATGCCCTTTTTGATGCAACCCTCCTTGTTTTTATTTGGGACTGGGACCAGCACTGTAAGCGCATTGACAAGTGCACCTCCCAATGGATAGGATGTTCAGCCAACATCAACACCCCCCCTCCCAAACATAGCCAATCATGTCTGTAAAGACACCCAACAAGCTAAAAGCACCACGAGATTTAAACCACACTTTCTACATTATAATTTCAATTTGTGTGATTCATTTTCCATGTATTTGATTGATCTATTTACTACCTTTTTATTTGAATATAAATTGTATAGCTTCTAGGTCACCCAGGAAGGATTCCATACTAATTACTAGCCCTAAATTGCCTAGTACCAACTTCTTTGTAATGTGTTGCAGGTCTGAAATACAGAATTGGAGGTATATTAACAAATGAAATTAGGTTGACCAGACAAAACATGAAATATCTTGTGTTTATACTATCAACAATGAAATAAAAGTAAATGTAAGAAACACTATTTTTTCTGATTTGGAGTTTTAAATTTGCAGAGCATTCAGTGCTCAAATAAAAAAATAGACCAGAGTAAAAAAATGACTAAGACGTGAGTGGCTTAATAAAACCCTCATTTTTTTAACTTGATGATCAACATTGTGTTTCTCACACAGAGACAGAAGCTGAATGTGCATTAGCATTATAAACAGGTACAAGTAACATACCGGTCTGTGATCTCTATGTCTAGACAGAATCGTCGGTCGAGAGTATCTGTGGTTTTTCTCACACAGGACTTGAGAGTGGCTGACTCTGTCTCACCCTACAATTAAAGAACAAAGAGAAAAAGCAAAACCATAAACTTTACAGTGTACCTGCATATCCATTACTACTTTTATCACAGTTAACTTCACAAAAAGCACTTTGCTCAGCCGGGCAAACACCTTCACGACGACTCACGATTGGCTGTGTGTCTGTACGGGGGAGGAACAACGGCTAAAACAGGGATCCTCGTTGCTGGTGCAAGTGCGACCTCTGCTGTCTGGTCGAGGCACCTGCACAAGGGCTGGCTAATCACAAATGGCAGCGCTTGGCTTTCTGTGTGCAACAGTGCGCTCTGTGAGACCCAGCCCCTTGGCAGGTGAAAAGAGCGATTGGCTGCGTGGGTGTTGGAAGGAGCGTGTGACAGCATCAGCCCCTTTGATTGGAGGTGGGGGTGTCAGCAGTGAGGAGAGTGATAAAAGTTCCAATTGGGAAGTTCCAATAAATACTAGGTTTTGGACAAAAACAACTAAAACCCCCTGTAAAATACACTACTTAGATCAAAAGTATTTGGACATTAGGGCAGAGTTTTTCAAACTTTTTTTAAGCGACCCACATTTGATTCATGATTTTTACTGTGACAGAGGCAACACAAACATTGGATCAAAATAAAACACAAAACGAAATATGCTTAATTAATAAAAATGGTGGCAATCTGGTCTCATTGTGGTTTACAAAATGTAACGTAAAGCCTCCAAAGGGGGAGGAGCGATTTGAAAACCCTGGTGTGAGGTGTACAAGATAAATTACAGAATCTTAATGACTTTGCAGACACAGTTCAGAAAAGATTCAGTTCCTGTTCCAGTATTAATGAGCATTCCGGAGGCTTTTCCAGGCCACTGTTGACCTCAGCATTTCATGTGAAAGGAGGGGGGGTTTGGACCTGGTATCTGTGACGTGCTTTGAGGCATTGTCTTTTGTTTTATAATCCTTAATGACATGGTTTGATGAGACTGATGTGGAAAAGCTCTAGTTGGCTGTACAGAACCCTGCCCAAACCCAGAACCCTGCCGCAAACCCAGGACCTTCTTGCTGTGAGGCGACAGTGCTACCCACTTAGCCACCGGCTTGATCATGTAAATAGCAAATATATGTAACAGTGTCACTCACAAACTTGCCCCCAGATTTTGGGTCAAATGTGATCATGTGGAGAAGCTTCTGTTCCTTGACGAACGTGCAGTAGCGCTTCACCCAGCTGGAGCCGAACGGTGGAGGACCTAAAGAGAACAAACATTTTTATTTTCTATATTTTTGCATATTTAGCATACTTTATGGTTCAAGATCTTAATACACAATGAGAAAACACTAAACACTACACACATCATTTACTCACATTAAAAGTAACACAACATTCTTTCCAGACTTCAATATTTCTTATTTTTCCAGATTTTTTTAATTCTGTGGCATAGTTCCATGTTTGTTGAGACCCTTTAGCTACATTTACATTTATCTTTTGACAAAATTGCATTAGACAGGAGCCCAACAATGTAAACTTGGCTATAATAGGATATGACCTCCCGATTACTAGTCCAGTCCCTTAACCACTGAGCTGTCATTGCGCAAATCACCTACTGCCTAAATTACATTGCTGAAAGGCTCTATATACACCGACCCAACATAACATTATGACCACTGACAGGTGAAGTGAATAACACTGATTATCTTTTCATCACGGCACCTGTTAGTGGGTGGGATATATTAGGCAGCGAGTGAACATTTTATCCTCAAAGTTAATGTGTGAGAAGCAGGAAAAATGGGCGAGCGTAAGGATTTGAGTGAGTCTGACAAGGGCCAAATTGTGATGGCTAGACGACTGGGTCAGAGCATCTCCACCAGTGGTCAGTATCTATCAAAAGTGGTCCAAGGAAGAAAGAACAGTAGTAAACCAGCGACAGGGTCATGGGTGGGCAAGGCTCATTGATGCACGTAGGGAGCGAAGGCTGGCCCGTGTGGTCTGATCCAACAGACGAACTGCTGAAGTTAATGCTGGTTCTGATAGAAAGGTGTCAGAATACACAGAGCATCTCAGTTTGTTGCGTATGGGGATATAGCCGCAGACCAGTCAGTTAAGAAGGTGGGCATAATGTTATGCCTAATCAGTGTAGAAGAATAATAATTATTTAAACTGTAAAATGTTCTTGTTGTTTAAGATCCTACAGACATTTCAGGAAGGATCATGTGGTTTGTCAACCCATAATTATTAGTGTTTGTGTGTGTGTGTGTGTGTGTGTGTGTGTGTGAAGTACGTTTTTCCTGGACGAAGAGGTATCCCTCACTACTTATGGGACTGGTCTGTCTGTACTCCTGTGGCGCCCCCTGAAACCTCTTCATTAATTCATACACTTCTGAGCGTGTCCCCTCAAAACGACTCCGGGTCTGTGGACACACACAAAAACACACACACACACACACACACACACACACACACACACACAAACATTTAAGATTTATAGTGTTTGGGGGGGGGGCGACACGGTGGCTCAGTGGGTAGCACTGTCGCCTCACAGCAAGAAGGTCCTGGGTTCGATCCCCAGGTGGGGCGGTCCGGGTCCTTTCTGTGCAGAGTTTGCATGTTCTCCCCGTGTCTGTGTGGGTTTCCTCCGGGAGCTCCGGTTTCCTCCCACAGTCCAAAAACATGCAGTCAGGTGAACGCTGAATTGCCCTATAGGTGAATGGATGTGTGTGTGTGTGTGTGTGTGTGTGTGTGTGTCTGCCCTGCAATGAACTGGCTCCAAGTCCTGGGTGTTACTGTGTGCCTTGCACCCATTGAAAAGCTGGGATAACCCCCCCGAACCGAACCCAACGGCACTGGGATTCGTGTTCAAACTTCAGCTATGTTATCGACTGGCCGGGCGGCTACACAGACATGAAACCGGAGCACCTGGAGTAAACCCACGTGGGTACTGGGAAAACATGCAAACTCCACACAGAAAGGACCCGGACCGCCCCACCTGGGGATCGAACCCAGGACCTTCTTGCTGTGAGGCGACAGTGCTATTCACTTAGCCACCGTGCCGCCCCAATATAAATAGTTTCGACCCCCTGCGGGAAGCCTCACATGAGTTAAGATTGCTTTCTGTAGTGATTCTGAGCACTGTTTATATTTAGAAAATAAAAGCATGCGTGTTCCACACAAACACACAGCTGGCCTTTACACTTCCGCACTACAGGTTATACACACAATAGTAGGTCAATACAACAAAGAGCTGTAGTAAGGACTCTAAAGGGGGACTAGAGAACATCCACCTCATTACAGGAGGAACATGACAAACTCCTTCCAGGCTTTTTCTTTGTCCATGTGACCAACCACAAACTTCCTTTAAGCTTAAAGGCCACTTTCAGGGCAGAAACTCCTTTACTGTGTGGAAGCCTGTAAACCCATGTTTCTATAAAGCGTGCTTGACTGTGTACAGTGTCAGACCTGTTTTTAATCCTTCTAATGTGTATCCAATCCTCCGAACAAATTCCAAATTTGTCGTTTACTAACAAAAGAAGGTCAATGGAACAAAGACCCTGTTTGTTCCCATAGTACCACTTATGGTCTGTAAATGATGTCTATCAATTTAATCATTTCCAGTTCCCTATTATAATTTCTCTGCTGCTTGCACCACCCCTACACTGGCCTGGGAGAGCCACAGACTAGCACCCACAGTAACAGTCCTCTTCTTTACACCAGCCGGCTGCCCTATGTGCACCTTCACTATTTGTGCCAGTATTTGTGCCAATTTTAAGCACCCAGCAAGGTTGGTAGCTCAGCTGAGACCTGAATCTTGGGAGTTAAAGGCCTGAAGTGTACATCAGTTGTTCCCTTCAGCAACCATGATCACTTCAGATTGAACTGCAGCCTTTTCTGTCAAACAAAGCTTCACCAAGTGTTACATAAACAACAGACAAAGTCCAAGCCTGGACTGTGTGCGACACACACTTCATCATTATCCATCACATGACCCGGCTTGACTGGGCCACGTTATTGTTATTGACACCTCACATGTAGTTGTGAAATGCTGCCATAGCAACTGGACAAAGATCAATCAAGCACTGACACACTTTATAGCCCAAAGATGTGGACACTGCTCCTTTACTAAGCCCGATCCTTCGTTTTACGTCAGCGGTCAAGCAGGTGTCATAAATGGAGAGTCCAACAGCGAAGTGTTATGTCTGCAATGCGAGCGTTTCACGAGGCGATAGTAGCAGAGCTGCATTCGTTACTGTAGAATTTTACTATTTATATGGTGTGTGAGTCAAGGATCACACCGGTTTACAAAACAATAACTTTTAATCTGAGTATGAAAACTTCAGGGACCATAACATACAGCGTTACCATGTTACAAGACTGAACGACATCTCAGTATTAAGCACTCTAATTGGCTTAGTTACAACACACCTACAAGTACGGTGGCTCATAAACAAACCAGATATAATTTAACCAAACGATCTACCAATTTGATGCGGCACCTAAAAAAGTTTTTTTTTGTGTTTAGTTTTATTTTGTAAAAATAAAAGAACATTAAGCAATAGCTTGGATGCAGGCAATTTTTCTCCTACAGCACTGCAGAGCTATTCAGTTGTTAAACATTGGATTAATTTGAACAACTGTAATGTACTTGAAGTGTGCACTGTGTGAACAGTATTATCTAGTTCTTATCTAGACAATATCTAGAAAATACAAGTATCGGTTTGAGACTCGGTATCGGATCGGGATCAAAATTAATGATCGGGATCGGGATCGGGAACAAAAAAATGGGATCGGGACATCCCTAGTCCCAACAGTGAGGTGGTGCTTGACCTTTTCGTGTATCCTAAAAATGTATACCGATAAAAAGAGGAACTCACATTTTGAATATTAATCTGAAGGGCTTTTTTGTAATGATCAAAATCCTTGGCCAGCTCGAATCCCTGGTGATAGAAAGTGAAGACGGTCTGAAAGAAAGCCAGCATCTGTGGACAAAAAGAGACATAAATGCCATTAAGCCGATGTTCAGATAAGCATCTATCCTACATAAATGTACAAATTCTACATAAGTGTAATTGTTAGAGGCGTTTTGGTGGCCAGCTGCTCAATAGACACAACTGGCATCTGATCACAGTCTTCAGGTTTTTGCTGAGAAGAAGGCTGTATAAATGTTAGATGCCTCAAAATGCTGCCAACTGAGATGCCTTATTCTGATCAGAATATGTCAGAATACGTTTTTTTTTTTTCACTTTTCATTTACACCACTGGACTACCATGTACTGGCCAATACTACACTTGTCTAGTCTTGTCTCCCTTAATTACTGTTTAGACTGGAAATGCCTTTTGTATTTATTGTAAGTCTTTGTATTTATCATGCTGTTTTTTATTTGCACTGTGTACTGTACTGTCTTGCACTTTTTGTTGCACCCTGGTCCTGGAGGAACGTTGTTTCATTTTATACACCTATACACAGCTGAAATGACAATAAAGCCTCTCTTGAACTCTTGACTGATATTCTGACATAATGACAAGGGAGCGTCGAGCGCATCCTCGACTGCAAAGGCAATCCCAGCATTCAGTGCAGAACAATAAAAGTAGCGCAGTGAGAACATTTTTATAAAGGTATAAAGGTGTACAAGTGTAATTTATTTGCAGATTTGGGTTTGTCAGTGACAATGTAACATTTTGCAGTACACAGATAAAGATGTTAGCTGGCATGCTAGCGGGTTGTGTTGCCTCAGCCCATCAGTTTGAATGGCCGAGGCTAAAACTGCGGCGGTGAGCGAGGACAGCCAATGACGTAATCACTGTAGTGCGTCAAAATAATCTGCCTTCTACAGTTTGATGTCAGTTAGAATCTTCTCTACTTAATTAGGCAGTGGGCAGCGAGGCAGCTCACTAAGTTTTGAGACAGACTTATAATCATCATGTTAGGTGAACTGAAGTGAAGGTGAGCACTCACAGGTTCGACACACTCAAACTTTTTCCTCTCCTGGATTTCCTGCAGTTTGCACACGTACTCCAGCGACTCTTCCTGAAAGCGCTGCCTCATGGTCTCCACCATCACGTCTGCCTGAAAGAGAGAATACAGAGGAGGTGAGAGTCAGAACTATGAAGTGTGAGTCTGAGCAGCATTCTGAAGCATTTTTCCATTGTTCTCAGACTAATTGTCCTGAGCAGGTTTGTGGCAACAGTTTAGGGAAGACCCTTGCCTGTCCCGGTATGACAGTATAAAACACTGTTTGACCAGTTTTGCATACTTTGAGGAGCTTCTAACGGCAATTAAAACACCTTTGGGATGAACTGGAACGCCAATTGTAAAGTCAGGCCTTCTTGACTAACTTTAGTGCCCGACCTCACAAATGTGCAGACATGGTTTTGAAATGAAATATCCAACAAGCTGATAATCAGGTGTCTACATAATTTTGGTGATTCTGTATAATTAAATAATGATCATGGTCATGACAATCAAAACACCCATAAAACATCTAGTTGAAGTCAAAAAGTGACGTGTACTTGTCAGGGAGATGTATGTCATTGTAGTTTTTTTTGTATTTTATTTTCCTTTCATTTTCATACTGGTCAGGGTTGCAGTGAGTCCATTTCCATCAGAAAACTCTGGGTCTAAAGAAGAAGTCAATCCATCAGGGCTTCAGCCATTTCCCCCAGCAGGGCAATAACGCTGCCGAGATTCGAACCCGGACCTCAGCAGTGGTGGGCTAGCATAGTAATAGTGTGACTTATGTCTTGGGGTTTCAGTTATTTCTGCAACAATTACTTAAATTGTTCCAGACTTGAATTACTTAAACATACAGAGTATACACTATATTGCCAAAAGTATTCACTCACCCATCCAAATCATTGAATTCGAGTGTTCCAATTATTTTCATGGTCACAGGTAGGGCTGGGCGATTTTGCCCCTCCAAAAAATCTCGATTGTCGATAACGATTTCGATTTTTTTTGTTCTTGTATAATGCAATTGAAATAAGACTCAGATTACTTTTTTTTGCATTGTAAATTAAAATGACTGCAGAAGTGCAAAAATAGTACCACCACCACCTATAATTATCCTTTTAAGGATCTAAAAATTTATAACAATAACGATCACAATAATTAAAAACAAAATGGAAATCTGAATTATCTATATGCTTTATAAGAATAGCTCACAAACAACTCTTTTTTTTTTTTTTAATAATGTGCAGCAAAACCTTACATTAGGAAAAGGACTAAAAAAAAGTTCTTTACAGGTTTCTTAAAAGAAACACGAGTCTGTGCTGTGCTGTTTCCACCACTGAGTGAGTCTGTATCAGTATCTATACTGGGGGAGGGGGGGTGAAGTAATCACTCAGCTCAGCTTTGATTTTGTCCTCTTGTGATTGGGGGGTGGATGGAGGGGGCCCGTTCTGCTTCTAACTATATAGACTACAACTTCCATGTTTCCACGGACTGTCACATGTCCCCGGTCAGCCAATCCTGATCGCGCTCATCGGCGCCGGAGTTTTGATTCAGTTCAGCGGTGTTCGATTCAGTGAATCTTAATTAAACTCTTCTGTTTGTGTACCATTACCGTGTATAACCCTTGTTGTCTTCCGTTTACTGTTTTAGTTTATCCTCTGGTTTTGGACTCTGACCTGGTTTTGTACACTGTTTTTGCCTTTTTATATTAAACTTTCCCTGATTTATATTCCGCGAGCGTCTGGTCAGTTTCTGCCTCGTGTCATGTTGGTATTTTAGTAAAAATATAAAGTATATAAACAATCGCGATTGTCACATTCTAACATCGGGTGAAAACGTTCATTCTGATTAACCGAATTAATCGTGAAAATCGCCCAGCCCTAGTCACAGGTGTATAAAACCAAGCACCTAGGCATGCAGACTGCTTCTACAAACATTAGTGAAAGAATGGGTCACTCTCAGGAGCTCAGTGAATTCCAGCGTGGAACCGTGATAGGATGCCACCTGTGCAACAAGTCCAGTCGTAAAAAATTTACTAAATATACTAAATATACCAGTCAGTGGTATTATAACAAAGTGGAAGTGATTGGGAATGACAGCAACTCAGATACGTCAGCCAAGTGTTAGGCCACGTAAAATGACAGAGCGGGGTCAGCGGATGCTGAGGCGCATAGTGCGCAGAGGTCGCCAACTTTCTGTAGAGTCAATCACTACAGACCTCCAAACTTCATGTGACCTTCAGATTAGCTCAAAAACAGTGTGTAGAGCTTCATGGAATGGGTTTTCATGGACGGGCAGCTGCATCCAAGCCTTACATCACCAAGCACAATGCAAAGCGTCGGACGCAGTGGTGTAAAGCACGCCACCACTGGACTCTAGAGCAGTGGAGATGTGTTCTCTGGAGTGACGAATCACGCTTCTCCTTCTGGCAATCTGATGGACGAGTCTGGGTTTGGTGGTTGCCAGGAGAACGGTACTTGTCTGACTGCATTGTGCCAAGTGTAAAGTTTGGTGGAGGGGGGATTATGGTGTGGGGTTGTCTTTCAGGAGTTGGGCTCGGCCCCTTAGTTCCAGTGAAAGGAACTCTTAATGCTTCAAGCATACCAAAAGATTTTGGACAATTTCATGCTCCCAACTTTGTGGGAACAGTTTGGGGATGGCCCCTTCCTGTTCCAATATGACTGCGCACCAGTGCACAAAGCAAGGTCCATAAAGATATGGATGAGTGAGTTTGGTGTGGAAGAACTTGACTGGCCTGTACAGAGTCCTGACCTCAACTCGATAGAACACCTTTGGGATGAATTAGAGCGGAGACTGTGAGCCAGGCCTTCTCGTCCAACATCAGTGTCTGACCTCACAAATGCGCTTCTGAAAGAATGGTCAAAAATTCACATAAACACACTCCTAAACCTTGTGGAAAGCCTTCCCAGAAGAGTTGAAGCTGTTATAGCTGCACAGGGTGGGCCGACATCATATTAAACCCTATGGATTAAGAATGGGATGTCACTCAAGTTAATATGTGTGTAAAGGCAGACGAGTGAATACTTTTGGCAATATAGTGTATGTGAAGTACAGAGGGCAGCACCAAAACCACCATCACCAAAATGAAAAGGGTATTAAAAAAATAAATAGCTGTGTAGAGTCTTTTTTTTTTTTTAAGCTAATAAGCACATCCAAACGAAAGGTCGCAAATGAATGTGAGAAAGAAATCTAGCACAAAATCTTCTAGGAAACTGATTAACAACCTTGTGGTTTGTTAAAGCACTAATTAGCATATTGAAGTTGAAATATCAGTATGAAAAGGGTGAGTAACAAACCACACACACTGTACAGGTCAACAGGTCATGCATTACTTATACTAAATGATTAACATTTTATCCAGTGCAGGCTGGTGGAATAGAAATGCAGCTTGTAACCGGTCAGGAATGTATAAACAGTTTACACCAACCATAAATTACTTCTGGACAAGTCTGGAAATGTGCCAGCTAGCAGCTCGTTGCCCCCTGGCTTCGGGCAGTAACAGGCATTTCTAAGATGGAATATTAACACACTGTAAAACTTCAGATCTGAACGTAAACAGCAGTGTGATAAAAATCACCACCCACATTTATACCAACATCATATGAGCCACTGCTCCTAACCTACAACATTGATTTGCTTCCTGTGTTTAGTGTCTACAACACACACACACACGGCACGAAAACACGGGCGTGTCCTACAAGGACATTCGTTTCCCAAAGACATGAGTTCCAAGGTGTTTTACACACTGATCAGGAAGGGCTTTTCACTCTGTGCTGTAGGTGCTTTCTATAAATAATCAATCCTCTCTTATTTCACTTTAATTAATGAAGTTATTTTTAATATCACCAAGCATGTCTGGACAGGATAAAGTCTCATAAGCCCTTATTATTATTATTATTAATATTATTATTATTATTAACAACTTTCTTGCTCCTACCTCCCAACTACCTCTAAGTGAAACACTAAGCTGCCATAAAGAAAACTGTCCTGTAAAGAAATAAAATATAACTGTTTTATTGTATTTAATATAAATCGCTTTCATGCAGAGGAATAAAATAATAATAAAAATTTGAGTAATAATAATAATAATAATAATAATAATAATAACAAAACAACAATAATAAATTGAATAATAATAATAATATATTATAATTAATTTATTTATTAGGATTGCCCTGCGATGGACTGGCACCCCATGCAGGGTGTTACTGTGTGCCTTGCGCCCATTTAAAAGCTGGGATAGGCTCCAGCACCCCCTTCCCGCGACCCTAATTGGATAAGTGGTTAAGAAAGTGAGTAAGTGAGTGAATTTTTTATTAGGATTTTAACGTCATGTTTTACACACTTTGGTTACATTCCTGACAGGACAGGTAGTTACTCGTTACAAGATTCATCAGTTCAAGTCTTTAATGTCAAACACAGTCATGGACAATTTTGTATCTCCTATTCACCTCACTTGCATGTCTTTGGACTGTGGGAGGAAACCAGAGCTCCCGGAGGAAACCCACACAGACACGGGGAGAACATGCAAACTCCACACAGAAAGGACCTGGACCGCTCCAGCTGGGAACTTAGCCCAGGATCTTCTTGCTGTGAGGTGACAGTGCTACCCACTTAGCCACCGTGCTGCCCTAATAATAATAATAAAAACCATGCCGAGCTATCAGGTGTAGCCTCGCACCTGCAAGAACTGAAAGACACAAAACATCCACAGCCCGCAACAGAGAAAGGGGATATAAAAGGAATAGAGCAGAAATGTGAACTGATTGTCACAATACATCAAGCTGCTACGAGCTCCTATGGCAAACAAGTTCTCGAAAAAAGAGAAAAGAAAAGAAACTCAGAACAAGCAGAGAACAGCATAGATCCAAACAAGGGTCTATCTACTAAACAGGCTAAAGGGCCCAAATACACAGCAACAGTGGATAAGTATAACACTGGAACATATAAAGAGTACCGGAATCTGCACTGGAGAAAAACTGTAACGGATAAAGCCCGACATAGAATAGAATGCCTTTATTTGTCATACACTGTATTGCCAAAAGTATTCGCTCATCTGCCTTCACACGCATATGAACCTGAGTGACTCCCATTCTTAATCCATAGGGTTTAATATGATGTCGGCCTGCCCTTTGCAGCTATAACAGCTTCAACTCTTCTGGAAAGGCTTTCCACAAGGGTTAGGAGGTGTGTTCATGGGAATTTGTGCTGCTTTACACCACTGCATCCGACGCTTTGCAATGCGCTTGGTGATGTAAGTCTTGGATGCAGCTGCTCGGCCATGGAAACCCATTCCATGAAGCTCTCTACACACTGTTCTTGAGCTAATCTGAAGACCACATGAAGTTTGGAGGTCTGTAGCGATTGACTACAGAAAGTTGGTGACCTATGCGCACTATGCGCCTGGGCATCCACTGACCCCGCTCTGACATTTTACGTGGCCTACCACTTCGTGGCTGAGATGCTGTCGTTCCCAATCGCTTCCATTTTGTTATAATACCACTGACAGTTGACTGTGGAATATTTAGTAGCAAGGAAATTTTGCGACTGGACTTGTTGCACAGGTGGCATCCTATCACGGTACCACGCTAGAATTCACTGAGCTCCTGAGAGCGACCCATTCTTTCACAAATGTTTGTAGAAGCAGTCTGCATGCCTAGGTGCTTGGTTTTATACACCTGTGGACATGGAAGTGATTGGAACACCTAAATTCAATGATTTGGATGGGTGAGTGAATACTTTTGGCAATATAGTGTATATACATATACTGTAGGTGTACAATACAATGAAATGTGTTTTTTGCATATCCCAGCTTGTTGTTGGAAGTTGCCTTGCTCAAGGGCCCAACAGTGACAGCATGGGAGAGCCGGGACATCATAAAGCCCAGCATCACGATTTGAGAGAAAAGCAGGCAAATCTGAGAGAAAGAAAACGTGTTATAAAGAAACACTCCCATCTGGAGTGAATTAATGCTTAACAAGGCACAGAAGACTATCAGGTAAAAGGAACTCATCAGCACCTTCATGCTCCCACTGCCGGCCATAAATGGCACAGCAGATGGGCATGATTCTGTGCATAATGTCTTCCTGCTAATCTCCTCAGCAGGTGGGCTCATTACAAATAATAATTCAGTAAAATATAAACAATGATTTAAAAACATTTACGTGCAAGTTTATATTTAGTTTTTCACATCTTATTAGTGTGTGATTAACATAAGAACATGGATATAAAACCTCATGTAACTGCGGTTCCTTCTTCTTTGCTGACATGTTCAGGAGTTTCTCCAGTGATGTGTAGTACTTCTCTGTTTCCTTCTCATACTTCTTTCTCTCTGTCTAACAGACCAATAACATGGCGTAATGAAACACGACCGGTATAAATAGATGTGAGACTAATACAAAAATGATGACGCAGGAGGGTAATTCAACTCTACATTTCCACATTTAGTGCTGACGTAAAAAAGAAGGAACTGATGAACTAACCTTCGCTGCTCCCAGCTGCTCTTTACGAAATTTCTCAAGAGGTTTCATCAGCGTCTCGGTTATGTTTTTCATCTGTAGAAGAAAAGATCAGAATTAGATACAAGAAAGTAACATGAAAACAAATATCCCAATATCCCCGATCCTAATAATGTCAGTCTCTGCCTACACAAGACATGATTGGCTGTGTCTGAGGGTGGGACAGTCTGAGGGATTTCTCATTACTGATGAGATGGTGAATAATGGAGTGCAGTGTGTGACTCTCCAAACGCGATACTGATCCTTGTGTGAACCCACCACATGCAGGTGAAAAGAAGCGGTTGGCAACTGAACATCTGTCAGTGACTGTAAATGATTTTAAACACCTGTTAAAAGGTTTTGGCTTAAACACTGATGATCAAAATTAGATCTATACAATGTAGTGCAGAAAAACATCTCTAAACACACGACAGGTTGAAGCTTAAGGTGAATGGGCTAGAACAGAAGCTTCCAGAAGATCCCATGGGTTCCACTAATTTTAGCTGGTTGCCAGATTTACAGTTTTTAAACTGTTCAGTAGTTAAATCTTGTGCTGCTGTAACTCAAGATTTCAGTTCTGGACTGACAGTAGTGAAACTCAGTGTGGTCGTGTTATTTAGGTTTGCGCATTGCAGATCCTTTTAGCTAAATACAGTAGACCCTTGAGTTACGAACGGTTTACCATACGAACATTTTGGGTTACGAACGATCTTTTTCAATTTAACGTACAAACAAATTTCGGAGTACGAACCGAAATTCGCGAAACACATGACGTCACACACAAGTTGACTCCGAGCGTCTCTCTCTCTATATATACAGTGAGCGAACATTCGGACAGCGGACGGAGTTTTTTCGGTGTTTTCTTTATATTTTTTAAAATTCAATATTAAAATGTCCCCAGAGAAGATGCAGAGAAGGTGCAGTGGTGAGAAAATCACTGTTTGTTGTTGTTGTATAATTACTCCCGCTAGTAGATGTCACTGTGTATCAGACAGAGGGGACAGTGAGTGAGAGAGAAGAAGGAAGTCGCTGAGTAAAGTATTCTTTCTTTCGTGCTATTACACCTACAACACTTACAATACAACACTAATTCAATTCAATTCGCTTTATTGACATGACAAATGCACATATTTGTATTGTCAAAGCATACATACTGTATATATAGTATATATTCACTATTGAAATAAAGAGAAATATGAGCGTTATCGTTGTTTCTGGTAAATAATTTTATAAAAAAAGAAGGACATTTATTATGGTGTTTGGTACAGCACACGTACTGTACTGAAATGTGATGTGTGTTTTATGTAAAGTACAGTACTACTTTGTATTGTTGTTTATTATTGTTTATTACAGGAATGTCTATCCTATAATTTAAGATTTAAGGGAAAAAATATACTTGTATTTATAACAAAAAAGACCATTTAAGACATTAGAAAGGTTAGGTAAGGGGGTTTGGGAGGTCTGGCACGGATTAATTCTATTTACATTATTTCTTATGGGGAAAATAGGTTTAACTAACGAACATTTTAACTTAAGAACAATCCTTCAGAACCAATTAATATCGTAAGTCAAGGGTCTACTGTACACCATGTGTTCATATTTAAACCGCTGCATCTAAACAATTTCATACTAAAAACTACCCCTGCTGATCACTTTCACTCTCTTTCTCTCATTCTTTTTCACTTTCTCTCATTTTCTCTCTCACTTTTTTTTTATCACTTTCTCTCACACACTTTCTCTGTTCGTCCCACTCACTTGCTGTCCACCCTCTTCCAACCCGTGCAGTCCTAGCGGACCCCTTCTTTTCACCCATGCACTCTGCACAAGCACCTCTATCTGCTAATCAGGGTCCTTGCACAGTGTTTGAAGACCCCACTCACATAGTCCGGTCATCTCTCCCTAGCAGACACGGTGGCCAATTAGAGTCTGCTGCAGGCACTGCCAATTATGCCCGCTAGATGGCGTCCAGCCGACCGGTGGCAATGCCGACTTTCGAACAGAGGAGTTCAGAATCTCGGCACTGGTGTGCTAGCGGAATATCCCGCTGCGCCAGCTGGCCGCCCTGTTTCACTTTTACTCTCACACTTTCTCTCTCTTTGTCCCACTCACTTTCTCTCTCTTTATCCCACTCACTTTCTCTCTCTTTGTCCCACTCACACTTTCTCTCTCTTTGTCCCACTCACACTTTCTCTCTCTTTGTCCTACTCACACTTTCTCTCTCTTTGTCCCACTCACACTTTCTCTCTCTTTGTCCCACTCACACTTTCTCTCTCTTTGTCCTACTCACACTTTCTCTCTCTTTGTCCTACTCACACTTTCTCTCTCTTTGTCCCACTCACACTTTCTCTTTGTCCTACTCACACTTTCTCTCTCTTTGTCCTACTCACACTTTCTCTCTCTTTGTCCCACTCACACTTTCACACTCTTTGTCCCAAACACACTTTCACACTGGTTGTCCCACTCAATTCAATTTGCTTTATTGACATGACAAATTTACATATTTGTATTGTCAAAGCATACATATAGTATATTTAAATATAAAAAAAAAAACACTTTCACTCTCTTTGTCCCACTCACACTTTCACTTTCTCGCTTTCTTTCATTTTCTCTCTCACACTATCTTTCTTTTTATCACTTTCTCTATCTCTCTTACTCTCACTTTCTTTCATTTTCTCTCTCTTACACTCGCACTTTCTCTCTGTTGGTCCCACTCATAATTTCACTCTCTCGCTTTCTTTCATTTCCTCTTTCTTTCACTCTCACACTTTCTCTAGTTGTCCCTCTCACACTTTCACTCTCTCGCTTTCTTTCATTTTCTCTCACACACTTAATCTTTCTTTTCCTCACTTTCACTCTCTCTCACTTTTTAATTTTCTCTCTCACGTTCACTCTCACACTTTCTCTCTCTTTTTGTCCAACTCACACTTTTCACTCTCTCGCTTTCTTATATTTTCTCTCACTTTTCCTCACACTTTCTCTCTGTTATACTTTCATACATTTCTTACATCTCACTTGCACTCTCACATTTTCTCTCTCTCTTATTTTTCTCAATTTTACTCTCTTAATCACACATTTTTGCTTTCTCACATCTCGCTCACTCTCGCTTGTCCTTCTCCGCCTTTCTCTTTCTCTTGTTGTGTTATTTATTCATTTATATATTTGGTGCTCTCTCATCTCCTGCACTCTCTCTTATTATCCCTATCTCTCTGTGTGTGCATTTGTGGGAGTGTGTGTGTGTGTGAACATGTCTGATCCTGTTGGCTCCGTTGCTTCATCATAGTGAATGACATCACCACCCCTGACCAGTGCTTTGACTGGGTGGAGGTTCAGACTTGTCTTTGAAACACTCCAGCTGGTGTGTTTTGAGTTTGGGCAGGGCTATCATGGACTCCACTATGCAAACCCAGATCTGTTTATTGAAAACAAACATGCTGGTTCACTCAAGTCCTCTAACAACACAGATCCAGCATCTACACTCACAACATTGCATTAGGAACACACAGTGATTTCAGATCACTGCACAAAAACACAGTACACTATATGACTAAAAGTATGTGACCATGAACTTGATGAACATCCCAATCCAAGGCTATACCTTCTTTACTCCACTTCTAGAAAGGCTTTCCACAAAAGTCTGGAATGTGTCTGGGGAATTTTGTGCCCATTTTGGCAAAACAGCATTTGGAGGCGAGGCACTGGTGATAGATAAGATGGCAAGGCACACAACTGGAAAATTTTAGCCATTTCATCCCTACTGTGTGCAGGGTAATGGAGCTTCTCTACACCAAACTATGTTTTACAGACTATGCTTTGAGGCAACAGTTTTGGAAAAGCCCACAATTCTAAAACACCTCCAAGCCTACAGTACATAGCCATACAATAACACTTTTGGCCATATGGTATATTACACAAGCCAAAGACACCACATTTTTACCACATAAAAACATCACCCACAAAATTACCCGCCACATTAATTTAATAACTGGTAGTACTACCTTTAGCAACAATAACTGCGACTAAACATGACGAATTCCACTGGCCTGTACAGAGCAGAGATTTTCACAAGTCACAAAATACCAAGTCCGAGTCGAGTAACGAGTCTTTAGGCTAGAGTCAGAGTCAAGTCACGAGTCACAAAATAGTCTGAGTCAAGTCACGAGTCTTTAGGCTAGAGTCCGAGTCAAGTCACAAGTCTTTAGGCTAGAGTCTGAGTCAAGTCACAATTCACAAAATATAAGTCTGAGTCAAGTCACGAGTCTTAAGGCTAGAGTCTGAGTCGAGTCACAATTCACAAAATATAAGTCTGAGTCAAGTCACGAGTCTTAAGGCTAGAGTCTGAGTCGAGTCACAAGTCTTTCGGCTAGAGTCTGAGTCAAGTCACGAGTCAATATTAATATACACAAAACATATTGGAAATGTAGCGTAGAAATAAACAAATAATATGTAAGTTCAGATAAAAAACAACAACCATCATTTGTTTTTCAACAGGACAATGACCCCAAACACACCTCCAGGCTATGTAAGGGCTATTGGACCAAGAAAGAGAGTGATGGAGTGCTGTGTCAGATGACCTGGCCTCCACAATCACCTGACCTAAACCCAATTGAGATGGTTTGGGATGAGCTGGACCCCAGAGTGAAGGCAAAGCAGCCGACAAGTGCCCAGCACCTCTGGGAACTCATTCAAGACTGTTGGAAAACCATTCCAGGTGGCTACCTCATGAAGCTGATTGAGAGAATGCCAAGAGAGTGCAAAGCTGTCATCAAACCAAAATGTGGCTACTTTGAAGAATCTAAAATGTAAAACATATTCCGGTTTGTTTAACACTTTTTTGATTACTACATAACTCCATGTGTGTTCCTTCATAGTTTGGACGTCTTCAGTATTAATCTACAATGTAGAAAATTAAAAAAAAATCAAGGAAAAACAATTGAATGAGAAGGTGTGTCCAAACTTTTGACTGGTACTGTATATATATATACAGGGGTTGGACAAAATAACTGAAACACCTGGTTTTAGACCACAATAATTTATTAGTATGGTGTAGGGCCTCCTTTTGCGGCCAATACAGCGTCAATTCGTCTTGGAAATGACATATACAAGTCCTGCACAGTGGTCAGAGGGATTTTAAGCCATTCTTCTTGCAGGATAGTGGCCAGGTCACTACGTGATGCTGGTGGAGGAAAACGTTTCCTGACTCGCTTCTCCAAAACACCCCAAAGTGGCTCAATAATATTTAGATCTGGTGACTGTGCAGGCCATGGGAGATGTTCAACTTCACTTTCATGTTCATCAAACCAATCTTTCACCAGTCTTGCTGTGTGTATTGGTGCATTGTCATCCTGATACACGGCACCGCCATTGGATGCACATGGTCCTCCAGAATGGTTCGGTAGTCCTTGGCAGTGACGCGCCCATCTAGCACAAGTATTGGGCCAAGGGAATGCCATGATATGGCAGCCCAAACCATCACTGATCCACCCCCATGCTTCACTCTGGGCATGCAACAGTCTGGGTGGTACGCTTCTTTGGGGCTTCTCCACACCGTAACTCTCCCGGATGTGGGGAAAACAGTAAAGGTGGACTCATCAGAGAACAATACATGTTTCACATTGTCCACAGCCCAAGATTTGCGCTCCTTGCACCATTGAAACCGACGTTTGGCATTGACACGAGTGACCAAAGGTTTGGCTATAGTAGCCCGGCCGTGTATATTGACCCTGTGGAGCTCCCGACGGACAGTTCTGGTGGAAACAGGAGAGTTGAGGTGCACATTTAATTCTGCCGTGATTTGGGCAGCCGTGGTTTTATGTTTTTTGGATACAATCCGGGTTAGCACCCGAACATCCCTTTCAGACAGCTTCCTCTTGCGTCCACAGTTAATCCTGTTGGATGTGGTTTGTCCTTCTTGGTGGTATGCTGACATTACCCTGGATACCGTGGCTCTTGATACATCACAAAGACTCGCTGTCTTGGTCACAGATGCGCCAGCAAGACGTGCACCAACAATTTGTCCTCTTTTGAACTCTGGTATGTCACCCATAATGTTGTGTGCATTGCAATATTTTGAGCAAAACTGTGCTCTTACCCTGCTAATTGAACCTTCACACTCTGCTCTTACTGGTGCAATGTGCAATTAATGAAGATTGGCCACCAGACTGGTCCAATTTAGCCATGAAACCTCCCACACTAAAATGACAGGTGTTTCAGTTATTTTGTCCAACCCCTGTATATATATATATATATATATATATATATATATATATATATAAATAATTGATTATCACATGTGACTAACGTTAACACATGCTGATGATAGCGACTCTTGATGTTCACGAGTCATTTTTTGCAAGTCACGAGTCGAGTCAGAGTCATTTAAAATGAGTCAGAGTCGAGTCTGAAGTCGCTGTGTGTCGCAGACTCAAATCCCCATCTCTGATACAGAGCCCTGTCCTCAGCCCAGTTATTACCTTTAGAATGAATTGAGACACAGACATCAGAGCCTTAACCTTAAAATGCTGTTAACCAAACGGGCACAAATACGCACACACACCCTCTGAATATCTTACAGAACTTCATATTAATATCAACGGTTTTTAAACAGGAGATCCAACAAGTCAGCCAGGTGTCCACATACTTTTGGCCACATAGTGTACATGCGTGTAAATATGTGTTATGTAAGGAGTGTAAATGTGCTTGTACAAAACACCAACTCACACTCCTGCAAGCTTGCAAGCTCAAGGGTGCAAACTAACCTCCCAAAAACACTTCCTCTTCCTGTGTGCAACTCCAGCTGTGAACCTGCACATGTGAGTCAAAGACCAGATTCTCACTGGCACACACTTAACTAAACCCAGCAAGCTTTGCTCTAGGCACCTGCAAGAGCCTTGTAGGACAATGAGGACTCAGATGTTCCTCTACACTAAATGTGTCATGTAACACCTTTATACACCACATGGAAATAGGCATAACATTATGACCACTGACAGGTGAAGTGAATAACACTGATTATCTCTTCATCACGGCACCTGTTAGTGGGTGGGATATATTAGGCAGCAAGTGAACATTTTATCCTCAAAGTTGATGTTAGAAGCAGGAAAAATGGACAAGTGTAAGGATTTGAGTTTGACCAGGGCCAAATTGTAATGGCTAGATGACTGGGTCAGAGCATCTCCAAAACTGCAGCTCTTGTGGGGTGTTCCTGGTCTGCAGTGGTCAGCATCTATGAAAAGGAAGGAACAGTGGTAAACCGGCGACAGGGTCATGGGCGGCCAAGGCTCACTGATGCACGTGGGGAGTGAAGGCTGGCCCGTGTGGTCCGATCCAACAGACGAGCTACTGTAGCTCAAATTGCTGAAGAAGTGAATGCTGGTTCTGATAGAAAGGTGTCAGACTCCATGCCTCGACAGATCAGGGCTGTTTTGGTGGCAAAAGGCAGACCAACACAATATTAGGAAGGTGGTCATAATGTAATGCCTTATCAGTGTACACACAAGAACACCTACAGATACAAATCAAAAGACGTGTGTATATTTAAAGTTAATATATTCATTCACTGAAACTGTATTACACAAGTATGCTGTTATATACTGCTACTGTGTTTAATGACACGCATACATACAAGTGCATTTTATTTAAAAAAAGGAGTTATGACCTTTTAATACCACCTCATCATGCCCTCTGTACTACGGAAGATGATTTCAGTTTAATGAACCAATCCCACTTACCATCAGTTCTCTCTGATCTTCCAGATTTCTGAGGAAGGAGGAAAACTCCTGTAAGGACTCATCTGAAACATAAACACATACATCATTTAGGAAATTATTGTCAAAAAGCAATAACCAAAGACAATTTACACCTGTGATATAATACAGTCTAAGACACAGAGTTAAGGGCCTTGATTGAAGGTCCAACAGTGGCAATGTGGAAGTGGTGTGGCTTGAACCAGCAACGTTTCCATTACTAGTTCTGAACCGTAAATGCTGATTTAAAACTACCATTTGATTATTTTAATGACTAGTTCTTTGTTGTGCATTTTTTGCATTGCTGCAATTTGGCCTTTGCTGGTTGCACGACAACCTCCCTGGCCAGGAAGGATGCAGGCTAGATTACGCCTCCTTCGACATGCGTGAATCTGCTAGATGGTGAAAAGGCTATGAGTGAATGGCCGATGCCCTGTGATGGATAGACTGGTGCCCTGGCCAGGTTTTTCTGACCAGGATAAAGTGGCAGACAAAACTAAACTAAAATGAAATGTACACCTGGTCGGTCGTGTATCTACCAGCAGTGGTGTGATGTGTAAAATCACAGACATGAATCAGGAGCTTTAGTTAACGTTTTAGAATGTGGAAGATGTGAGTGACTTTGACCGTAGGATGGTAGTTGGGGCCCGACAATCTGTTTTGAACATTTCACAGCTGATCTTAGATTTTCTATACACAATATTTTCTAAATTTTACACAAATGTAACCCGATGACATAACCACATCGAACAGAGACATCAGTGACATCACCACATCCATCAATGACATTAATGACATCACCATATCTAACAATAACATCAATGACATCAGAGCAGACAGCAATCATAAATGCAGGGGATCAGAAAGGTATTAAACATCACTCACCAATACACTTTTCGTCGTCAGTCTTGGCGTCCCCGATGTACTCAAACTGGAAATCCCCCAAGCACTGGGCAAACTTACGCTGGGCTTGAGAAAGTTCTGCAAAAACCAACAAAAAAAAACCATGAGTGTTTCTGCAACAGGTGGATGATTTTATTTATCCAAAGCATTCAATTATTTGGATGGGTGAGTGAATACTTTTGGCAATATAGTGTACCTGCACAAACGTTTGAATATTTCAAAATGAGACTTTATTAAGCCTCAGTCAGAGGGGGGTTAATATTCCGTGAAATAAAGCAATTAGGCGGTTCGAGGAGATTATATAATACTCTTTGTGTTAATGCTGGACTATTAGGTCCCACATGCTCTATAGTGTTCTATTCTTAAAATCCCGAAGGACGATACAATATTTCCGGCAGCTCATGGGGGAGCATGGGAGGAGGGAACGGGTATTTTAGTATGAGAGTTATGAGTGGTATCCGACCGCGCTGTATCATTAGCTCTGACAGCTGGGACCTCTAAGCAGCCTGTCTTAACCAACAGTACATCAACTGTATTTGAATGCATTATGACAGGATGTTGAAACAATGTGAGACTAAATGAGAGCGAAGGGGGAAGTGAGTTTAAATACGGGATGCACATGTCGTTAAATTCTTTCATTAGTCAATGTTTACCATTTATAGCAAACTTATGATGACTATTCTATATTAAACACATCACTGAGCTCCACATTAACAAAGATTCAGGCTTCTATACACTTGATATAACAAATGTACAAATTGGAAATGGTAGCAAACAAAACTACTCTGAACACAAGATTTCAGCATTCAAAAATTTTTATTATTATGGTTTTACCAGACATGGCACAGTTTTTACACTGGATGCCTTTTTTACCCAATTGTGTTATGCTTCCTCTCTACTGGTGCAGCCCTGATTGAGAAGAGGAAACTGACACATGCCCCCTCCGACACGTTCAGTAGCCGACTGCATTTTTTCACCCGCACGAGTCGAGTTCATATGCCATCAGCCTTGTGTCATGTTGCTCTCGCCTCTAGTGGACTTATAACGAGATGCTGCTTATCTACTTATTATTACACAGGAAATTTGCTCATAAACAACATTTGGCTTACGAGTGAGTGGTTTTAGGACAGACAGAGAAGCCAACCAGGAATTTAATTTAGAAAGTGGTAGAACATGATATTTGAAACTTTTGCGATATTATTTCCCCAAACACCCAAGTTCAGTGCATATCTGTATTTATTTATATAAACTTTTAATTGTTTATACAACTTTTATTCAAGTTTACAAATTTGTGGATTTATAGGGCCCTGTCATTTAAAAACATGGATCTAACAAATGGACAGTCCATTGGATTGCATGTTTAAACAAAACCGAAACTCACTCCATTTAACAAAGTGATTTACTTCAATAAAAACAACCACAATTATTGACACTCCAATTTAATAAAAGTCTCAATAAATCCTTCAAGTACTTGCAGCTTTTCCTGATCTATTTGCCAGCTGAATCAATAACGTAGATCATTTAATCTTGATCTGACATTATTGCACACCCATTCATCTACAGGGACTCAGAGTACAGATCTCAGATCAGCTTTTCTGCTTTTTAAAACAAAACACAAATCTGACCTTACAAATAACACTCTTCAATGTACTGAGCTCGGGTATGAAAAGTAAACGCTTTAAATTATCATCAGGAAATCATCTACCACACATTATGCCTTGTGCACAATAAAAGATTTTTAGTCCCTACCAATTCTAAAAAATAATAATAAAAAGAAAAAGGAGAAGCCATTAACACAAAGTGCTGTATAAAAGTAAATGCCTGATTTCTGACTAACCTTTTTATTCTTATTGTATATTTCAGATATAATGCTAAAAATTTTAATCTGTTTTTCAAAAAGGTAGTATGACAGATCTGTATACGAATAATCCAAGACATATCTAAAGCAATCCAAATGACAAGCAGTGTTAAAGACACCATTTGGTTCGAATCTCGGCTCTACTATTGGTCGGCTGGGCACCATTTAGTGGGCACAATTGGCAGTGTCTGCAGCAGACAAGATTGGCCACCATGTCTACTGAGTGGTTAAAGACCAGACTAAGTGAATAGGGTCTTTAAATGCTGTGCAAGGACCCTGGTTAGCACACCGAGGCGCCTGTGCAGAAGTGGATGAGCCTCATGTGGAAATCCACCGAGGCACGAGTGAAAATGAAGGGGTTGAAGGTTTGCGTACACGGAGGCGTGGAGCAGGCAAATATACCCTCCTCGAATGCAGTCGGGATCCCCAATAGTGGAAGACTATCTGGCTACACTAAATGGGAGAAAATGCATACATTCCGGGATGATCTCATGTTATAAAATACCACTAAAACTACCCCTGTATCCAGTTACAAATAGTGTGAAGGCTTTAGATATCTTGCTTTTAATTAGTGGGACAGTGGGGTATTAATAGGGGCATTTATTCAGCAACTATTTTGGGTGAACATGTGTGAACAGGGTAAGTCATGCATCATTTTTGAAAGTGCAGGTTAAAGTTGATGTTAATATGACTAGGCTAGGTGTTTCCAGTCAACAAACTTAAAAAAAACGGGTATCAACTGGAGTTTCTGCCCAGTAGTGAGGCAGCAGTGACAAAAAGCCATGGCAGTAAGAGTAAACTAACTAGTACGGAGATAAAGATTTAGACAAAATTTAATATCTTGTGGTTGCCATTAGCTAAATAAAATGCTGGGGCTGCCATATTTCAAACAACATGTTGACTTTAGCTAATCAGAAAGCAAGCGAATAAGAATCTGATAACACTGTGTTAAATTTTATATACACTGTATAGTGGTGGTATGTGCAGCTGGCAAATGGGCAAAGTGTTGGCATGGTCTAACCTTACAAACGCAGCTAACGTATTGTTTACGATGACCCGGCTTACTTCACCAGCCTCAAAATAGCAGCACCAGGAAGCAGTTTTTTTGGCATGTGTGAGGTAATGTCTTCCTACATATAGACTAAGTTGGATTACAGCTGCACAGGCGGATGCACAGGCGGATACACGCTGCAACATGCAACACCAACGTGTGTGTGGTTAGTTGTTCTGCTTTACAATACAGCTTTGTACAAATACAACCCACCTATAATTTATTTACATTAATAAATTAAATATATTTTGCGCATCTAATTTTTACCCAATTGTGTTATGCTTCCTCTCCACTGGAGCTGACCCCTGCCGCGATTGAGGAGAGCGAGACTGTCACACGCCCCCTCCAACACGTGTGCAGTAGCCGACTACATCTTTTCACCCGTGCAAGGCGAGTTCATATGCTGATCAGCTTTGTGCACGGAGAGCCATACCCTGATCAGCATTATTCCTCTACTCTGTGCAGATGGCATCAACCAGCCAGCAGAGGTCGTAATTCGCTCAGTTATGAGGTTCCTATCCGGCTCCCTACCCTGTATGAACAACAGCCAATCGTTGTTCATGCAGCCGCCCAGCCCAGCTGAGCTGAGATTTGAGTTTCGATATGATGTATTCCAAATCCCAGCTCTGGTGTGCTAGCATATTTTACCGCTGCGCCACCTGAGTGGCGAAATGGCAAAAAAAAAAATTTTTCATGCATTTTCCTTCCAATTTAGTACACTCAATTTTGTCTTCCGCTGCTGATAGATGCAAGATTGCATCCGAGGAAAGCACGTCACTGTACACGCCTCTTCCGACACGTGCACAGCCCTCCTCTTCTCGCCCCTGCATTCTGCACAGGTGTCTCTTCTGCCAATCAGGGTCCTTACACAGCGTATGAAGACCCACCCACACATAGTCCGGCCCCCACCCTGCAGATACGGTGGCCAATTAGTATCTGCTGCAGGCACTGTCAATTATGCCTGCTAGATGGCGCCCAGCCGACCGGTGGCAACACCGAGTTTCGAACCGAGGAGTTCAGAAACTCAGTGTTGGTGTGCTAGCGGAATATCCCGCTGCGCCACCTGGGCACCCAGAGTTGGCAATTTTTAACAAACTTTATATTAACAACATTAAGCTAAATTTAACTGCATTCATGAACCCAGATTTAGAACTATGACTTAGTCCTTGCTAAAATGTTAAATAAATTTAAAATAATTTAATTTAAATGAACCATAAAATCTACTTTGGGAGGAGAAAATTTGTGGGGAGAATGTAAGGTCATCTGTCCATAAACTGTAGCTGAGGCTTAACTGTAGCAGGAAATACAAAAGCAAGTTTACATCTAAATGGCTGGGAAAAAAAAAAAAACCAGAAGTGAAGTTGTGACGTGTATTTGGCAACAGTCACATTTATGTATTTAGTTGCAGTCATTACTGCTTAACATGGTTTAAGCAGTTTTGTGGGTGGTGGGTCATTACTTTTATTACAAGGGTTTTATGATTTTGTAAATCTGGCACTTGGTTTTCAGTGACCCAGTTTGTCCTGTATTTTGTTTCAGTTTCAATGCACATTCATTGATTATTTTATAAGCTACACCTACCATACAGATAAAATTTGCGGGTATACAATTACTGACTGTAGCCCATCTGTTGCTCTGTACACTTTGTCACCCCCTGTACCCCGTTTACAGATAGAAAGGAACTCCAACAGGACCATCACTGACCAGATGTTATCTGGGTGGTGGACCATTCTCAGTACTGCAATGAAATTAATGTGGTAATGACCACCGATGAGTGTGTTGTACTGGCAGGGAGGCACGGTGGCCAAGTGGGTAGCACTGTCACCTCACAGCAAGTAGGTCCTGGATTCGATCCCAAGGTGGGGAGGTCCGGGTCTTTTCTGTGTGGAGTTTGCATGTTCTCCTCCGGGAGCTACGGTTTCCTCCCACAGTCCAAAGACATGCAAGTGAGGTTAACTGGAGATGCAAAATTGTCCATGACTGTGTTCGATATAACCTTAAGAACTGATGAATCTTGTGTAAGGAGTAATGTGTCTGTCATGAATGTAACCAAAGTGTAAAACATGACGTTAAAATCGTAATAAATAAATAAATAAATGCTGTACTGGCATGAATGTATCAGGAACATGGATGTCAATACTGAGAGGAGAATAGTGCTCCACCCAATAATATAAAGCTAACAGCATCCTGTAATCACATAAACAAACACTAGGGGTAGATTACCACACAAAGTACACCTACAATGAGTGCTAACAGGGTGTGTTCCTAAAAAAGGCCAGTGAGTTTAAACAGTATTTAAAAATTCCAACAACACTGCTGTACTTGATACACTCACACCAGAACAACACACACCGTCAACGCTGGTCCACCACCCAAACATGAGCTGGTCAGCTGGTCATTCCTATAGGGTCTGAGGGGTGGGCAAAGTGTACAGAGCTACAGTGTACAGATGGGCTACAGTCAGTAACAGTGTATTCACAAAATTAATCTGTATAGAGGGTGTGCAGCTTATTAAATAATCTCTAAATGTATGTACAAAACAGGTGTACCTCATAACGTGCTCAGTGGGTGTAAAGAGCCATTCATTTAATAACACAAAGAGGACATACAAATGCAAAAAGCTGTAAGCAAGACCATTCAGTTCCAGAAGCTTCTGTATAACCTGTTTACTGCAGAGATGATAAATAAGGGTTGAGGCAGTATTGCAGTATTGTGAAAACAGAAGTGCTGGCAGATGATGGTTGATTTTTATTTTGGGATAAACATGGAGACCTGTGTTTAAAGTGGCTCAGGCAAAACCACTGAATACACTTTTCTAACTGACTTCAGAATGTATGTTATTGGTAGGGGCCTACTAAATTAAAGTTCCACATTTCACGGCAGTCATTAAATTACATTCATTACAATTAAAGAATCAATAAAAGCTACAATAGAATCAGAATCAGAATATCTTTATTGTCATTATACCAGGTATAACGAAATTAAGGTGCAATACTCTAGTGTTATGAACAATAAACAATACATTTAAAAAACTAGAATTTACAAAAATTACTAACATTTACAGAACTAGAATTTACAAAATTACCAAAATTTACAGAATTTACAAAGACAGCAATACAATAGAACACAAACCTGTTGTCATTTATAATAACAACAATAACAATAACACACAAATAGCACTTCTGTCAGCTGGTGGAAATTGCACATTGCCCTATTTGTAAAACGATAGAACCTGAAATTGCACTGTCCCTTGTGTATAGTGAAATTGCACAGTCCCATGTGTTTGAAAACACCTTAAATAGAGGTATTCAAGGTTCGTACTGCAGTGGGATAAAAGCTATTTCTGAGCCGGTTTGTCCTTGTCCTGATAGTCCTATACCGTCTGCCTGACGGTAATAACTCAAACAGATGGTGGCCGGGGTGAGACTTGTCCATTACAATTTTGTGAGCTCTCTGAAGGCAACGTGACCTGTGTAGGTCCTCCAGGGTGGGTAGAGAGCACCCGATGATTTTCTCTGCAGACCTCACGATCCTCTGTAGTTCTTTTTTGTGTGCTGCAGTGCTACTGGAGAACCACACACAGGGGCCGTGAGTGAGGACGCTCTCTGTGGTTGAACGATAGAAGGACACCAGCAGTCTCTGATCGATGTTATTTCTTCTGAGTGTCCTCAGAAAGTAGAGTCTCTGCTGTGCCTTCTTTATTAGTTCTGTGATGTTCATACCCCAGCACAGCACAGCCTACCTTAATTCTCGTCCGTGTTTGACACATCCTCCTCTGTCCTCATAATTGGTTGTTAGTTTACCACGAGTCGTGTTTTTAGCTGCTTTACACTTCGACATCTTGAACATTTTGTCCGATTAACCGATTGCTAGTGTAACCGAGCGTCTTTAGAGTTTGCTGAGTTTATAAAGAAAGAAATAAACTGTACACAAACTATCGCAGCAGAGAGATGATCAGGAGTGTAGAGAAGCAGACTTTTCCTTTGACTATGGGATCCCCAAAGGGACAAAATGCACTCAATATGTAAACACATACATCAAACATTGTCAGCACACTACACCACAGAAGTCTGTTACACTAACTTAATTACCGTATGATTGCTAAGACCACTTTACATTGCGCTTCATATTTCATACGCTACGTGAATGAAAAATGTTAAATCGCTAAACACAAACCTTAAAATTGCATATGTTACGGGAAACGACTCATTTCACAGTCCGTGTGGATGTCAGTGTCAACGATTACTCGGGTAACTGACAAAGACGTTGTACGAATAATGCTGTTGGTTCTAAATGACGTTTAAGTTCATTTCCAACAGTCAATGCTGGATTTGACAGAGAGCAGAGCTGAAGATCTCTACACAGCTGAGTTGAGGCTCATTCTCAGTGCTCATGGGCCAGATTATTTCAAAAGAAAGTGTGCTGGCATTCAAAGTCGAACAGAATAACTTCAACTTTACAATTATTTAAATAATGAACAACAAAACTATTACACATTAAAAATACCAGCAAAGGCGCCCAGGTGGCGCAGCGGGATATTCCGCTAGCACACCAGCGCAAAGATTCTGAACTCCTTGTTTCGAAACTCAAGGTTGCCACCGGTTGGCTGGGTGCCATCTAGCGGGCATAATTGGCAGTGCCTGCAGCTGACACGTTTCTGCTAGGGTGGGATGACCGGACTATGTGGGCGGGGTCTTCAAACACTGTGTAAGGACCCTGATTGGCAGATAGAGAGGCGCCTAGACTGCAATCGAGAATCCCCCAGCAGCGGAAGACAAATTGACTACAATAAATTGGGAGAAAACAAAATTAAATAGAATAGAATAATAAAATAAAAATAAAAATAGAAAAAAAAAAAAACAGCAGATGCACAAGTCGATCTGTGCGTGACATTAATATTATTGTTATTTTTAATGATGTGGATATTTTGCATCATTATCCAGTAAAAACCTAAAACTCTGCTTATCATCATGTAATAACATTACTAATGTTGTCAGGAAAAGCTTTAATATACCGACTGCACTGCTTGTAATGAACTTTTTGGTATAGACTGTACAAAATCTACATTCTGATGCTGAACTGGTTCTGCTCACAGTGTTTATGATCATCTTACTGTTCTACATCACTGGCATATTCACTATGTTACACTGTTCTTATTGAATGAAGTATGAAGATGTGTTTATATGAAGTGCTGGAGCTTCATATGAAGTGAACTATAATACATAATGACATTTCATAAAAGTCTAGAATACTTTTTCAATTTAACAAAACATCTGAATATTCTCTAACAATCTTTAACTACATCTGTCCCAATTATAACAACTACTGTCTAATATTCAGTTATGTGGTGATGTGGTAAGTTCACCTATCTTGTACGTGCACTTTGTGGGTATACAATTACTGACCGTAGTCCACCTATTACTCTGTACACTTTGTTACCCTCCTATACCTCATTAGCCAATGAAAGGAGAGCCCTATAAAAGCCACACCGACCAGATATTATACATGATGAAGCATGTTTAGCAATGGCACTAGCATGAGAATGACATGGTATGTTGTGATGGTAAAAGTGTATAAGCTACATTTACTCTCTTATCAAGCGTTGTTAAAAGTAAAGATTATGTAGGTTAACATGCTCTTGCTGAAACTTTTTTTCGGAACATGTTGGAACATGTTGCAGGCATTACATTTAGATTGAGTAGAGGTTTAAAAATGTACACTGTCTATATACATTATTGCTGGGTTAAAGAGACAGAGAGAGGACCCAAACTATAGTCAATTATCACCAACAATAGGTTTTATGTGATGTGTTAACCCTCTAGGACTGGGACAGTCCACTACAACTTCAGTCAAAAGCACAGAGTTTGAGAGTTCATGGTCATAGATATTGTGGTGATCTGGGATGTTGGGGGGGGGGAGCTCTCTTGAAGTCCCAAGAGAGCTCTCACTGCTGTATTAGCTTCTAGGTCTCTAATTTAGGTATGCTGTAATAACTGGCAGTCCTGGAGTGTCATGCTATACTTTATATCATATATTTGAAGATATCATATATATGCCACCTGGCAGGATGGAGGTCCCTTTTGATTCTGATTCCTTTCAAGGTTTCTCCCTTGTAATATTTAAGGAGTATTTCCCTGCCACTGTTACCCTCAGCTGCTCATGAAGTCAAGTCAAATCAGGTTTATTTATAAAGCGTCTTCAAAGACCTCAAGTGTTATCCAAGGCGCCGTACAATAAAATCAGATCAATAATAAAACAAATCAGTGACATAAAATACAGTAAAAACATAGCAAAATAAAAATCTATGTAAATAAAACAGTTGGCACAGAAAAAGCCATGCTAAAACCCAACAGCCTGTGAAAATAAGTTGGATTTAAAACAAACAACTGGGGACGCCCTTAATAAAAAGTGACGAGCTGTTCCATAGTTTCGGGGCAGCCACAGAGAAAGCCTGACCACCTTTGGACCTCGTCTGAGTGCGTGGGACAGCTAAAAGCAACTGGTCAGAGGATCCTAAAATTCTGGAGGTAGAATGGGGCAGATAATATTAGATCTATAGGATGGGGCTTTACCGTGGAGCACCTTAAATACGAATAAAATAACCTTAAATTGTACACAGTATTTTACTGGGAGCCAAGGTTTTGGTCCTACAATCTGTACAGTTGCTTTAAAACAATGTCCACTGTAAAAAGCATCCATGCCACAAAATAAAATGACAGTGATCAAATCAGATTTGATAGACCATGTGTTTTTTGCTTTTAGGTCTGTTTGCTACAGAATGTTTTCAGTGTTGGCTCTGTGTTGGCTTAGTGTTGGCATTTTGAGCTGCTTTTTGTGGCATTTAAACTCTGAAGTGCACACAAAAGACACCTTGTTCCATGTGAATTGTGCTTTGTAGGACAGAGAAGCTCACCGATTTGGCGTCTCAGGAGACACACCTCCCTCTTCTCTGTAATTTCGTCTCTACT
Organism: Trichomycterus rosablanca; assembly: GCF_030014385.1. NCBI lineage: Eukaryota > Metazoa > Chordata > Actinopteri > Siluriformes > Trichomycteridae > Trichomycterus > Trichomycterus rosablanca. Next base: position 44,943,715 of record NC_085992.1, read on the forward strand.
ACACCCCCTTTACCTGCCTCGACACCATCTATTAGGATTCTGCCGCACACATATTAGACCGGTTGTAATGTTAGAGCAGGATCATCACCATTATCTTTGTGCTTAATTACCTGCTCTTAAATAAAAGGAGCAAGCTGGTGGCGTTTTGAGAAAAGAGGTTCCATACCAGTAATAGACCTTTGCCACTGACCAGATGCCAGATGTGCTTCCACAGCTGGTGCATAGAAAAAAGCTTGTTTGATGTTGCAAAATCAGTACCAATATCATTGATAGATCAAGAGTGGCATCATTCTATTGGCATGACAACGACTTATAAATAATAATAGAATAACAGATGTTCAGATTATTAATGCTGATTTTTTCAGCTGCTCCTGGATTTAGGGGTCGCCACAGCAAATCATTCTGGTCTGCATACCTAAATTGGAACTGTTTTCCACCAGATGCTCTTCCTGATTCCAACCCTCCAGGCTTGGGACCAGCACTGAGAGCTCACTGACAAGTGCACCTCCCAAAGGCTAGACTGTCAGGCCACCCTCCTCCTAGACATAGCCAATCATGTCTAAGTAGACGCCTGACCAATCGATGGCACTGCTGAGATCTCAGTGGTGATCTCAGAGTACAGTAGACCCTTGAGTTACGAACGGTTTACCATACAAAAATTTTGGGTTACGAACTTAACGTACGAACAAATTTCAGATTACAATCCGAAATTGACTCAGAGCATCTCTCTCTCTATTTATATAAACAGTGAGCAAACATTCGGACAGCGGACAGAGTTTTCTTTATATTTTGTAAAATTCTATATTAAAATGTCCCCAGAGAAGGTGCAGAGAAAGCGTTTTTTGTTGTTGTATAATTACTCCTGCCAGTAGCTGTCACTGTGTATCAGACAGAGGGGACATTGAGTGAGAGAGAAGAAGGAAGTTATTCTTTCGTGAAATTACACCTACAAAATACAACACTATTGAAATAAAAAAGGAAATAATAATAATAATAATTAGGGATGTCCCGATCACGTTTTTTTGTTCCCGATACCGATCCCGATCCGATACGGAGTCTCAAACCGATACTTGTATTTTCTAGATATTGTCTAGATAAGAACTGGATAATACTGTTCACACAGTGCTCACTTTAAGTACATTACAGTTATTCAAATTAATCCAGTGTATATGTTTAACAACTAAATAGCTCTGCAGTGCTGTAGGGAAAAATGCTGCATCCAAGCTATTGCTTAATGTTTTTGTATTTTTACAAAATCAATCAAAATGAGTGAGATAATTACAGTTTTACTAAAAAAAATATGTTTAATGCAGTGATACACTAAAAATGAACAGAAATCTGTGTAGCAGCTTAACTTGAATATAAGAAAAAAAGTTACTTAAAAGCAGTACAGTTAAACCTAAATACCAAAATAAAATGGAAAGGCTCTTTTGTTATGAAGGAAAGCCAGTTTTTAAAGTGCTTGTATTGTGACAATGGTTTGATGGACGTTTCTATGCGAAGTGAGTATGTTTTGACCCTTTGGGGCTTCCATAGTGCATGGAATAGCGTGCTTGACTCTAGCTGTCCGCTATTCGGAACCGTAACAGAAGAAGTTAATAAAGTGTTATGCTTCCGACAATATGTGAATATACCGTGTATTTATTTCTTTATTAAACGAGTGCATCACTACGTTGTTTTGTAAACCGGAGTGATCCTTGACTCACACACCATATAAACAGTAAAATTCTACAGTAATGAACGCAGCTCTGCTCCCACCGCCTCGTGAAACGCTCACATTGCAGACATTACACTTCACTGTTGGACTTGTTTCACTTTCCAATTCAAACTATTTCCACACAGCTGACATGCTGACGTAAAACAAAAGATCGGGATTAGGATCGGGTTTAGTAAAGCTGATTCCGATCAGTTAAAAAATGCCTCGATACGCCCCGATCCCGATCTTTGAGATCGGATCGGGACATCCCTAATAGGACATAAGACATTAAAAAGGTTAGGTAAGAGGGGGGTCTGGCACGGATTAATTCTATTTACATTATTTCTTATGGGAAAAATAGGTTTAACCAACAAACATTTTGACTTAAGAACAGCCCTTCAGAACCAATTAAATACGTAAGTCAAGGGTCCACTGTATCTCAGTGGTAGTAGCTTGCGTATTTTAGCGATTGGATTACCTTCAGCTCTAGTAACAATCTTGTAACATTTAAAACCCTTGCAGCTCATTCAAAATGCAGCTGCCTGTCTGGTTTTTAACCAGCCTAAACACTGCCACATCACCCCACTGCTGCGTTCTCTTCACTGGTTTCCTGTAGCTGCACGCATTCAGTTTAAAACACGGATGTTCGCCTACAAAGCCAAAAATGAACCAGCCCCAAACTACCTTTGAGGTCTAATAAAACACCGCTCTGTACCACGCAACCTCCTAGCCACTAGTCTCACTTGACTTGATCCTCCACCCAGGACTCGAGGAAGACGAGCATCAAGGCTCTTCTCTGTACTGGCACCCAAGTGGTGAAAGGAACTTCCTCTGTCTGTCTCTTGAGGTCTTTAAAAGACGAATAAAAACCTTCATCATTTCTTTACTAAGCACTTAAGCTGACTTGTACTTACTAACGTACTTACTCAACAACTAACTTTGGTTCTAACAGGGTTTTAGCAGATTTGTGGTCTTGGACTGTCGTCTACTTAAACTAGAGTAATGTAATGTTTACTATGGAAGCACTTCTGTAAGTCGCTCTGGTGAGAGCATCTGCTAAATGCCGAAAATGTTAATGTTGTAACTCCAGAACAACTCCTCTTAGCATCTTCTAAAAAATCCACTAATATCTTTCTTACAGCTGTAATTAAATGAAGCTTTGTGTATCTGAGTCAGACACTGAGGAAATGCAAGTGGAAAAAGAGGCGAATGAGCACCCCACCCAGGTAGCTTTCCAAACATTCCTTCTTAAATCCCAGCACGACTGTGGACTCAAACTCACAACCAGCAGCAAAGACAACCAGAGTCTGAAGATGTATAGAATTATTACTTTCTGGCAGGCAGTCACCTTATAGTTTGTATAGGAATGCTAATCCACATTATAAGAAAATTCCAGAAGAGCTGGTGAACGATGAAAAAAGATACTCCCAAGGTTTTAGGACTCCAAGGAACCATGGGGAACCAAAGATCCATGAGGAACCAAGGAAACATGAAGAAACAAGGAGAAACCTTGTTTCTACCCAGAAGTACCCCAGAAAGAACTGGGTCAAATGATAAGTCTAATCTGAAGATTTAACGTGCTTACTAATGTTTGATGGATTGCATTATCCAGGCTAGTACGCTACTTATTTATATATTTATTTATTAGGATTTTAACGTCATGTTTTCCACACTTACGACAGGACAGGTAGTTACTCATTACACAAGATTCATCAGTTCACAAGATTAATGTCAAACACAGTCATGGACAATCTTATATCTTCAATTAACCTGACTGCACATCGTTGGACTGTGGGAGGAAACCGGAGCTCCCGGAGGAAACCCACGCAGACACGTGGAAAACATGCAAACTCCACACAGAAACGACCCGGACCTCCCCACCTGGGGATCGAACCCAGGACCTTCTTGCTGTGAGGCGACAGCGCTACCCACCGAGCCATCGTGCCGCCCTGTTAGCTTAGTAGGCGAAAACTGAAGTGACGTAATCACAGTAATCGCTGTCTGAGTAGTGCATCTAAAAAATCTGCTTTATGAGTCGATGTCTCTGTCTACTTAGGCAGCTGCCAAGGTAGGCAGTAGGCAGCAAGGCAGCTCACTAGGTTTTCAGACAGACTCGTTGTTTCACCTGTGTTATGGAAAACTCCACTGGTGTTGAAAGAGTCAGTGGAGCAACTTTTGTGCAGAGCCTTTAAGAGCCAACTTTTACAAAGACCTTCCTTAGACCTAATCCAGTTAAGCATAAAGTCTGACATGGCAAGACTACGCATTAAAAACGTGCACATCTGGTTGTTTAAAAGTGAGTCACTACTGGATCCCAGAACAAGAACCTTCTCTGGAACCAAGTCTGTGATCAAGAAGTATAAAACTATAAAGAGTACTAGCACAGTCCAGATTCCTTATGCTCGATTACCATATGGTTAGCGATACGGCAGCGATTTTTTGTCTCTTGGTGCTCGAATAGCTGATTGCTTATTGCCCTGAGTTCACAGTGGATGCTTCATCATTACCTGTGGGAGTTGGGTTGCCATGGTTGAACTAAAGCCAAGCAAAATGAATAAATGAATAAATACTGGAAATAAATAAAAATAATGATAATTGTATAATTTTTCCCACTTTTTTCCCCCCAATTTTTCCCCTAATCTAGTCGTGTCCAATTACTCTGATTGCATCCTCTATACTGATTCGAGCCTACACCGCTGACTGAGGACGCCTCTCAACTGACATACGCCCCCTCCGGTACGCACAGTCAGTACAGACTGCATTTTTCACCTGCACGAGTCGAGTTCATACACCGACGGACACTGTGTACGGAGGGCCACACCCCCTTCAGCATTTTTCCTCAGCCCTGTGCAGGCGCTATCAGTCAGCCAGCAGGGGCCGCAGTTGCACCAGTTATGAGGACCTATGATCCGACTTTTTACCCCTAACCCTGAACAACAGCCAATCGTTGTTCATATAGCCGCCCAGTCGGAAGGCAGAGCTGAGATTTGATACGATGTATTCGAAACCCTAACTCTGGTGCGCTAGCGTACTTTACCGCTGCGCCACCTGAGCAGCCAAAAATAATGATAATTTTAAAAATACCAATACTGACTAGTATCTAAAGTGCAAATAAAAAAAATGCCAAAAATCAGAATTCTTCCCACCCAGTTCTTACCAGAAATCAGACGTGTTCTGGCTAAAAATACAAATCCTTGAAGGAAATTGCTCGTCTATAAATTTCATCCCTGTGTAGTCCATCACTGTATGTGCAATCAACATGAACACAAAACTGTAATTGATCTTTGCAATCGCTGCTGTCTACTTGCAGAGATTTTACACAACAATGTGTTTCTTTTCCATCTCTAGTAGGAACTATCCGTTTCACTGAGGCAGGGGGGTACAGCGCGTGCCGCTTTGCTTAAGGCTCAATTTCTGTAGGTAATCACCAGATCACTTTGCTCCTAATTTGCATAAAGTTAAACTTTGCTCGACTATTTTGCATTGCTGACTCCGCCCACTTTAGGCTAGCGTCCGAGTCAAGTCACGAGTCAATATAATAAACACAAAACATATATTGGAAATGTAGCGCAGAAACAAACAAATTTTATATCAAAAGTTTAGATAAAAAACAACAGATTAGCGACTGTATTTTGCCGTTTTACTTAGTGCCTTTACTTTCCTAGTCATTGTGCAAATGAATGTAATTTCCGTAACAAGAAGGTACCAGTTAAAAGCTTAAACTGATAGGTTTTGTTTTCATTACAAAACAAAAGCCGCGATAAATCACAGCACAGCAGCCAAAAAACATCATAACCACTGCTTACCTTAGCTTATGTTCTTCCAGATACTATTAAATTTATAACCGTGTGTCCCATTAGGAATATAATCCATTATTTTGTAAATGTGCTTATAATTAAAAACCTATAAACTTTTCCCGGTTGTGAAGTAAAACACGAACTCGTTAAAAAGCCAATCAAGCGTTTCACTGACACGTCATCTGTGTGACACAAACTAAATAAATGCAAATAACAGCATTTCTTACTAAAAATTCAAATCAGAAGGTCCGATTGGTTCAAAAAGCGCTCATTCAACCATTAGCGCCAATTCTGTAGGAGCGTTCCATTCACCCCAGTTGTTCCTATGAAGTGCACTACGTAGGGTATTCCACCATTTTAAGTGAGATTCCAATCCAAAGGTAACGAAAATGTTCAAATGAAGTGAACTTCAAACTGTGTAGGGAGTAGGGAGCGACGCTTCATCACTATGTCGGAAGCTGGCTGTAACATTTACACATTGCGTGCGTTGCGGGTTAAGACGGCCGGAGCGTTATTAGAGAGCAGAAAATGTATAATAATAATAATTAGATATATATATAATTGTCACACGTAGTTAATGTTAACACATGCTGACACTAGGGACTCGTCGTTTACAAGTCATGAGTTGAGTGCGAGTCATTTGAAACGAGTCCGAGTCGAGTCTGAAGTCGCTGTGTGTCCCCATTCCTGTTTGAATGTAGGGTGAGACTTCACTAATAGAAAGGTTTTATTTAGTGATAAGCACATTAATACAGTCTTGTGTTGTACCCCATCCCTCCAGGACCTAAGCATCTTCTAAAGGGCAGTGGTAGCTCAGCAGTTAAAGTACAGGACAAGTAACGAAGGTCACTGGTTCAAAACCCACATCTGCCAGGTTGCCACTGTTGGGCCCTTGAGCAAGGCCCTTAACCCTCAATTGCTTGCAACGTATACAGTCTCAGTTGTAAGTCGTTTTGGATAAAGGCGTCTGCTAAATGCTGGTGTGGATGAGCACCCCATCCAAACTGCATCCAAGCCAAACACTTTTCTTAAGTCCTAGAATTACTCCAGCAGCAGCTCTATCAGCTCTTACTCTCTGTAAGTTGTCACAGAAAGGCTCTATTTTGTGAAAAGCACAGTAATCTTGTCCTCCGCCCCTCCAGGACCAATTGGATTATCTTCTTTATCTGCTAATGTTTTCCTTACAGCTGTAATTAAATGAAGTTTTGTGTATCTGAGTCAGACACTGGAGAAATGGATGTGGAGAACAGGGGTGAGTGCGGACCCCACCCAGGTTACTTTCTGAGCAAACATTCCTTCTTAAATCCTAGCAATCCCAGCAGCCCGGGTTCAAACACAAAACCAGCAGCAGAAATGGGTACCAAAGTACCAAAGAATCCTTTTATTAAGTACATTTGTGTGAAAAAGTATTTGCCCCTATTTGGTATAGTCACACTTAATGATTTAATTTTTTTTATTAATGTATTTAATAATCGCCCGCTTATAGTCAGGGTCGTGGTGGGTCTGGTTCCACAGGGTCATTCTAGGCTCAAAGCAAGACAATCAATTACAGAGCTTCCACAATCCCTCCCATCTTCCTTCATCCTTCCCTAACAGCACTGCTGAGATTTAAACCTGGATGTAAGTGGTTGTGGGCTAGGGTAATACACCGCTGCACCACTCAAGCACCTGTTGAGTTTAAATTATTATACACATGAAATTACAGTCTGTAAAATCCCTAGAAGTCCAAACTTAAACTTAGACCTGAAGATGGTATGGTATGGTATGGTTCACAGGCACTCACCAAACCTATTTACATTACTGTGGAGCAATAACAGCCTCCATTCTTATTGAAAACAAAATTGGACTGTGTCTAGGGGGAATTTGTTTCCACTGGGTCAAAAGTGGAAGCACTGGAGCTGGTCTTCCCGTGTCCAACACATCCGACTCTTTCAGTGATTCAAAATGTAGCCACAAACATGGTTTCTTATCTACACACATTACCTCACTGCTGCACTTCCTCCACTGGCATCCTGTAGTTTCCCTCAAACTTCCCAGGCATTTCTGCTGGCAGTCTGAGCAACTGTGTCTTTTGCTGTCATTAAATAGCCAGAAGTATGTGGACATCTGACCATGAGTTTGCTGGGGAGCTCATTTTAAAAGCATATGCGTTAATATGGAATTGAACCTTGGATATTTATGTATTTTTAATAAAAAAAAAAAAAAAAAAATGTTTCCCCCAATTTTCTACCCTAATCTAGTCGTGTCCAATTACCCTGAATGCATCCTCTATACTGATTCGACCCTTCACCGCTGACTGAGGACGCCTCTCAACTGGCATACGCCCCCTCCGGCACGTACAGTCAGTACAGACTGCATTTTTCACCTGCACGAGTCCATACACCGACGGGTACTGTGTACGGAGGGCCACACCCCCATCGGCATTATTCATCAGCCCTGTGCAAGCGCCATCAGTCAGCCAGCAGGGGCCACAGTTGCACAAGTTATGAGGACCTATGATCCGACTTTTTACCCCTAACACTGAACAACAGCCAATCGTTGTTCATACTGCCGCCCAGCCTAGTCGGAAAGGCAGAGCTGAGATTCGATACGACGTATTCGAAACCCCAACTCTGGTGCGCTAGCGTACTTTACCGCTGCGCCATCTGAACGGTGATAATTATGAATTTATTTGGATTTTAACGTCATGTTTTACACACTGTGGTTACATTCATGACAGGAACGGTAGTTACTGGTTACACAAGATTCATCAGTTCAAGTTTAATGTCAAACACAGTCATGGACAATTTTGTATCTCCAATTCACCCCACTTGTATGTCTTGTGTGAGGGGGGGAGGAAACCGGAGCTCCTGGAGGAAACCCACACAGACACAGGGATATCATGCAAACTTCACATAGAAAGGACCTGGACCACTCCACCTGGGAATCGCGCCCAGGACTTTCTTGCTGTGATGCGACAACGCTACCCACTGAGCCACCGTGTCACCTGAACCTTGGATAATCTCTACTCTTCAGAAATGACTTTTTATAAGATTTTGGAGTGCGTCTGGTGGATGTGTCTTTAAGAATTTTGTGACTGACTTAATTTTTTTAATAATTTTTTATTAAGGTTGCGTCGTTACTTTTGGTCATATTGTGCATGTGAGAACAGCAGCACTGAGCTGAACATGGTGGTATAAACGTAACATGTGACTGGGTGATTTTTCCACCAACACACATTCCATACAGGTACAAAGAACGACTGTATAACTACAAGCGCTCTTTAACCACAGATGAAGAGAGATTGTATCAAGTAGCTGAACAAATATCTGGGAGAATAATAACTGCTCTATAATGCATTTAAGTGCATTTGCAAGAAAAAGTTTGTAAACCCCATGATTTCTGTGTCATTTACAAGTACATTCAGATCTAATGTTGATTATCAGGATTTCTCAACACTGATTCCTCACATGGACACGCCTGAGGGCATCTGATTTAGATCAGTATCAGTACCTTCAATTAAGAAGCCTAAAGACCCAAACAAAAGACAAGATGTAATGGAGAAACACTATCCACATGGTCGCCAGGAGTCCAAATCTACTTGACAGAACTTGATCATAATCAGCCCGAAAATCACTGCTTGATCAGAAAAGGATTTAAAATTGCACAAATGTTTGTTTGTTTGTTTATTTGGATTTAACGTCTGGTTTTACATTCAAAGTGTATAGGACAGGAAGTACCAGGTACGCAGGTATCAGTTGAAGTTCAATGTCAAACACCATCAGATCAGATTTTTTCATTCGTGATAATGCCTAGTTCACACTACACGACTTTTGCCCTGATATTCGCTCGGCGACTTGTCGGCGCTAGATTTGCCGGCTCGGGAGCAACTCGGCATTCGCTCAGAGATCGAAACTCGGCTCTCAATCACCATGTGTGAACTACTCAACCACTCGATCGCAGAGATGTTCACAAGTCACAAAATACGAGTCCTAGTCTTTAGGCTAGAGTCCGAGTCAAGTCACGAGTCAATATAATAAACACAAAACATATATTGCAAGTGTAGCGTAGAAATAAACAAATAATATGTAAGTTCAGATAAAAAACATCAACAGATTAGCAAACTGTATTTTGCTGTTTTACTTAGTGCCTTTACTTTCCTAGGTACCAGTTAAAAGCTTAAACTGATACATTTTGTTTTCATTGCAAATTACGGCACAGCGGCCAAAATCCAAAACACAGTAAAATATCCATAACCACTGCTTACCTTAGCTTGTTCCAGATGCTATTACATTTATAAGCGTGTGTCCTATTCGGAATATAATCCGTTATTTTGTAAATGTGCTTATAATTAAAAACTTTTCCCGGTTGTGAAGTAAAACACTAACTTGTTAGAAAGCCAATCAAGCGTTTCATTGACAATCATCTGTGTGACGCAAACTAAATAAATACCAATAACAGCATTCCTTACTAAAAATTAAGATCAGAAGGTCTGATTGGTTCAGAAAGCGTTTTTTTCGATCATTAGCGCCAATTCTGTAGAAACATTCCGTTCACATGATCTGTTACTGTGAAGTGCACTACGTAAGTTATTCCACCATTTTAAGTGAGATTCATATTCATAGGAGGGAGTAGGGAGCGACGCTTCATTACTACGCCGGAAGCTGGCTGGAACATTTAGCCATTGTGTGCGGTGCGTGCGTAACCATCTCTGCTCGATCGGAGCGGCTCGCCCAGTGCTCAGCGACTGAAGATAATCTAGCATCCTAGATATCTGGATATGAGTTGGCTGACTGGCAATGAGTGCGATGTCGAACAGCCAATGAGAACGCAAGATATGGGGTAAGGGGAAACACAGGGGAGGAGTTGTAAAAAGGTGGGACAGGGGCAGGGGCACACAGTCAAGTTTTACAGTATTTCTGTCCTTATCGTTCTCTACAAAACATAAGACCAACGTTGCATTGCAAAAAAATATTTAACCTCCAACTCACTATAGAACAATCCATGCTGTTCATGTAGCCAAATCCACTCAGATTCATTTCTTTTTCCTACTTGGTTTTACGCTGCACATCAGCGCACAAACTTTGATCGCTCGCTACTTGTTGACGTGCATTTTTGGACGTGGTATCATTAAACCTCTCGTCACTTCTTGCGTGTCACTTCTTTTGTGACAAAACGTAGTTTGGGTGACCACAGAAGCTCGCCTGCGATTCCAGTTGGTGATAGATGGTGTAGTGTGAAACCCCCTATCGCCGATCAGTCGTGTAGTGTGAAATACACACCGACTTTAAAGACTCCCGATTACAAGAGATCCAGTCGTGTAGTGAGAACTGTACAGCGACCTGACGACTTGGAGTGTAGTGTAGTGTGAACTTGGCATAAGTGTATCTGCTTTGGTTCAGTTGAATATTGCATCCATTGTGTGTGTGTGAGTGTGTGTGTGTGTGTGTGTGTTATTGCTAGTTTTCTTAGTTCTGTGTGGTATTTTGGGCACCTAGTCAGTATTCGTTTAATTGTTCTACATATTTTACAGTATTTTATATGGTTCTTTTGTTGGTTTTTAAGGCCAAGCACCTACATATCCATACTCGCCTACTCGTTCACTTTGGTCATCAGATGCAAACCTACTGCAACAAGTATTTCCCAAAATACTACATACAAAAAAAAATCTAAAAGAACCAGCTTTCTGAACAGTAATCCTTCTTGGGTAATGTTCAGAGAGCCGCTGGATTACAGAATGTGAGATCATTCACAGTGACGTACCTGATAACATCCATTGTGGATTTAGTTCAGAGTCCAGAACTGTATCTGATAGGCTGCAGCAGACAGAGGTGGAGGGAGCGCACACATTTCTTACTTAGATAAAAATAAAAATCCATATCCTGATCAGGGTCAGGGCAGGTAGACAGACAGACAGATAAGTAGACAGGTAAGAATACAGACAGGTGGGTAGATAGGAAGGTGGGTAGACAGACAGGTAGACACACAAATAGGTAGACAGACAGGCAGGTGGACAGACAGGTCGGTAGACAGACAGGCAGGTAGGTAGACAGGTGGGTAGACAGTTATGTAGGTAGTAGGTAGACCGACAAATAGGTAAACAGACAAGTAGGTATGCAGGTAGGTAGACAGACAGGTGGGTAGATAGGTAGACAGGTAGGTAGACAGACAGGTGGATAGATAGGTAGACAGGTAAGTAGACAGACAGGTGGGTAGACAGACAGGTGTGTACACAGGTTGGTAGACAGACAAGTAGACAGACAGGTGGGTAGATAGGTAGGTAGATAGACTGATGAATAGGTAGACAGACAGGTGGGTAGCGAGGTAGACAGACAGATAGGTAGGTAGACATACAGGTTGGTAGGCTGGTAGGTAGACAGACAGGTAGATAGACAGACAGGTAGGTAGTAGGTAGACAGACAGGTGGGTAGAGAGGTAGACAGATAGATAGGAAGGTAGACATACAGGTTGGTAGGCTGGTAGGTAGACAGACAGGTAGATAGACAGACAGGTAGGTAGTAGGTAGACAGACAGGTAGGTAGGCAGACAGGTGGGTGGATAGGTAGGTAGACAGGAAGGTAGGCAGACAAATAGGTAGAAAGACAAATAGGTTCACAGGTAGGCAGGTTCACAGATAGGTAGACAGGCAAGTACACAGGTAGGTAAGACAGACAAGTAAGGTAGGGTAGACAGGAAGGTAGACAGACAAGTAGGTACACAGGTAGGTAGGTAGGGTAGACAGACAGACAGACAGACTGACTGACAGACAGAACTTTAATAATCCCAAAGGAAATTGTTGAATTGTTTAGTTGATGTAAATCTTTTATTTGAAGTAATGATGTAACTGTTCTTTTCTGTAACTGTTGAAGACTGTTGAAGTTGAAGACTGTTGAAGTTGAAGACTGTTGAAGTTGACGACTGTTGAAGTGTGTTTTCACCATTCAAACATGTGAGTTTTCAAAAAAAAAAATCCAGCCAAAAGAACCTAATGCTGAGAGAATGTTTATCCAACATCTGCCAGTAACATGCCTGGTATGAATTACAAGCTGCTCAAACATTTGTGGGACTGTCCATATTCAATCATCATTTCATTCTGTCCCAATCAGGAGACGTACCAAAACATGTAATGGAAACATCTGTAATAAACCAGTGACCTATGGAAAACACACACAGCTCCAGTACCAAAGTTTACTGAAATAGTTTCAAGACTAAAATAAAACCTCATTTTAGTTTTTCTGAAGCAAATTTGACGTTCCAACATTCAATGTTTGTTTTTTTATTATGGTGCTTCTTTCTCCAGGGATCGTTGGTTTTGAGGAGACACATGAAGCACTAGAAGGCAGGACGTATTTTCTCTGTCTACTGGCGTCATCAGGAAACCAGCATATTAATGTGTGGTCAGATATTTTCCACTTGGAAAAGCCTCCCATGAACGGTGCATGGTACCAAGGATCCTGCATTGATTTATGTCCTGTGGTTCACAGTCTGTGGTATCTCACTGGTACAGTCTGAGTCTCACTGGTGGTCCAGCAAACAGATCTGGTTGTTACTCCAATACACACAGAAAATAAAATCTAAATCCATAAATGTTCAACTTCCAACTGTGTAACTTAATCACAAAACTTTAAGACCCTCCACTTTTATTACTTCCACAAATAATAAATACTTCATAATAGTAAAAACCAGCTACAGGGATCAGATCCCAGAAGTTGGTGAGCATGGGTGGCACAGTGGTAAATTATACTAGCCTACCACTGCTGGGATCCAGTTGGCTGTCTACATATAGACATGACTGGCTATGTCCGAGGGGACGGGATGGTTCAGGCCCTGGGATGAATTGCCGTCCTGTCCAGGATGTGTTACTTTTGTTAATGCATTGCGCCAACTGATTCCCATGGCAACCCTGACCAGGATAAAAAGGTAGTATATAATAAAAATGAAATAAAAATAAATAAAAATCCCAGAAGAATAAATGCCAGCTCTAATGATTGCGACAATGAAGCGACAGCAATGCTAGATTTATTTATGCAGCAACAATTAGGACCGCAAAGCTAAACAGCCTCACCCCTCTCGCTAAAATGATGAGCGCAGAGGACATAGTGGGTGTGTTTGAAAACCTAGTGAGCTGCCATGCCAATGAAGCGACAGCAATGCTAGATTTATTTATGCAGCAACAATTAGGACCGCAAAGCTAAACAGCCTCACCCCTCTCGCTAAAATGATGAGCGCAGAGGACATAGTGGGTGTGTTTGAAAACCTAGTGAGCTGCCATGCTGTCTTACTGTCTACATAAGCAGCTGCCTAAGTAGAGAGGATTCTAAAAAGTCATCGACTTATAAGGCAGGTTATTCGAACGCGGTACTTAGACAGCGATTCCATCAGTTTTTGCTTACTAAGCCAACGCAGTTAGCATCATGCCATTCAAACCAATGGGATGGGGTGGCACAATGCGCTAGCATGTCAACTAACATCTCCCTCAGTGTACCGAAAACGGTTACATTCGCTGACAAGTCCGAATTTGCAAATAAACGACACTTGTGCACCCACTCTCACTCACTTTCTTAACCGCTTATCCAATTAGGGTCGCGGGGTGCTGGAGCCTATCCCAGCTTTTCAATGGGTGCAAGACACACAGTAACACCCTGGACAGGGTGCCAGTCCATCGCAGGGCAGACACATACACACGGCCATTCACCTATAGGGCAATTCAGTGTCTCCAATTAACCTGACTGCATGTTTCTGGACTGTGGGAGGAAACCGGAGCTCCCGAAGGAAACCCACGCGGACACGGGGAGAACATGCAAACTCCACACAGAAAGGACCCGGACCGCCCCGCCTGGGGATCGAACCCAGGACCTCCTTGCTGTGAGGCGACAGTGCTACCCACTGAGCCACCGTGCCGCCCTTGGTGTCGAAACCCGACACTTGTTCACGTTTATACAAATTAAAAATCAATAATAATTTATTTACGTTTGAAAATATCTCCGCTGGTTGCTCCACATCTGTCCGCCATATTTTGTTTTGTAACCTTTCTGTATCATGTCTCGTAGCTGTCTGTACCAGATAACTACAGTTTACACCAAAATCTTCACTAGAAAACCCCAAACATGCAGAGTGATCCATCAGCGGCCCTGACGATCATCTTCATGCCTCTTTTTCCGACAATCACCCAGCAAATTCAATTCAACCTTAGTAGAAAACAAAACCGTCAGTCATGCTCATTGATTTAATCTTGTTTTACATTGTATCCGATAGCACAGCTAATAAAATTAGCCTTAGCTTACGTGCAGCGCTGCTCAGAGTGAAGCGTAGTATAAAATCTAAACAAATGACATTCTTTTTAATCTCCTGTCTGGTCTGTGCATCCAGATGATCTTAAACAAAGCTGGCACCGTACGTACATCAGCAGCACCTGCGGCCCAAAATAGATAAACCGGTGTGTTTGAATAAGACGAACGCTGCCGGGCTGGATTAAATATCCGATCCAGCTCAAGATAAGACAAAGACCTTTTCCAGAGCTCCTCAGGTCCTTCTAAAGACACGACAGGAACAAACAATGGAAAGTGTTCAGATCCACTGCAGAAAGCAGCAGCTCTTTCCATGACTTCAGGGCTTGAACAATATCGGTTGACCGACTATCTGTAAATATGCAGGGCACAGAGCCACCAGCGGGTTCAGAGTGAAATCTAGTCCTGTCCTCATGTGGCATGATTACTGTCCCGACAGGGGATGCACCCGACAGCAGGTGTGCACATTTCAGCATCACACTACTGCTGGGTAACACTATAATTAGGGTCCTACTAAATCCACAGCAAAATGTGCTGATTTCACAGATTTATGAACAAAAGTGCCACATTTTACAACAGTAATTAAACACTCATAAATTAAATGATAGTATAAATTAGGGCTGGCACCGATCCGATACTCTGTATACCCTAGCTACCTACTCTACTATACCCTAGCATTGTACACTTAACATTCTTAAAGGGCCAGACAATATATATGTAATTCACATTACATGACAAGTGTCGTTTATTGCCACTCATGCTTGATGACATCATTAACATGTGCCACTGATCTACAACTCATCCGCAACAGCCATTCAGAAATTAAAACACACTGATCTACTTAAACTGTTAGCATTTAAAAAAAATCATCTACTACTGCAACATCTAAAAACACTGTTTAAACACTATAGAAATCGCTTTATAAATCACTTCATAAATGATAAATGGGTCTTGTCCAGGTTTGGAGATCTCTCACATCCTCAACCATTAATCCATTAGTGTTATAAAATAAAACAAACTACATCGTTTCACGTTTAGCCACAGACGTTCTCTTCAAAATCCAGCAAGGTTTTTAATAAGCGCGCTTTGGTTTTTAATAATCTAAAAACATGACAGAATCTCTGCATTAATTCTAATTGGTCCATCGTGTTTGATTGACATCCACATCTTCCAATTGTAGACACTTTTGTTAAACAAGCCAAAAATGCTGCTAAATGTTCTGTGTGTAAAAGTTAAAATAAAAACAGCAGTTTTGTATAAGTGTGATGTTGTAGGTTCTGTATTTATTCCTTTAGAATATTAGTTTTACAGTCTGAGCATTGTTATTTAGATAGCTAGTTTAACCATGGTGCATTGAGACATGTATTATTACCGCTTAGTTGTTTGAGAGGAGAAATGACGGTATCGGATTGGTATCGGTATCGGCAGATACTCAATTTGCGGTATCGGTATCGGACATAAAAAAGTGGTATCCAGTCAGCCCTAGTATAAACTAGCTCATACTTTCGTGGCTTGAGATCTACTATTTCAGTCGACGGGTCATCATGATCTACTTTTTAAGCTTGGTCTTTGAAGCTTTTTTAAATGCACTTCAGTCGCCTATATTGATATTCAGCATTACACAGCAAGCAATGATTTGCACTGAATGGTGTCAGCCAGGTTTATGTAGTCTGGACAGTAGCTGCAGTTGCCAGTTCTCAAGCAGGCTTCCAAGTGTTCATCAGTAAGGGTGGATCAATATTTAGACTGATTCACACAAGTAGGTTGATCCAAAAAATGCTGTCAAATATGTGGCACATTTTCTTATGTTGGGAAATTTCAGTGGCTTCATATGAATGTCAGATTGTAGGTTAAAATTTCTCCGTTAGCTTCTTCCAGGTATGAACAAAACAGCCGTCTTTGCAGTGTTCTAGCCCGAATCGAACCGTTTTTGGTTTCTTCGTGCTTGGTTGCGCACTCATCTTCACAAACAGTGTAGGTTACAAAAGGAAACGTAAAAATGGTGCAAACCTGCTACTGATGAATGAAAACTTTCTAGATTAGCAGTGCTTTAGGCGGGCTGAGGCGTAGCTATGGTAACAAACCGGAAATTAAAGAAACACGCTGGACTAGGGATGTAACGATTCACCACAATACAGTTAATAACCAATTCAAAAATTGCACGATTTAAATCAATTTGACATGTATAATGAATCGATATTCACTTTGAACAGCAGAGGGCACTGGCACTATATACCTCGCCTTGTTGACGTCACTGGCGCTATACGCCTGGTTGCCAAATTTGGGGGTTTTCAGCCAAATTGGGCTTAATTCAAAACTGGTTTGCATAGTTTGTACCTACTTCAGAAATAAAAGGGCATTCATTATTTAGATAAATAAAAGATAATCACAAATACAGTATTTTATTTTATTTTTTTTAAGAGAAATAATAAAAGGAAACGTTGTCATAATTTGTCTTCAGTTTCAGTTTTAAAAAAATCGGTAAAAAAATCGTATTGTGAACCCAGTATCGTGAATCGCATCGCTATTCATGGGTAGAGTGTATCGTTACATCCCTACGCTGGACTGTTTGAATCTACTAGCGTGCACTGTGAGATCGACTGGTAGATCGCGATCGATGTATTAGGCACCCCTAGTATAAATAGAAGCTACAATACACAGCACAGCCTACCTTAGTTCTGTTTTAAAGATGAAAATTCTCGCTCCATCCTCTGCGTCCACAGAATTGGTTGGAAGTTTTCCAAACTCTGTTACCCGAGTCGTGTTCTTTACACTTCAAAATCTTGACATTTTGACTAACCGATTGCTAACTGAATTGCCGTAGGATTGCTAGGACCACCTTATAGTACAAATTAACCAGTAAACGTGAGGCACTTGAACACTACACAAATGAAAAATGTTAAATCCCTAAACACAAACTTTACATTTAGAATTTCACAGCAAATTGCACAAGAATTACACAAAAAATGGCTTATTTCATGGTCCGTGATACAATTTACATGGCCGTGAATTAAATAGGGCCTTAGCTGTAATGCAGGAGTGACCAAACTGTGGCCCGTTACCACTGTTGAAACATGTACAATAAAACTGACCAGCTATTAAGCTGTATTCTAAAAAAGAAACTGCTAGAACTCTTTAAACTCTGGGTGTCGCTATCACATAAAACAAATCTAAAACACTCCCCATCTTCTTTCCCCCAACTCAAAACATTAACATTACACAAACATTACTGTTCCTGAGTTTTCGGATAAACATGGCGACTCCAAAGAAACGAAAACTAGACAGCAAACGCAGAAGATTTCAGACGCGCCGGGAAAAGTTCACTGAGATGCAAATTGTGCTTTTGCTTTTTTTTTCTCCAATTTTCTCCCCAGTTTTCTCCCTCATCTATTCGTATCCAATTACCCTACTTGAGTTACGCTTCACCTCTACCGGTAACAACCCTCCACCTCTGACTGAGGAGCTTCGCAACTGACACACGCCCCCCCTCCGACACACGTGAGCAGTACCGACTGCATCTTTTCACCTGCACGAGGCGAGTTCACGTGCGGATCAGCACTGTGTACGGAGAGCCACACCCTGATCAACGCATTATTCCTTGTCTCTGTGCAGGCGCCATCAATCAGCCAGCAGAGGTTGTAATTGCAGCAGGAACCCTGGTCCAGCTCATCCCACCCTGTGAACAACAGCCAATCGTTGTTCATGTAGCCGCCCAGCCCAGCTGGATGGCAGAGCTAAGATTCGACACAATGTATTCGAAAACCCAGCTCTGGAACGCTAGCGTATGTTACCTGAGCGGCCAAATTTTGCTTATTTAAGCTAACAGCGTCATAATACAATATAAACACATCAGAGAGCTTCATATCAACACGTCTTCGTGCTTTATTTAATAAGAGCAGTGTAAGATAGTGAACGTGGCAGTGATGTAGAACAGTAAGATGAACATAAACACATCACCGTGTTAATCCGCTTTCACAGCTTCAATGTTTTCTCAAGTGAAGGTGGAATATATCACTCGATCTCAAAGACAGCTTTGTTTCCTCTTGTCTTCTTTCTAAGAACATTAATTACACTTTACATTTATCACCCTGCTGCAATGCGTTTTCTACAATGTGTCAGATTTATGTTATTATTATTATTAGAATTCTTTAAGCTAATATTATTGCAGCGTTTTAATCAGAGAGCACCACTGAGGTCCGAGTTAACCCATGCTGGTTCATACGAGAGCACCAGCGTGTTTACACCTCCATCCTCTCCCCAGATCCTTCCTGTTCCATTCACTGACCGTTCTTTTCCAGTCATTCCAGCTAAACTTTTGCTTTTTTTCCTCTCCGGAGAATTCTTTCATCTTTTCCTCCGCCTGTTTTCTCACAAAAGGACAATCCGAAAGGTCACCACAAGCACAGCAACAGCATTATTCTGAACCCCTGAAGGCCAGTTTTTATCAGATTCATTTTCAGCACCTTGTCCTTCTCCTGATCTCACGCAAACTGATTTCAGATTTACACACAGAACTATTTTAAATGATCATTTAATTTATTATGCAACACCTCATTACACATGTAGAAAAGCAATACCCTTTGAATTTAATAAATGGTAGCTTAAAGCTTCTTTGAGCGGTTCAAATAGGTGGAAATCAGATGGCGCTAAATCCAGACTATAAGCATCTCTCAGTCTCGACACCCACACACCGCTTCCAACCAAAATATAATAGTGCGCAAACTTTTTGAAGATCCCTCGTATTTTATACACAATATACAGCCTGAAATGAGCTTGTTAAACGAGCAGTGATAGAGAGATAGATGGATGGATAGATGGATAGATATAGAAAGACAGATGAACATATATAGAGATTATTAGTGCACTTCTGCTTACGTGGGCACAGAGACGTCTTCAGCTGTAATCGTATATAGTTAGAAATGAGGAACTGGAAGGTCATATTACAAAATTAAGGACAATTGTCAACATACATTTCTGAAAACCCACAACAAAGAAGGAACTCAAACTGGTAAAAGAAATCAACTTTCCCAAGATTGAAGATACACTATATGACCAAAAGTATGTGGACATGAGAGGTAATGGCTGGACCCCCATTCCAAAACTATGTACAGTAGACCCTTGACTTACGAATTTAATTGGTTCTGAAGGGCTGTTCTTAAGTCAAAATGTTCGTTAGTTAAACCTGTTTTTCCCATAAGAATTCATGTAAATAGAATGAATCCGTGCCAGACCTCCCAAACCCCCTTACCTAACCTTTCTAATGTCTTAAATGCTCTTTTTTGTTATAAATACAAGTATATTTTCCCTTAATCTTAAAATATAGAATAGACATTCCTGTAATAAACAATAATAACCAACAATACACAGTAGTGCTGTATTTTACCTAAAACACACAGCACATATCAGTACAGTACGTGTGCTGTACCATACAGCATAGAATTTCTGTTCGTAATCCGAAATTTGTTTGTTAAGTTGAAAAAGATCGTTCGTAACCTGAAATGTTCGTATGGTAAACCGTTCGTAACTCAAGGGTTTACTGTGTTTAAATTTAGGCATTATTATGAAGTTGTTCCTCTGCAGCCTCCTTTTTTTAAAATAGGTGATCCACAAGATGTAAGTGTATCCATGGAAGTTTGTATTTATTTAGTAAAACAAATAAAAAACTCAACGATTTGACTATTAATAGTATATAATATTTATTTTATTTGGATTTAATTCCATGTTCAACATGTATTTGTGTCATTTATAGCATTATAGCATTCTACTGATGCCGATCCCCGCCCTGATTGAGGAGAGCGAGACTGACACACGCCCCGCCCCCTCTGACACGTGTGCAATAGCTGACTGCATCTTTTCACCCGCACGAGGCGAGTTCATATGCAGATCAGCTTTGTGTACAGAGAGACACACCCTGATCAACGCAGGGGCCATCAACCAGCCAGCAGAGGTCGTAATTGCCTCATAACTTTCTCGACTGTCTGTAAAGGAATCGTGTCTTTGCATATGTGGATTGTTACTGCCTTTGTAATGTCGTTGTTTGCTACAGTCGTGGCTCTACAAACTGTACAGTATATAGTGTTTTGGTCTGTTCTAAACTGCAGACACGGCTCATTTCCTTGGCATGTTCTTCCAGTGCATATTTTGTCTTCCTCTCTTCATCCTCCATCTGTTTTTGTTTATTTCAGTTATGAGGTCCCTATCCGGCTCCACCCTGTATGAACAACAGCCAATCGTTGTTCATGTAGCTGCCCGCTTGCCGGATGGCAGAGCTGAGTTTCGAAGCGATGAGTTCGAAATGTCAGCTCTGGTGTGCTGGCATGTTTTACTGATGCACCACCTGAGTGGCCTTATGGCTGCAAGATCCGTTAGTGCTGTACTTGTATTTTCTTGAGTAAGGATTTCTTTTATCTTTCTAGGTATGAGTAGTTGCCTTTCTTTCACATATTTAGGGTATTCCATTAGGATGTGCTTTATTGTGATGGTGTTTGGCAAATATCGCAACTTAGGGAGTGTTCTTATTTGTCAGGTGTTAGTGGGTTATTCTGGTGAGTCAAATTCTACATCCTGTGTGTATGACTTGCTCAATACACCTTCCTTGGTGTGTCTGTGTCTTCTTGTTGACGTTTGTATATGAGTGTGTTCTCAAAATCATTACTGTTGCTCTTAGTTCTATGTTGTTCATCTTCACTCCAGCACCTGATTATATAAACGTTTGTCTCATGATTAAGCAGTTATTAAAAAGTACTGGGCCAGGTACCAACGCTGGCACTTTTGTTAGTGGAAAAACTGGTGTTTAAGCTGTGTTTCAATGCCAATGCACATTCAGTAGATTGGAAATACACCAACATCCATCAGTGTGCTGGATATCAGAATGACAGGCCTGAAACAACCCTTTCACTAAGATTTACTAAAAAAAAATCAGATGACGTTTCATGAGTGAGTACAAAATAATAAGTCAAATCAGACAAACAAGGACTGTTTGTAAGAAGAAATTTGGGAAAAACCCCACATCTCCGTCAGGAATCAGACACTTGTTCCACTGAAAGCTGAACTAGTTTCAAAAAAGACGAATGAATGGATGGATATAGAAAGATGGATGGATGGATGGATATAGAAAGATGGATGGATGTAGAGAGATGAATGAATAGATATAGAAATATGGATGGATGGATGGATGGATATAGAAAGATGGATGGATGGATGGATGGAGAGAGATGAATGGATGGATATAGAAAGATGGATGGATGGATGGATATAGAAAGATGGATGGATGGATGTAGCGAGATGAATGGATGGATATAGAAAGATGGATGGATGGATGGATATAGAAAGATGGATGGATGGATATAGAGAGATGGATGGATGGATATAGAACGATGGATGGATGGATGGATATAGAAAGATGGATGGATGGATGGATATAGAAAGATGGATGGATGGATATAGAGAGATGGATGGATGGATATAGAGAGATGGATGGATGGATATAGAAAGATGGATGGATGGATGGATGTAGAGAGATGAATGGATGGATATAGAAAGATGGATGGATGGATGGATATAGAGAGATGGATGGATGGATATAGAAAGATGGATGGATGGATGGATGGATGGATATAGAAAGATGGATGGATGTAGAGAGATGAATGGATGGATATAGAAAGATGGATGGATGGATATAGAAAGATGGATGGATGGATGTAGAGAGATGAATGGATGGATATAGAGAGATGGATGGATGGATATAGAAAGATGGATGGATGGATGGATGTAGAGAGATGAATGGATGGATATAGAAAGATGGATGGATGGATGGATATAGAGAGATGGATGGATGGATATAGAAAGATGGATGGATGGATGGATGGATGGATATAGAAAGATGGATGGATGTAGAGAGATGAATGGATGGATATAGAAAGATGGATGGATGGATATAGAAAGATGGATGGATGGATGTAGAGAGATGAATGGATGGATATAGAAAGATGGATGGATGGATGGATGGATATAGAAAGATGGATGGATGGATATAGAAAGATGGATGGATGTAGAGAGATGAATGGATGGATATAGAAAGATGGATGGATGGATGTAGAGAGATGAATGGATGGATATAGAAAGATGGATGGATGGATATAGAGAGATGGATGGATGGATATAGAAAGATGGATGGATGGATATAGAAAGATGGATGGATGGATGGATGTAGAAAGATGAATGGATGGATATAGAAAGATGGATGGATGGATGGATATAGAGAGATGGATGGATGGATATAGAAAGATGGATGGATGGATGGATGTAGAGAGATGAATGGATGGATATGGAGAGATGGATGGATGGATATAGAAAGATGGATGGATGGATGGATGTAGAGAGATGAATGGATGGATATAGAAAGATGGATGGATGGATGGATATAGAGAGATGGATGGATGGATATAGAAAGATGGATGGATGGATGGATGTAGAGAGATGAATGGATGGATATAGAGAGATGGATGGATGGATGGATGTAGAGAGATGAATGGATGGATATAGAAAGATGGATGGATGGATGGATGTAGAGAGATGAATGGATGGATATAGAAAGATGGATGGATGGATGGATATAGAGAGATGGATGGATGGATATAGAAAGATGGATGGATGGATGGATGTAGAGAGATGAATGGATGGATATAGAGAGATGGATGGATGGATATAGAAAGATGGATGGATGGATGGATATAGAGAGATGGATGGATGGATATAGAGAGATGGATGAATGGATATAGAGAGATGAATGGATGGATATAGAAAGATGGATGGATGGATGGATATAGAGAGATGGATGGATGGATATAGAGAGATGGATGAATGGATATAGAGAGATGAATGGATGGATATAGAAAGATGGATGGATGGATGGATATAGAGAGATGGATGGATGGATATAGAAATATGGATGGATGGATGGATGTAGAGAGATGAATGGATGGATATAGAGAGATGGATGGATGGATATAGAGAGATGGATGGATGGATATAGAGAGATGGATGAATGGATATAGAGAGATGAATGGATGGATATAGAGAGATGGATGGATGGATATAGAAAGATGGATGGATGGATACAGAGAGATGGATGGATACAGAGAGATGAAAGATTTTACATCCATCCAGGGCAGTGATAGCTCAGTGGTTAAGGTACTGGACTAGTAAACAGAAAGTTGCCGGTTCAAGACCCGCCACCACCAAGTTGCCACTGTTGGGTCCCTGAGCAAGGCCCTTAACCCTCAACTGCTCATCGTGTTCAGATCATTGTGTAAGTCGCTTTGGATAAAAGCGTCTGCTAAATGCTGAAAATGAAAATGAAATGAAAATGAAAGATGGATGAATGGATGGATACAGAGAGATGGATGGATGGATGGATATAGAGAGATGGATGGATGGATGGATGGATACAGAGAGATGAATGGATGAATGGATATAGAAAGATGGATGGATATAGAAAGATGGATGAATGAATGGATACAGAGAAATGGATGGATACAGAAAGATGGATGGATGGATGGATATAGAGATGGATGGATGGATAAATGGGTAAATGGATAGATGGATGGTTGGATGAATTTATGGATTCATGGTAGCCCTAATGTAATGCTAATACATTTCTATTTACAGACCCCAAGTCCAAATAAGTTGGGACAGTATGTGAAATGCTAGCAAAAGCAGAAAGCACTCATCTGTTTTCAGTTCATACAGTTTAAAATACGAACCTTTTTTTGTCTCTTTGTACATGTTTATTTTACAGTTGACACCACGTGTGAAATCCTTTCCAAAAGAAAGTGAAAGGGGCACGATTACCACAATGTTGCATCACCTTTACTTTTACCAACACATACTAGTCGTTTAAAGATAGAACATTATGAATGAATCAACCCAGTTTTAGAAGTGAAGCATTTTAGCCAGCAGTGCTATATTGTAAATAATATTTCTATTACACAGAGCCCGAAGCCCTGCTAAAAACAAACTAATGATTCATTTGATAGGTTGTTGGCTCTGTGCGGCTAACGATTAACCACAGATTGTTGGTTATTGGTTAAAGGAATTTGACTTTTGTCATTTGATTTGTTAGAACAGAAAGAAATGCACTGATCAGCCATAACATTAAAACCACCTCCTTGTTTCTACACTCACTGTCCCTTTTATCAGCTTCACTTACCATATAGAAGCACTTTGTAGTTCTACAATTACTGACTGTAGCCCATCTGTTTCTCTACATACCTTTTTAGCCTGCTTTCACCCTGTTCTTTAATGGTCAGGACCCCCACAGGACCACTACAGAGCAGGTATTATTTAGGTGGTGGATAATTCTCAGCACTGCAGTGACACTGACATGGTGGTGGTGTGTTAGTGTGTGTTGTGCTGGTATGAGTGGATCAGACACAGCAACGCTGCTGGAGTTTTTAAATACCGAGTCCACTCACTGTTCACTCTATTAGACACTCCTACCTAGTTGGTTCACCTTGTAGATGTAAAGTCAGAGACGATCACTCATCTATTGCTGCTGTTTGGTCATCTTCTAGACCTTCATCAGTGGTCACAGGACGCTGCACACGGGGAGATGTTGGCTGGATATTTTTGGTTGGTGGACTATTCTTAGTCCAGCAGTGACAGTGAGGTGTTTAAACACTCCTAACACAACACACACTAACACACCACCACCATGTCAGTGTCACTGCAGTGCAGAGAATGATCCACCACCTAAATAATATCTGCTCTGTGGTGGTCCTGACCATTGAAGAACAGCATGAAAGGGGGCTAACAAAGCATGCAGAGAAACAGATGGACTACAGGGAGGTGGTATTAATGTTATGGCTGATCAGTGTATGTTTAAACTGCCACTGAATTTCATAGCCTGTCCAAAATCTATCTTTACAGCTTCATAGCTTAAGTGTTAGGGAGGGGGTTCGATGTTTGTTGTTTGGTTGTGATGTGAAAAAATTCTAAACCTTCACTGAACATGAACATGTGTATCAGATTTAGTTTTAATAAACCACTCAGCAAACCAAACGTTCGGCTGTTAAATATTAGTGATTGAGGCAAAGAAATGAAAATATGTGGAAAAAATGAAGAAAAAAAACTTGGGACGACGCTTGTATTTCTCTACCTGCTGGCTTTTAATATTAAGATATTTTGGGACACCCTGTCAATACCCAGTACTTGTGTGCTTCATATATATATATATATATATATGTTTTTCTATTCTGACTCATTGTAATAAACCACAAGCCTTGTTCAGGAACTCCCCTGATGAAAATCTGCATAGACATTCACGCCAAGTCAGGTCAAGTCAAATAAATGAAACAACGTTACAAAAATCCAGGTCCAAAAACTCCCAACAAGCACGCCTACACCAACAGTGGCAAAGAAAACTCCCTAAATTTAGAAAGAAACTGAAAGGATCCAGAATCAAAAGGAACCTCCGTCTTGCATTACTGATCCAACAATGACCACAAATGAGAAGTACGATGAATTAGAGTGTTCCTCATTCTTCAGTTCAGTCTGTAGTGGAATAAAGTGTAATAATAAGTTTTTGGTAGTGGTGTGTGATACTGCAAAATTTGGTATCGATCCAATACCAAGTAAATACAGGCCCAATATCGCCGATACTGATACCGATACTTTTTACTTATAAAGCAGTTTATTTACTTTCATGTAGGGAAGAGCAGTGTGTCATGATTTATGAGGTGAATGTATCATCAATATGCTTTGACAACTAAATGATTTTGTGTTAATTAGTTAATCAAGTGCATGTAAAAACCTACTACAGTTTTTAAGGTGAATAAAAAGTCATTTTATTAATGTAATAAACTTTAATGAAGTCTGGGGTTTTTGTTCAGAAACAAGTATATTATAAGAAAACATAATTCCCCCTCTCATTGCACTTTCTGGCTTGTATATCTTGTAAAATAAAGTACACAAAAATATTAAAGAACGTCAATTCTTTTTTCAGTGGTTTTTCAAGGTTTTTGTTCATAAGAAATAATATAATAAAACTAAATTTATTCCTTTCACTGCACTAAGTACAGTACAACATTATAACTGAAGAACAAATGTTTTAAAACTTAAAAACTCTTTTTTTAAATTTAATAAAAAATTTTTTAATTCACTGAGAAAATATCCACTTTTTCTCTCTGCCGTTCACTTACTGCTATGTGTATTTTCTCTGTGTCGCGTAGTCACGTGATGACATGACAATAAAACACAGAAGAGCAGGGAGGAGCAAAGTGTACATGTTAGATGTAAAACAGCGGTTTTTGCGCACACACACACACACACACATCTACTTTTTGATAAAACGGGAGGAGCGTACTGAATGTAGCGAAGAAAAAACTGAAACTAAAGTATCGATCCCATCACGCTAGTATTTATCTGATTCCAATACCAACGTTGGTATCGATACTATCGATATTTGGATCGATCCGCCCACCACTAGTTTTTTGGACGGTGTAAGTGCAGCCGCAGCAGATTTCCATCACATCACATCCCATCCCATTACATGCAATGGAAAAATACCTGGGCATAAGTGACAAGTATTCACATTCGGAAATTTACAATGCAAACGATAACAAGTCCACAGACTCGTGTCAGTGAGGAGGATCTGCTAGTTCAGACAGAAAATATTGTACAAGGCACGTCGATTATAAAATGACAAAATTAGCTCATGTTTGTTTGGGTTTATTGCCATATTAGCAACATACTGGCTATATTTATGGCATAGACAGATATTGAAACTGTACATCATTTGTTCAAATCATTTGTTTTATATCAAGTCTGTCTAAAAACTTCAGAATTTTAAAGCCACTCAGGTGGCGCAGCGGTAAAAACACATGCTGCAACCAGAGCTGGGATCTCGAATACATCGTATTGAATCTCAGCTCTGCCTTGCCGGCTGAGGCTGAGCGGCCACATGAACAATGATTGGCCTGTTGTTCAGATGGGCGGGATTAAGCCGGATATGGGTCTCTCTCTGTCAGACTGGTGCAATTATGACCTCTGCTGGCTGATTAGAGGCGCCTACACAGAGATGAGGAAGGAGTGGTCAGCCTAAAAACATTTTTAGAGCCAGAGTCAGTGTTCATGATTCCATAACAAAACACTAGACCTGGAGAGGATACATTTGAATCAATTCAGCAAAGAGGAGTGGAAGCAACCCCCATATAAAAAGTCAGGTGTGGTGCCCAGGTGGATTCTGAACACCTCGGTTCAAATCTTGGCTCTGCCACTGGTAGGCTGGGCGCCAACTAGCGACCATAATTGGCAATACCTGCAGCAGACAATAATTGGCCACTGTGTCTGTGGGATGACCGGACTCAGTGGGTGGAGTCTTAAAACGCTGTGTAAGAACCCTGGTTAGCAGATTCTGTGCAGAAATCATGGAAGAAAAGAAGGTGTCAGCTAGGACTATGTATGCGTCGGAGGGCACGGGAGCAGCAATATACCCTCCTCAAATGCAATCAGGGATCCCCAGCAGCTAAAGACAGACTGAATAGGATAAATCAGGAGATAAAGGTGAGGGAATGCATAAATAAATAGAAAAAAAGTCAGGTGGCACTATTATTTTCACTCCAGAAGAAGAGTCAAACTCTGCAATACATTCAGCTTGGTCGACTGAAACACTTGAACTCTAAACAGGAGGGGTGTATAATCTTTGTACTGTTTTTTTTTTTATATAGGATAAACTAGACTTTGTTTTATGAGCCTTTCACATACTCCTAAAACTCCTTCGGGATTGAGGTTCGTCCTGACCACTGTTAGAAACTCACAAAGACCAACAACATCCTCATTTCATCATCAGCTCATATTCCTGCTCTTATAAAATCAGCCCTTCCTTCAGCACAGCCTTAATGTGATTCTAATGAAAGACTGAAACGGACACTGGCTCGCTCCATACAATGAATGAGGGGTTCGGTTGCCAGATTCAGTCATGGAGAACTTTTCCAGCTCTGCAAAGAGCAAAAACATCTTGACATGTATTGACCCAAACAGAGCAGAGGAGTAAACACACGTCTGTGGCTGTAAACCAGACTTTGCTTGTAGTCTGCTGACGTTTGCCCCTTTTCCATTGCACGGTACCCTACAGTACAATATGGTAGATGTACACAACAAGAACTATTCATGCTGTACCTGATCTGCTATTGGCTATGTTTTCAAGGAGTTTGCAGAAGGTGAGGCTGTAATGACGTTCTCTATCAAATGCTAAGAGCAAATACGCTACAGTAACTGTACACAACAGCAATAACAACAACAGGACAACTGCAAAGGCATTCGTAGCAAAGAGAAAAGATGGCGGAAAACATTAAACATTAAATATGTTATGATTTAGTACAACCCTGAATAACATTTTGAGTAGCTTTGTGGAGAACAACAGAATTAATATTGTCAGATTTAAAAATAGTTATAACTGTAGCAATGTAACGTCATGCATCACGTGACGTTGGTAAAATGGCGGACGTAGTACGTCTGAGGTTGCGTGCACACTGCACACTTGCGTACTGAAGGAGCGTACTGTTTTACCGGCCGAGCAATGTGCACTGCTTCCAATTTAGTACGTACCGTTTACGTATGCGATTCATATGTATATTCATATTCAGATCTTCATATGTACCCACCTCATGCAGGTGAAAAGAAGCGGTCGGTACTGCGCACGTGTCGGAGGGGGTGTGGGAGAACATTTAAAACAGCACAAAAGCAGTGTTTAGCACAAGCACGCACACACACGCAAACTGAATCACTGTCCGAAACGACTCTTTTCAAACGAATTATTCATTAGAATCGAATCAGGGAGCTGTGCTGTTATCTATGGTCAAGATTCATTTGTTACGCTCACTATGGTGTCGTCGTGAATAACTTCATGAATCGGTTAAAAACGGCCTTAAAAACAGCTGTATAAACCAATCAGAGCTTCCGAATTCAGATTCAATTTCAATCTCTCTCTCGATTGGTTGTAAAGGCATAAGTGACAGCTTAGTGAACGAATTACCAGTTTCAGCTTTTTACCGGGAAAGCCGAGAGAATAATTGATCTAGAACGGTTTTCATTCGTTTGGTGGACAAGCGCCTGTTGGAAATGGATTTATATATTCTGGAAATATTCTGGAAACATATAAGGTGACCATCAGGTAAGCAGCGGTTATGATTTTATGCTTCTCTATGGTTGATCTGGGTCGTGATGCTGTTGTTTAACGTGCGCTCTCACTTTGCAATGATAGCAAAGCATTATCAAATAAACTTTTTCGGGATATTTTTGATGCTCATTTATTTGAAGTAAAATGGAGCAGAAATGTGATTGTGAGATTCTGCTGGTTTGTTTGATATAAATATTGTTAATATACAAATACAGCCTGTAATAATACAAAATATAAACACTGTAATTAGTCAGAATTGATCAGAACTACAATGTTTTGTGTTTTTAAGAGAACTTGTAAACAGAATAAGCTGAAATATGAGCAGTGGCCTGCCATTGTACTTTACATTTACAGTATATCGTATCGTATTGAATATGTCGCCACTTCTCAAAAGAATATCGAGATATTACTTTTTTATTTATATTGCCCAGCCCTAGCCCTGACTAGAATCGACAAGCCTGAAGTCCATGACCCTTTTGAAGTTGTGTGAGAAGGAGTGCAAACTACGATAAAGAGGAAACCTCAAGTAACACGAGAGCTTCCTCTGTAACCCCTCACCCGCTGCTGACTTGTTCATGTGTATATGTGTTCCAGTCCTGCACGTCCGCCGCGTTGGACCGTTTCCTTCTGAATGAAGGACTCGGTGACCTTGCATATCCTCTCGGATCTCTGAACGCAGGAAGAGCGACGGTGAAGCCCTACAGAGACCAGCTCACGTTGGCTACTGTTCAATAACAACAAATGATATGTCTTCCTAAATACCCAGGAGCACGGCCGGGCAACATGAACTCACGTGTACATCACAAAAGCTTGTTCCTGCATCAGGACCCACATTTGATTTTATGATTGCAATTTAACCAAAACTAATTAACAATCAGGGTTTATCTGACATTTATCTGCCAAACAAATATACACATGAATGATTTTCAAATTTTTTGGGATAATGTTCGATGAATATACAAATCAAGATGATTTTCTTCCAATCCAAAGGTAACGAAAATGTTCAAATAAACGTTCACACGTTACTAATGTTAACACATGCTGACGCTAGCAACTCTTGTTGTTTACAAGTCATTTTTTGCGAGTCCGAGTCGAGCCTGAAGTCACTGTGTGTGCGACTTACGTGCGACATTTCTGGTGTCTGGGGGTGCTTTTACAGTAAATTTCCCTCTGGGATCAACAAAGTAATTCTGATCCATTTACCTATCTGTCCATCCAGCCGTCTCTCCATATCCATCTATATCTATCCGTCAGTCTCTCTATACTCATCCATCCAGCCTTCTATATCCATCTATAGCTATCCATCCATCAGTCTCTCAATATCAATCTATAGCTATCCATCCATCAGTCTCCTTATTTTCATCCATCCATCCATCCATCAGTCTCTCTATTTCCATCCATCCCTCCCTCTATATCCATCTATAGCTATCCATCCCATCAGTCCATCCATCCATGCATCCATATACAACTTACTATTAGAAAATTCTAGAGAATATAAGGTCATCTGTCCATGAGTTTTACAGAAGCCTTATCAGTCATAAATTAACATGACAGAGTAAACAAGGAGGTGTACAATTTATCAGAAAGAAAATTGTGGATTAATTAATCCTAAAGTGTCCCTTTGCTTAATAGACATGATGGCAAAAATGTGTCCAGTTGTCTTTGGATTCTTACAGAAACTCTTACAGCAGTGAATATGGGTGAGGGTTAGGCTGTATACAACACACAACTGTATAAGAGGAGTTAATGAGCACAGAGCGGGTTGAACTTAAACTAAAGACCTGCCGCTGCCATTCAAAGCAGAACTGCAGAGTCAGCAGAAGGACGCGACGGATGGAAGAGCATGTGGGGACAAAGTAGCATTTACAGTGAGGGAAAAAAACAAGTATTTAAATAATACTCCCAGTGCATTAAATAAACTCCCAGTGCATAATTGTATATGTTTTGTCTATTGATTTTGTATCTACGAATATAAAAACCCAACGTTTTAACAGAAATAAAGACAGATTTGAAATAAACTGATTGTAAATCTATGCTATTACTACAAATACAAAATATTTTCTACAATTTGCTCCTGGAGTCATTATGAAAGATGCTCCAATTGGTTTAACAGGGACAAATTATTAAAGACTTGTATAAAAAAAACCTACAGAGCCATAACAAAAACCTACAACATCCCTCTCAGTACAAACAGGCAGGTAAATCATTTGCAAGTGATGCAAATTTTGACATTTTCCTTTAACCGATACCTGACTGACTTATAGCAACTCATCACAGAGCTTCATATTAACATATCAATGTTCATACTTTATTATAAAAACAATGTAGTGAATGTACCAGTGATGTAGAACAGTAAGATGATCATAAACACCGTGATCAGAACCAGTTTAGCATCAGAATGTAGATTTTATACAGAGTCACTAGCTAACAGTTCATTACAAGCGTTAAAATCATAAAGTGAATAAAGTTTAAGGAATGCCCGTTTCAAGAGAATCTGGCACATGCTAGGGCTGAGCGATATATCGCAAATATCGATATATTTGATATTACTTTTTACACGATTTTGAAAATTACCACATTCGATATATCGAGTATGTCTAGGATATACAGGTTACCATTTGTGAACATTTAAAACGGAGCATAAAAGCGCTACACGGAACGCTTTCCTTCATGTATGAGCGGGACTGAGTCAACAAGTCAGAAACGACTCTTTTCATATGAATTATTCATTGGAATTGAATCAGGGAGCTGTGCTCTTATCTATGGTAAAGATTCCTTTGTTTTGCTCACTCTGTTTCATTTCATTTGTTAAAGAGATTCAGATGTATAAACCAATCAGAGCTTCCGAATTTAGATTTTGGGCAGAATTTCAATCTCTCTCTTCATTGGTTGATGTATAAGTGACAGCTTAGTGAACGAATTACCGGTGAATTACAGTTTCAGCTTTTTAGCCGAGAAAATAAATGATCTAGAAAGGTTTTCATTAGTGCGGTGGATAAACACAGTTAAATATGGATTTTTATATTCTGGAAATATTCTGGAAACATACAAGATGGTCACCAAGGTAGGCAGCGGTTATGATTTTATGCTGCTGTGTGGTTGATCTGGGTCGTGGTGCTGCTGTTTATCGTGCGCTTTTATTTTGCAATGATCAGGATTTTTTTGATGCTCTTTTTTTTTTTTAAGTAAAACGGACAGCTGGAAATAAATATTGTATATATAAATACAAATACAGTCTTATAATAGTACAAAACATAAACACTGTAATTAGTCAGAATGTATCAGAACTACGTATTTTGTGTTTTTAAAATAACTTATAAACAAAATAAGATAAATTATGGGCAGTGGCCAGATTGGGCAGATTACATTATATCGTATCGTATATCGCCACTTCTCAAAAGCATATTTTTTTTAGTCATATCGCCCAGCCCTAGCACATGCAGGCAAAAAGTTTAGGGAAAGCACGCTCCAAGAGGATCTGGCACATGCTGCAGGACAAATAATGCAGGTGAATGAATACGAAAGCAGATTACATAATCCACCAGGCTTTTGTTTAATTTTGTGTCATGCCAATGTCGACTGTGTCCAATGGGCATTCGAGTTCACTGTAAACACACCAAAAGCAAACATGTCACAGTGGTCAACAGGTCAGACTGGATAGAGAACAGTAGCAGGGCTGTGACCATTTACATTTAAGGTATTTAGCAGAGGCTTTATTTAAATCGACTTCCACTTGTTAGCCAATACATGTGGAAGTTAAGGACTTGGCTCAGGGGTTCAACAGTGGTCAACACTGAGCTACCACTGCCCATCACATTTTATGGCAACATAAACCATCACACTGTAGCACAGATGCTCCAATCACTAATCACATTGCTAAAAAATTTTTTTTCTTTTCCTGCTTGTATAACTGATTTACAGACCAATTTACATTTGCTTGTAAGTGACATACACTATATTGCCAAAAGTATGTAAACACCTGACCATTAGCTTGTTGGTCACCCCTTTGCAAAACCATTGGTATCCATAATCCGGCCCTTGGAAGCCCTAGGAAGGCTTTTCAAAAGATTTCAGAGTCTGTGAGAACCTGGCACTAATTTACATCCAAGCCTAACTTGTTAAACCAGGTCACTCATTTTTATGGACAGGGGCACATTCATGCTCTGGCCACGGAGGGCCGTAGACGAGCACCACTGCATCGACACGTTTCTCTACATGCTTTGTTAGCCCTCTTTTATGCTGTTCTTCCACGGTCAGGACCCCCACAGGACCACTACAGAGTAGGTATTATTTGGGTGGTGGATCATTCTTAGCACTGCAGTGACACTGACATGGTGGTGGTGTGTTGGTGTGTGTTGTGCTGGTATAAGTGGATAAGACACAGCAGCGCTGATGGAGTTTTTAAACACCTCACTGTCACTGCTGGACTGGGAATAGTCCACCAACCAAAAATATCCAGCCAACAGCGCCCCGTGGGCAGCGTCCTGTGACCACTTATGAAGGTCTAGAAGACGACCAACTCAAACAGCAGCAATAGATGAGCGATCGTCTCTGACTTTACATCTACAAGGTGGACCAACTAGGTAGGAGTGTCTAATAGAGTGGACAGTGAATGGACACGGTATTTAATAACTCCAGCAGCGATGCTGTGTCTGATCCACTCATACCAGCAGAACACACACTAACACACCACCACCATGTCAGTGTCACTGCAGTGCTGAGAATGATCCACCACCTAAATAATACCTGCACTGTGTTGGTCCTGACCATTGAAGAACAGGGTGAAAGCAGGCTAAAAAGGTATGTAGAGAAACAGATGGACTACAGTCAATAATTGTAGAACTACAAAATGCTTCTATATGGTAAGTGGAGCTGATAAAATGGACAGTGAGTGTAGAAACAAGGAGGTGGTTTTAATGTTATGGCTGATCAGTGTATATAGCAAGGAGTGAAAAGAATCCTTTATGATGTGGCCAGGATTTGTGCAGCAGCGTGTTACCTAGATCAGCCTTTCTCAACCGGGGTGCCGTGGCACCCTGGGGTGCCGTCTGGCTTCGTCAGGGGTGCCGTCAAAAATATTCTGACGTTACTGATATTGAAAATTAAATAAATTTAAAATACAAAAAAGTCAACTTATCATGAAAATGTAGACCATTAGCCGCCTCAAACATCAAAATTTGTCTCCCCATGCTACAACGTGAACGCGGGTTGCATGCGTTGCCTATAGTGATGAGTCGTTTGCGAACGATCCGATTCTATTAAATGGCTCTTTAAAATGAACAAAAGGAACCGAGTCGCGCCTCTGGGAGCCGTTATAATTTATATTTATATTTCTTATCAGCTGTAATTCAACCATTCCGCTTCCATCAGTAGAGGGAATTAATCAGTTGTAATAAGAGCTGTTTATTGTCAAAATTCAAATCACTTTCAGTATCGCGGAGAGAGCAAGTGACACACACACACACACACACACATACAGAGAGAGAGAGAGAGAGAGCTCATTACCTCATTAATGTAAATATTATAATTTTTATTGTTTTTATTAATATTTTATTATTTTTGCACATGTAACTGTTTTGTATATTTGTTCTTTTTTATTATAGAACAAAATAATTTTTATTATTTCTCTCTAACTTGCTTTGGCAATACGAATGTCCTTATTTGTCATGCCAATAAAGCTGCTTTTGAGTTTAAGTATGAGAGCCATAACCGAGCTACAGAAAAACCATGCAGACAATGAGCAGTGCTAGTGGTATAATGACAAATAATTGAGAAATAAACTATAAAAGTTGTTTAATGATGTTAAATCTGATTGGTTCATGGCGTGTATGTTTTAAAGCAGAAACAAACACGGGCTCATCTCTGCACAAGAAAGGATTTTTCTGAAACTGAATGCAATGCAACCACAGTACGTCTCTTCCCAGTAGTGTTTTTGTGTGTTAGCAGTACGAGGGATGCAGAGTGTAAGCTTTTTAATACATTTTAGACTGGGGTGACTTGAGATTTTGAAAACTTTTAAAGGGTGCCGTGACTGAAAAAAGGTTGAGAAACACTGACCTAGATGTCCTGCACTCCCAGAAACTACATTTCCATGGTCCTCTCAGCTGGTATAGAGTTTCTGTAGCAGAATGTTTTACACCCTCATGAAGCACTTCAGGTAGTCATGAAACAGTAAATATTTTACAGAAGGTCCACCAATGCCACAGTTTCTGCAAATACATCAAGAAGTCCAGTGCGTCAACCGTGGTGAACATTAACTGAAGCTCTTGACCTGTGTCTGCATGTTTAATGCATTTTGTTGCTGCCACATGACTGACTGGATCATCAAGAAAAAGAACAGGTGAACAGATGTTGCTAATAAAGTGAGCAGATGTGCTTTTCGGTCCTGAGGTGTCCTGGTTTAGTAGTGGGATATCATCACCCGGTAATAAATAGTTCAAGCAGACATCAGGGGGAGCTTTACAGGACCATGGGTGGCAAACAGGTCTTCTTTAATGCAATGATGACATTATTACTGTGGTGTGATCACTGGAAGTTGTTGGCGAGAGTGATCCCAAAAAATTAAAGTCGTTGATCCTCTACAAAGCCTCCCCTCTGATAAAAAGGGCATTGTGGACTGTTTTCTGATAATCCCAACAATCCATGTTCTGCCAAAATTATCTGACAATATTCCATAGAGCATCTTGAGATGTTACTGAATCCTTGGTTTTCTTTGTATTTAAGTACCCCATGTGAGGGTGTAACTTCAGAGTAGGCAGGTCCGCCACTGGCACCCAGTTCTCTTTACAGACGAGAAGTGAGAGGTTCACACTGAGCCTGCTACATCATCCAGCTTGACCAGTTTGGCAGTGGGTCAGCTGTTAGGTACCAGGATGAAATCCTCAGAACCATTGTCAGACTTAATGCTGGTGCAGTGGGTCCTGGGTTCCTCCTGGTGCAGGACAATGCCCAGCCTCATGTGGCCAGAGTGTGTAGGCAGTTCTTGGATGAAGAAGCCATTAATGCCCTCACGTCCGCCAGACCTGAATCTAATCGAGAACCTTTATATCACATCATAACTTCTTAGTTTTTTTTTTATGCATTTTTCTCCCCATTTTTCCTCCCGATTTAGCACATCAGATTTGTCTTCCGCTGCTGACAGACTCCAGATTTGCATCCAAGGAGAGCACGCCGCTGCCCACGCCTTCTTTACACGTGTACAGCCCTCCTCTTCCCGTCCGGGCTTCCTTCACGGGCGTCTCTTCTGCCAATCAGGGTCCTTACACAGCGTATGAAGACCCACCCACCCACATATAGTCCGGTTCCCACCCTGCAGATACGGTGGCCAATTAGTATCTGCTGCATTATGTCTGTGAGAACCTGGCACTGATTTACATCCAAGCCTAACTTGTTAAACCAGGTCACTCATTTTTATGGACAGGGGCACATTCATGCTCTGGCCACGGAGGGCCGTAGACGAGCACAACTGCATCGACACGTTTCTCTGCATGCTTTGTTAGCCCTCTTTCATGCTGTTCTTCAATGGTCAGGACTCTCAGTTGACCAATTAGTATCTGCTGCAGGCACTGCCAATTATGCCCGCCAGATGGCACCCAGCCGACCGGTAGCAACACCGAGCCTCGAACCCGGGAGTTCAGAAACTCAGCGCTGGTGCGTCAGCGGAATATCACGCTGCGCCACCTGGGCGCCCAATATTATTGTGTCTTGAATCTTTCTTTTAATGCGTTTGGACACTTCACGATAAGCTTGTTGGACGTTCCATTTCCAAAACATATTGTATTAAAACAGAGTGACCTCTATGTGATCTTTTCAGCTATAACAGCCACCACTCTTTTGAGAAGGCTTCTCACAAGACTTTGAAGTATGGTCAAAAAAATTAAAGTTGGTCAAGAAAGCCTTAGTTGATGTTCCAGTTCATTCCAAAACTGTTCAGTGAGGCTCTGTGCCGGACACTGGAGTTTCTTTAAACCGAGCTGTTCTTCATGTCAGGGGTACAGTCCTACTGGAACAAGAAAGAGCCTTGCCTAAACTGCTGCCTTCAACTTGGAAGCATCTAATTTCCTTTATATAAGTGATGTATTACACCTGTTATCAATTGTTGTGGCTGAAACACAAATGAATGTAGGAAATTATAGAAAAAGAAGGAAGAAAAACAATCAATCAATCACGGCAGGGTTCACTGCTTACAGGAACAGAATTTCTGAAAATGTTCCATCAGGTCTGAACAACAGAAACACAAGATCCTTCTCAGCTTCAGACATTTCTCCAACAAGACTAACAACCCCTCAGCAAAACAATAAAAAACAAGACCCAAAAAGGCCTGAAATTCCATTTCTAGATTATATTTTTAGC
This sequence comes from Trichomycterus rosablanca, assembly GCF_030014385.1. Lineage (NCBI taxonomy): Eukaryota > Metazoa > Chordata > Actinopteri > Siluriformes > Trichomycteridae > Trichomycterus > Trichomycterus rosablanca. The sequence goes on from NC_085992.1 coordinate 44,982,004, forward strand.
TTTTTGTGCGATGGCTTTCCAGGAAGCACGTTTGGTAGGTCTGCACCACACCATATAAGCACATGTAAACAAGGAGGTCACTCTACAGATGGTCATAACATGATCCTCTGTTCACACATGATCTACCTCATTTACACTATTACCCATGAAGTGTACGTACCATGACACACTTCAACCTCAAATTAACATCATGTATGAGTTTATAAGCTGCATATAAAGACAGGAAGTATGATGTGGTAGAGAATTAACATGACTGAACCAACCACTCCTGCTAAACAAGCTAGATATTCAAATCAACAGGGATCATGCAAAATCACACAAAATCCAAGCCTAACAGCTCCCCTCTCTCAGAAACAGAAACACTGGCATTCAGTCGTTGGTTTTGTTATTTAAATGTACCTGCAGTGCTAAAATCCACTTCAAATATCCACACGTGATGTCTTACGTCTGTACTTCTAAATATGAGTGGCTCTAAACATGAGCCAAAACATTAGGACCACCCATCTGACCCACCAAGACATGGACTTTACAAGACATCTCAAGGAGTCCTGTGGTACCTGTACTAGGGTATTACAAGCAGGTACTTCAACTTTTGTACCCCTATGCACAAAGAAACTTTATAAAGATGATCCAGTTGTCTTCACAGAGCCCTGACCTTAGTCCTACTGAACAGCTATGAAATGAACAGCCCACGGACTTATGTAAGAATCCTTTTTGTGGATTTTACCTCAGCGTTTAACACCATCATACCAGAACACCTCAAACTGTCTCAGCTCAGTGTGTCCCCCGCCATCTGTCAGTGGATCACCAGCTTTCTGACAGACCGGACACAACAGGTGAGGCTGGGAGATATTACATCTACCATAAGAACTGGTGCACCACAGGGCTGTGTCCTCTCTCCACTGCTATTTTCTCTCTACTCTAATGACTGTACCTCTACAGACCCAACAGTGAATCTTCTAAAGTTTGCAGATGACACTACGATCATTGGACTAATCCAGGATGGAGATGAGTCTGCATATCGGCAGGAGATTGATCGGCTGGTGCTCCGGTGCAGTCAGAACAACCTAGAGCTGAACACACTAAAGACTGTAGAGATGACAGTGGATTTTAAAAAGAAACCTTCGACACTGCTCCCCATCACCATATTCAACAGCACTGTGTCTACCGTGGAGACCTTCAGGTTCTTGGGAACTACTATTTCCAATGACCTAAAGTGGGAGGCCAACACCAACTCCATCCTCAAAAAGGCCCAGCAAAGGATGTACTTTCTGCATCAACTAAGAAAACATGGTTTGCCACAGGAGCTGATGAAACAGTTCTACACCGCAGTCATTGAATCTGTCCTGTGCACATCCATCACAGTGTGGTTCAGTTCAGCCACAAAACAGGACAGATGCAGATTGCAAAGAGTGGTGGATAGAGCGGCAAAAATCATCGGTGCTCCTTTGCCCACCCTTCAGGACTTATACACAACAAGGACCAGAAACCGGGCAGAAAAAATTATCACAGACTTCTCACACCCTGGACACGAACTCTTTAACCTCCTACCCTCTGGCAGGCGCTACAGAGCCCTGAACACAAAATCAAACAGACACTGTAACAGTTTCTTTCCAAATGCCATCAAACTCATCAATAACAATAATTGAACTGCTGTTTACTGTTGTTTACATGCCACACTGCACTTTATACATGCTGTATAATACCGTAACTGCATCTTACCTTACTCAACTATTTATTTTACACTATTTTTATATTTTCTGTACATATGCAAATACTGCTGAACATGTAAATTTGTACATTGTCTACATAGTCTTGTCTGTATTGTTTGTAAATTGTAGAGAGTCTACATAGTCTTGTCTGTATATTGTGTTGTTTGTAAATTGTAGAGAGCTAACAACAGCCGGAAACAAATTCCTTGTGTGTGTAAACATACTTGGCGAATAAAGCTGATTCTTATGAACTGGAACTCTCTACAGATGTTGACCTCCACTCTGGTTGAGGAGAGCCGTAACTAACACACCCCTCCGACACGTGTGCAGTAGCCGACTGCATCTTTTCACCCTCACAAGGCGAGTTCATATGTCGATCAGCTTTGTGTCAGCCCTGATCACACATTATCCCTCGTCTCTGTGCAGGTGCCATCAATCATCCAGCAGAGATCGTAATTGCATCAGTTATGAGGAATCCCCTGCGGCACCCTCCCAAAACAACAAGCCAATCATTGTTCGTGTAGGCGCTCAGCCTGCCGGTAGCAGAGCTGAGATTCTAATCAACGAGTTCGAGATGTCAGCTCTGGTGTGCTAGCACCACAAGCATAGTTTAAAGTCTTGTGAGAAGACTTTTCAATAGAGTGGCTGTAGCTGCAAAGATCACATCGAGATCACTGTATTTAAATACCATTTGCTTTTGAAATAAGATGTCTAGCAAGCTCATGGTCTGGTGTCTGAATACTTTTGGCTATATAGTGTACTTTACCCAGTCGTGTGGCCATAGCAAATTGCTCTTCTGATCAGTGCATGTACACTATATGGCCAAGAGTTCAGGAGTTTCAGTCACACCCATTCCTAACAGGTGTATACAATCAGTTCTAAACTTCCAACACTGTGACAGCTGTTTGAACACCTTTGGAATGAATTGGAACTTTATTGTGTCCATTAATTTAACACAGCATCTGTGAAGCCAGGCTCTTATTTCAGACCTGGTTCCACAGACACACTCCAAAATCTTGAGGAAAGTTCTGCCAAAGGATATGTTATAGCTGTATGTAGGAAAGCAACTTCATCATAATGCTTATGCTGTTAGAATGGGCTTACGACATCATGGTCAGGTGTCCACATACATTATGCCAAATTGTGTATGTCAAGCACACAAATAAAATACTTCAGGTTCTACATTTTAAATGTCCTGGTGTAGATTGCAACTGGTTTTCTTACAAATATTGTTGCCACTGGTTTGGACAATGCAATTTGAAGTAGAAATCATGGTGGGGGGCGCCCAGATGGCGAAGCGGGATATTCCGCTAGCACACCAGCGTTGAGATTCTGAACTCCTTAGTTCGAACCTCGGCTGGGCGCTATCTGGCGGGCATAATTGGCAGTGCCTGCAGCAGACACTAATTGGCCACCGTATCTGCTAGGGTGGAAAGACTGGACTATGTGTGGGAGGGATCTTCATACGCGGGTGTAAGGACCCTGATTGGCAGAAAAGACGACTGTGCAGAATGCGGGGGCGACAAGAGGAGGGCTGTGCACGTGTCGGAAGAGGCGTGGGAAGCAACATGCTCTCCTCTGATGCAATCGAGTATCCCTTAGCAGCGTAAGACAAATTGAGTGTGCTAAATCGGGAGGAAAATAGGGAGAAAATGCATTTAAAAAAAAGAAATCATGGTGTGATTGAAACTTATATGGAAAAAAGCTCCTGTCTCATCTCTGGCAAGGTGCACAATGCTAGATTACACCTGCTCCCAGACTAATCTTGAGGGAAAAAAGGAGAGACAAGCAATCACTTAAAAAGACTGATAAGACGCCCTGAAAGCAGCAGGAACAGCAGTGACATCAAGAACAATAAGCAGTGAACTTCACAGTAATTACAGTAGTACTTTGTAACTCAACGTCCCCTAAACATAAAATATTTGAAACTCAATGCCCTTCGTCGAGAACGTTTCCCTTAAACTAAACGTTTCCCTTAAACTCAGCGTGTTCAGTTTTTTTTTTCTCTTAATTATTACTGCCCATAAGTTTAAGTCATCGCTTGTTGTTTTAGTACAATAAGTCACATTAAGCTTTGTGCACCACCAAACTCCATAGAAAATAGCGGTACAGCCAGCGCAAAAAAAGCGAGAAATTCTTCTCATGTGAATGCACCCTTACTGAACTTGCTAAGGAATACGGTATTCCAAGACCAAGCATCTCTACAATTAAGAAGCATAGGTTAAAGTTAAGGTTGTTTTAGTAAAGTGCAGGTTTTATTGTATTTGTTATTGATTTTTTGAACTGTTTTTCAATTGTATTTCTGTGTTTTTATATTATATTTGTGTTATTTTCAGTGTATAAGTGTCAAATACAATCCCATTATTTTATATTGGCCTAAAATATATGCAGTTCCACGGGACCAAACATCCTTATGGGAAAAAATACCTTGAAACTCAACTTTTGAACTCAATTCCACTCCTAGAACCAATTGGCGTTGAGTTTCAAGGTACCGCTGTATCAAACTTTTAAAACTGGACATTTATTCATTTATTATTTATTTAGATGTTTTATGTGGTGCTTACACAGTGGTTATATTAACGGCAGGATGGTCATTCTCATATTTCAGTTTATGGTCCTTGTCAAGTGTTTTTCTTATATGTTCATCTTTGGATGCGCTCTTTTAGACCATTTTTTTTAACTTGATGATTGTTTTCATTATGGTTTGATTAAATCTTTCTCTTATAGTTATAGGTGTTGCTATAGAGGCTTACAGTATAAGCACTAAGGACATTCAGTTAGTGCATGTTTGATAGAAACAGGTATATGGCATATATAACATTTGAACAAATCAAACAACAATCTACTCTGGTCAGACAAAACTAAACAGAACTTTCAGTAATATTCTAGCTAGGTCACTTTGAAGAATGTGTGTATGATGAGATAGAACCTTCATAATTTTGGGCTTCTTCTCTACAGAGGGTACTGCCACATATGAATGTAGTGAAGCATCACAATGCATTATAATGCTATGTAGCAGCCACTGAGGTCCAGAATCTCTGCATGTTATCAGCTGGCCTAACATCTGTCCTAGGGAGATGGCCAAAGCCCTGCAATGAATTGGCACACTGTTGAGGCCATTTCTGCATCACACCTGTCTCGAGCCCCTATACCCAGAGGAACCCTGACCAGGATGAGCTAGTTCATGCAATAAAAAAAACCCTTTTGTACAAAAAAATCTACAGAAAGGCTGTCAGTCGTCTCCAAGCTTCTCACAGACTGAATGCTTTGTTCTTGTTTTTGTTCAGCTTTGATCATTAAACTATGATGTGTATGTAACACGACCCACTTCACCTTCAAATCAACACCTCGTGAGTTTATTACCTACACGTGATAACAAGAAATCAGGATCAAAGCCAAAATCAACATGACTCAACTAAACACCCTTATATAGCAGTGGAACTGGCAACCATCCTGGACTGGTTTGGGCAAAAGTCCGAAGCACGCTGAAGAAAGTCGATGTTTTGTTGATTAGCCAAGTGAAAGGTTTGTTTGTTTGGATTTTAACGTCATGTTTAACACATATTGTGTCATTTTATGGGATGATTGGTATGATGGAGTCTGCTTATTGTATCTTGTCTTATGCTGGAGTTTTTAAATACCGTGTCCACTCACTGTCCACTCTATTAGACACTCCTACCTAGTTGGTCCACCTTGTAGATGTAAAGTCAGAGACGATCGCTCATCTATTGCTGCTGTTTGAGTCGGTCATCTTCTAGACCTTCATCTATGGTCACAGGACGCTGCCCATGGGGCGCTGTTGGCTGGATATTTTTGGTTGGTGGACTATTCTCAGTCCAGCAGTGACAGTGAGGTGTTTAAAAACTCTATCAGCATTGCTGTGTCTTATCCAGTCATACCAGCACAACACACACTAACACACCACCACCATGTCAGTGTCACTGCAGTGCTGAGAATGATCCACCACCTAAATAATACCTGCTCTGTAGTGGTCCTGTGGGGGTCCTGACCATTGAAGAACCGGTGAAAGCAGGCTAAAAAGGTATGTAGAGAATCAGATGGAGTACAGTCAGTAATTGTAGAACCACAAAGTGCTTCTATATGGTAAGTGGAGCTGATAAAATGGACAGTGAGTGTAGAAACAAGGAGGTGGTTTTAATGTTATGCCTGATCAGTGTAAACACTATATGACTAAACATATTTGGACACCCGACTATAATCTTGTTGGACGTCCCATTTCAAATACAAACCGGTATTATCTCCAAGTGATCTTTTCAGCTATAACAGCAGCCACTCTTCTGAGAAGCCTTCTGTGGGAATTTGTGCCCATTTAGTCAAAAAAGCATTTGAATGCCTGGGCACTGATGATGGTCAAGAAAGCCTCAATGGTGTTCCAGTTCATTCCAAAGTCATTCAGTGTGGCTGAGGTCAGGGCTCTGTGCAGGCTACTAAGTTCCCTGAAACCATGTTCTATCCACCTGTGTTACCTGTCTGTTACAGACTGTTACCACAAAGTTGGAAGCATAAAATGACACCTGTTAGTAATAAGTGTGGCTACAAACCCCTAAACTCACTAAATAGAACAGGTGTCCACATACTTTTTGCCATATGGTGCATTTCTACTAATCTAATGCTAATTTTTTTCAGACAAAAATGTGAAATGATGTAAACAAGGTGGTCATTCCACAGTCTACCATAATAACATGGTTGTGTCGGCACCAGAACGTGCACACATTATGTACGTCACATGAAACCACAGACACTAAGACATTACAGTCTTTGTAACATAACACAGTTCACCTTTGTAACCTGCATGTGATTACAATAAATCCAGAGTGTTGTCACAGAGGTGAGCAAAATTACCAGGACTGAACCAGCTACATCACAGGACAAGTTTTAAACAGGCATGTACACTGATCAGCCATAACATCAAAACCACCTCCTTGTTTCTACACTCACTGTCCATTTTATCAGCTCCACTTACCATATAGAAGCACTTTGTAGTTCTACAATTACTGACTGTAGTCCATCTGTTTCTCTGCATGCTTTGTTGGCCCCCTTTCATGCTGTTCTTCAATGGTCAGGACCACCACAGGACCACCACAGGACCACCACAGAGCAGGTATTATTTGGGTGGTGGATCATTCTCAGCACTGCAGTGACACTGACATGGTGGTGGTGTGCTAGTGTGTGTTGTGCTGGTATGAGTGGATCAGACACAGCAGCGCTGCTGGAGTTTTTAAACATCTCACTGTCCGCTCTATTAGACACTCCTCTGTAGTTGGTCCACCTTGTAGATGTAAAGTCAGAGACGATCGCTCATCTATTGCTGCTGTTTGAGTCGGTCATCTTCTAGACCTTCATCAGTGGACACAGGACGCTGCTCATGGGGCGCTGTTGGCTGGATATATTTTTGGTTGGTGGACTATTCTCAGTACTGCAGTGACAGTGAGGTGTTTAAAAACTCCATCAGCATTGCTGTGTCTGATCCACTCATACCAGCACAACACACACTAACACACCACCACCATGTCAGTGTCACTGCAGTGCTGAGAATGATCCACCACCTAAATAATACCTGCTCTGTAGTGGTCCTGGGAGAGTCCTGACCATTGAAGAACAGCATGAAAAGGGGCTAACAAAGCATGCAGAGTAACAGATGGACTACAGTCAGTAATTGTAGAACTACAAAGTGCTTCTATATGGTAAGCGGAGCTGATAAAATGGACAGTGAGTGTAGAAACAAGGAGGTGGTTTTAATGTTATGGCTGATCAATGTAGTATTTGTATATAGTGCCTGACTGTATACACTGGTTATTTTCTGAACATCAGTGATAATACATGTGAAAGAATTAGGAATAAAAAAATTGAGAAAGAAGATAAAACAAATAAGACATGCTAGCACACCACTGCAAAGCATTTGAGCTTGACAATCCAGAAAAAACGTAATAAGGAATTTCCTCAGTGGAAAAAGTTAGGAAACCTCCACATTTATCACTACATAAATGCCTAAAATTAAATTAGTAGCTCCGCATCAGCTGCAAATAATTAGAACATCGTTAGAGAGGATTCTGGAGGCGCCGATCTTATTTAAACCCTCAGACATTTAATTTGGTCTGCTTTTGATTGTTGACATAAATAGTATCACCACGGAGGGATGCAAAGAGTTCTCTGAAGCCTTCAGTAAGGAGGTTATAGTTCGTGCCACAGTTTGAGTAACTTTTTGAGGAGTGTTCAAGAGAACAATGATAACTTAGAGATCACAAGATCACACTACACCACTTTCAAGCTATTCAGATCGCTGTGCAGTTTACACTACACAACTGGATCTCTTGTAATCGGGAGTCTTTTAGGTCGTTGTGGTTTTCACACTACAATCCATCACCATGAGGAATCTCAGGCGAGTCTATCTGGTCTCCCAAACTACGTTTCGTCACGAAAACACACACGAGAAGTGACGATGGGTTTAATGATACCATGTCCAAAAATGCCCGCCAGCAGAAAGCAAGCATTCAAAGCTGTTTGTGCGCTGATATACAGCATAAAAGCAAGTAGGAAAAATAAATGAATCTGGGTGAAGGAGTGGACGGGGCTACACGACCAGCAGGGATTGTCTGTTCTGTTCTGTAGAGAGTTGGAAGTCGAATAAATATTTTTTGCAAGGCAACGTTGGTATGATAGTTTGGCATGGACGATAAGGTCACAAATACTGTAAAGCTTGAGTGTGCCGAAGTATTGTGATATAAACTGTGTTTATGTGCCCCTATGCCCCTGTTCCACATAATTACACTCCTCCCCCAGAGTTTCCCTTCTGTATTTTGCATTCATAACTAGGGATGAAATGATTCACAAGAATACAGTTAATTACGGATTCAAAAATTCCACGATTCAAATCGATTTGACATGTAAAATTAATCGATATTCACTTAAAACAGCAGAGGGCACTGGTGCTATACACCTCGCCTTGATGACGTCACTGGTGCTATACACCTGGTTGCCAAATTCTGGGTTTTTCAGCCAAATTGGGCTTAATTCTGAATTGTTTTACATAATTTGTACCTACTTCAGAAATGAAAGGACATTCATTATTTAGATAAATAAAAGATAATCACAAATACAGTATTTAATTTTCATTTTTTAAGTGAAATAATAAAAGGAAACTGTCATAATTTGTCTTCAATTTCAGTTTAACAAAAATTACATAACATAACATTTCATAACAATCACAACCTGATCGCAACACCTTTCACACTACATGACTTTGAGACAGATATTTAGCATGCTAGATATTTTTCTTGAGTCTGCGAGCGATCGGCAAGCCACTTTGATCGAGTCGTTGAACAGTTCACACATAGTGATCGAGAGCCGAGTTTTGATCCCCAGGCAAACGCCGAGTTGCCTCAGAGTTGTCACATCTAGCGGCGACCTGCCGGCAATCAAAAATCAGGGCAAAAATCGTGTAGTGTGCACTAGGCATAAGGTGCTGGCCTGGTGATCAGAAGATTCTCAGTTCAATCCCTACTATTGCTGCATTACTACTATTGGGACCATAAGAAAGGCCCTTAACCTCCAATTTGCTTGCATGGTCACAGTTTTGATCATAATTGTGAGTTGCACTGGATAAAAGCGTCGGCTAAATGCAATAGATGTACATTTCCTAGCCGATACCCACGTATGATTAGACACCAGAGTCATCAATGTCCAAGATCTCATGCAAAAGTAAAACATAATAATTATCATATTTAATATTCCGTGCTGGGTTTTTCCCAGAACTAACTGTGTAGTAAGATTAGTCTGCAGCATACAAGTGGATGGAATCATTGTCAGCTAATCATTTGTGCTTAGCTTTTAGACAAAGATGGTGTAATGTGACACAAATTATCCCTAAAAACACCTCGTATGAGTTTCTAACCTGCATGTAATGACAAGACAGCTGGAGTAATGCCACTGAGTTGTGCAAAATCAACATGACAGAACCAACCCCACCATAGATAAATGTTTAAACAGGAATGTAACTCTATAGTACACTTATACAGAGAGATCGACGCAAATAGGATTCAGCCAAACCAGACCGGACCTGCTGGCTAAAAAGTCATGATAAGAATAGGGGCTTTGCAAAACCATGTAAATCACAACAAGGCAAAAGCAAGCGGCTTCATTTTTTATGTATAAATAATAAAGCACCGATTTTTGATACAACTACAACAACAGATTTTAAGGATCTGGCCCAAAAAGTGCCAACCTGGCAGTGGTAGGACTTGAATCAGTGACTATTCGATTGCTAGTCCAGTACATCAATCTCTAAGCCACCACTGTCCATCAGCTGATACCCAGTTCTACTCCAATATCAACATCCTCACGGTGACAAGTCGAAACCTTTCAGAGCTTCAGTTGCCAAGGAATCAAAAAATCACAAGTGTAATAGTGTTAGGATTTAAAGAAGACACCAGCAGACACATAACATGAAGGCCTAACCCCCAAACACATAAACCACCAACACAGCTCTTTGATCCCCTCAATGAAGTAGAGGTCAAGCATGCAGACAGGTACTGTTCTCTTGATGTACGCCATACATGTACATGTGTAAGCAACTTTAGATCTTATCATCTGTACAAACTACTGTCTGTAAGTACAAAGTAGCTGGAACAGTGGTCTCATTCCAAGGTCAAGAAGAAATCCAGTCCACATGCTTAGCTGTGATCCAAATATGACCAAAAACAGGCAAGTTATGAATTAAACGCCGCTCAGGTGGCGCAGCGGTAAAAACACACGCTGCAACCAGAGCTGGGATCTCGAATACATCGTATCGAATCTCAGCTCTGCCTTGCCGGATGAGGCTGAGCGGCCACATGAACAACGATTGGCCTGTTGTTCAGATGGGCGGGATTAAGCCGGATAGGGGTCTCTCTCGGTCAGACTGGTGCAATTACGACCTCTGACCTCTGCTGGCTGATTAGAGGAGCCTACACAGAGATGAGGAAAGAGTGCTCTCAGGGTGTGTCTCTCTGTACACAACGCTAGGTGGCACAAAACTCGTCAATGTGTGGGTGATAAAATGCATACGGCTTGCTGCCCATGTGTCGGAGGGGGCGTGGGTTAGCTTCGATCTCCTCGGTCAGAGCAGGGATTGGCATAGGCGGAGAGGAAGCATGATGCCATTGAGCAATTGGACGAGCTAAAGGGGGAGAAAATGTATAAAAAAAGAAAGTTATGAATTAAACCACAGGTGTAACCGTGCACAGCCAAGCAAGTCTTAGAGGCTGTGTTAGAAAAAAATCTCTACTCCATCAACACCATGACAAACTAGAACAGTCATATGCACAACATTGTACAACAACACTGTACCTACTATAAAGGAGGCATGATGGTGGTGGAACTATACTCTGGGGCTGGTTTGCTGCCAGTGGAACTGCTGCATTGCAGAGAGGACAGAATAAATAGGAAAGATTACATCAACATTCTGGATGCAACAGACGGTCCAGCAGGACAGTGACTCAAGAACACTTGTAACACCTTCACAAGTCCAGACCTTAACCCAGTCAAAACTAGGTGTACTGTTTTGATTTTTTTAACCCAGAAAAACCTTTACCACCATTTATTTCTGCCAAGTAGAGTGATCAAAGATCTAACCAGAAGCTTGATGGCTTTCAAAAGTTGCTGGTTGATTTGAACAACAACACAGCCCCTTGATCTCCTCAATGAAGTAGGGGTCAAGCATACAGACAGGTACTGTTCTCTTGATGTTCATCATACATGTACATGTGTAAGCAACTTTAGGTCTTATCATCTGTACAAACAACGTTCTGTAGGTACAAAGTAGGTGGAACAGTGGTCTCATTCCAAGGTCAAGAGAAATCCAGTCACCTTATGCTGAGAGAAAAATTCTAATTAAGCTGTAAACAAGCCTTAGAAGCTGATGTGCTACAATATTAACACCTTGACAAAAAGGTGATTTAGCTACAAAGACTACTAGAAGGGACAAGCTATTATAAAAGTTATTCAAACCCAACAACACTGTACCTACTATAAAGGAGGTATGGTGGTGGTGGAACTATACTCTGGGGCCGGTTTGCTGCCAATGGAACTGTTGCATTGCAGAAAGGACAGAATAATAAATAGGAAAGATTACATCAACATTCTGGATGAAAATAGACGGTCCAGCAGGACAGTGACTCAAGAACACTTGAAGCACCTTCACAAGTCCAGACCTTAACCCAGTCAAAAGTATGTGTACTGTTTTGATTTTTTTACCCAGAAAAACCCTTACCACCATTTATTTCTGCCAAGTAGAGTGATCAAAGATCTAACCATTAGTCTGATAGTTCCAGAAGTGGCTGGTTAATTTTATTTGTTTGTTTATTTATTAGGATTTTAAGGTCATTTTAATTCACATTTCCCCATACACAAGGTTCACCAGTTCACAAGGCCACATTGAACACAGTCGTGGACAATTCAGTGTCTCCAATTCACCTCACTTGCATGCAGGACTGTGGGAGGAAACTGGAGCACCCGCAGTAAACCCACGCGGACACGGGGAGAACATGCAAACCACACAGAAAGGACCCGGACCGCCCCACCTAGGGGCTGGTTAATATTAAAAGATCTACGAGACATTTAACATGTAATTTTAAAAGTGTTGTACGTGTACTGATGTGTGGTTTTTTTTTCTCAATGAACTTTACACAACTGTTCAGTCAAAGGGGGAAACGAAATCTCCATTCATACATAATGTTATACATTATGTACATCATGCATCATACATACAAATACATCACACATCTGTCTATCTGTCTGTTTATCTATCTATTTATCTGTCTGTCTGTCTGTCTGTCTGTCTGTCTGTCTGTCTATCTATTTATCTGTCTGTCTATCTATCCGTCCGTCTATCTATCTATCTATCTATCTATCTATCTATCTATCTATCTACATGTCTGTCTGTCTGTCTGTCTATCTATCTATCTATCTATCTATCTATCTATCTATCTATCTATCTATCTATCTATCTATCTGTCTGTCTATCTGTCTGTCTATCTATCTATCTGTCCGTCTGTCTATCTGTCTGTCTATCTGTCTGTCTATCTATCTATCTATCTATCTATCTATCTATCTGTCTGTCTGTCTGTCTATCTATCTGTCTGTCTGTATGTCTGTCTGTCTGTCTGTCTGTCTGTCTATCTATCTACATGTCTGTCTGTCTATCTATCTATCTATCTGTCTGTCTGTCTATCGATCTATCTATCTATCTACATGTCTGTCTATCTATCTATCTGTCTGTCTATCTATCTATCTACATGTCTGTCTGTCTATCTATCTATCTATCTATCTATCTATCTATCTATCTATCTGTCTGTCTATCTGTCTATCTATCTATCTATCTGTCCGTCTGTCTATCTGTCTGTCTATCTGTCTGTCTATCTGTCTATCTATCTATCTATCTATCTATCTATCTATCTATCTATCTATCTGTCTGTCTGTCTGTCTGTCTGTCTGTCTGTCTGTCTGTCTGTCTGTCTGTCTATCTATCTGTCTGTCTGTCTGTCTGTCTGTCTGTCTATCTATCTACATGTCTGTCTGTCTATCTATCTATCTGTCTGTCTGTCTATCGATCTATCTATCTATCTACATGTCTGTCTATCTATCTATCTGTCTGTCTATCTATCTATCTACATGTCTGTCTGTCTATCTATCTATCTATCTGTCTGTCTATCTATCTATCTATCTACATGTCTGTCTGTCTATCTATCTATCTGTCTGTCTGTCTGTCTATCGATCTATCTATCTACATAGATAAAAATGTTTGTAACTCACGTTTGGTTGCATTGATGAGGTTTTTTCCATCTTTATAAAGTTCCTTAATGAATCTGTTGGTTTTATCCAGCTCTGCTTCATGAGCTTTGATTTTGTCTCTGAAACCCGGACTGTCCAGGTAACATTCACTGAACTCCAGAGGGTGCAAGCCCATGTTGTGCGTTTTCTTCAAAAGTTTTCAGTCACTTGAGTAACAGACAAACTCTTCAATCAAGTTCACTCAAGTTCACTACGATAAAAACGGGATATTAAAAGCTGCATGAGTTTTGCAATGCGCCGCTCGACTATTTCTGCGCGTCCTGCTCTATTTCTGGATCAACACCCGAGCAGAGAAACTTCACCTAACTTCATTAACACGGTCCTCCTGCTCCGAGTCCGGGGTTCAGCAGCCCTGATCCGCTCTGTGACCTCCACAATGAAGCAAATACAACTATCAAATAAACTCAGTGGGTCAGGATTAAGGTCCACGTCGCACAAACGCTCGGGATGACAGAGCTCATGTCTCCTCCTACAGCATGCGGGATTTTTGGGCTCGTCCGCTGGGCACTATGACGTCATGCCTACTACTCTAAAGTGACATCTAGCTGCAGACTCCACGGCGTCGACTCCGACTCCGACTCTGATTCAGACTGCCAGACGGGACCGACGTGAGTCGATTCTAAAGAGTCGACTCCAACAAATGTATTTATTTTGTTTAATTAGAATTTTAAAGTCATGTTTTACATTCTTTGGTTACATTCATGACAGGACAGGTAATTACTGGTTACACAAGATTGGTTACACAAAATTCATCAGTTTAAGTTTAATGTCAAACACAGTCATGGACAATTTAGTATCTCCAGTTCTGATTCAGACTACCAGACGAGACAGACGCGAGTCCAATTCCACACAGCAAGGAGTCGACTCCGACTCCGATTCTGATTCACACTGCCAGACGAGACATACGCGAACCGATTCTAAAGAGTCGACTCCAACAAATTTATTTACTTTGTTTTATTAGGAATTAATGTCATGTTTTACACGCTATCGTTACATTCATGACAGGACAGGTAGTTACTGGTTACACAAAATTCATCAGTTCAAGTTTAATGTCAAACACAGTCATGGACAATTTAGTATCTCCAATTCTGAATCAGACTACCAGACGAGACAGACGCGAGTCGATTCTAAAGAGTCGACTCCAACAAATGTATTTGTTTTATTTTATTAGGATTTTAATGTCATGTTTTACACTTTGGTTACATTCATGACAGGACAAGTAATTACTGGTTACACAAGATTCATATTTTGAACAGGATGCCAATTTGTCACCAACTAATGTTCATTCATTAATTAATTCATTCATTATTCATGCAACACACACTCACAAATTACAGTATTTCACTCACAAAACAATACATTAACAGCAGATAAGGGACCCAATATTAAAAAACGGGTGTCCAAGGTGTTTCCTGCCGTTTGCCCATTTAATAGGCCCAACCGCGACCCTAACCAAGATCGGTGGTGAATGAATAAATGAATGAACGTGTTGAATTGAAAGAAATTGATATATTTAATTAAGCTCAGGCGTATAACTTTTATTTTGAAAATTCTGGCAACCGATTTATTTTCGGGACTTTACTTTTTTATATGTGACGTCCAAAATAATACTTATTCAGAATGTAGTGCACTAGTTAGGGAGATTAGCCATTTTTTAAAAATTATACTTAAAAGCATAAAATTAAACATGAGGCACGTTCATGGAATCACACAATTTAAACTAATTCGTGAAGTTAACTGAATGAATGTAAAAGTTTTCTATTATAGTTTGTAGAATATAGGGAGTAGGGACCATGACGCTATTTGGAACACAGCCGGTGGATTCTGTTGGCAAGGCAATGTTTACATGGCGGGTAGTCAGTACTGCTGCATGGAGACTTGAACTCAGTAATAAATTGCTAATAAAACGAATTTAATCATTTTATTTTGTTTGATAATTTGACTGGGTGAAAGTTTGTGTGATTACAGATGATTTCGTGAACAGGCTGAAACAGTGAAGTCGGGTATGTTGTATTTTATATCAACACAAAGTGATGCACCATTAATGGTATCGGAATCTTTCATTCATTTATGGGTGATTCTTCAATTGGGGGAACTTTTACGTCCCTAAGTTATAAATTTGTGTTAAAAATACTTTATTACAAAACAAATATTTTAGGTATTAAAAAGATCATTCATTGCATCACTAAAAAAAATTACATACCAAAATAATTATAATTTTCATTTTTTATGATGATTTACACATCAATATTTTGCTACTTTGGCCTTGTCCCCAACCCAGACTTTAAAACTTCTCTGCTCTAATAAAATGCTAAAAAGTGATCAATTCATTATAAAAATCACAATATGAGTTTTATAATAACTTAAAAAGAAACAAAATGTACTTTTTTTTCATATTTGTACAACCTATGCATATTTTTTAGCAATATATTACTGTCCCCAGCATTATCGCCATTACCGCAACAGTGTATGGTTTCTGTAGGGAATCATTTGAAGGTAACACTTGTTTATGTTGTAACCATGGAAACAAAGACTTGCAAGGAAGCACATGCCAGCCATGAGAGAAGATTAACATTTTAATGTCTGGAAATGTGAGTAATTTAATCATGTATTCCTCCTGATCATAGGGTATATTTATTCAGCGTCATTACCATTTACATCAGTATGGCAGTACTTTACCAAAAAAAAAAGAAATGTACACATTATTTATGTGTATTTAAAGTGCATCTTGTACTAGCTGTTGACTAGCTTTAGCAAATCCATGGCCTGTCTAGTTTTTTTCTTAAAAAAAGTAAAAATTGTCATTACCGCAACACGTCATTACCAACACATAATGACATTTTGCTATGCCACTTTGCAAATAAATATGAAATATTAAAATTCTATATAAGCTCAATTGTAGCCATCATGAAGTCTTTGCTCTAGCATTATCTTGACATGATTAAAACTAAATTATTCCTAATTTTATTTTTCAAAAGATAAGATGGTCAAAAGAGCCTGCAATTGAAGAATCACCCATATATAGTCGCTGTGGGTCCGGCGCCACCCTGTCTCACACACACACACACACACACACACACACACACACACACACACACACACACACACACACACACACACACACAGATTTAAGTTGATTCACCTTTTGCATTTTTTTGCCTGTGGGAGGCTACTGGACTACACAGACACAGGGCGAACATGCAAAACTCCTTACAGACAGTGCTTGGATCGAACCCAGTTTCTCAAGTCTCATGTTGCTGTGCACCACCCACTCTACCACTTCACTTTATTTTCAGGCCGCCAAACCATTATGCAACACACACAGTTACACATTCAGTCACTACTTCGCATTTGAGGGGAAATAAGAGCAGATGATCCACCTTAAGATAAGATGCCTTTACTGTCATTGCACAGTGTACAACGAAATTGAGTAGCAATCCAACGGTGCTTACACACACAATAAGTAAGAATAGAAGCGAAAAAACTATATACAAATGCACAACACACACACACGTGTATGTATAGGAATCTTAAATATAAAGAATAAAGACTAAACTACAGTACAGTAGATTAGTAGTAGTAGTATTGCACATGCCCTGAGTGGCTTAAGATATTGCACAGAATAAACTGCATGCTCTAAAATCAATAGTGCAGTCATAATAAATATAAATATAAATAGGGTCAGAGTAAAATGAAGCATTGGCCATGTTTAAAAGGAGTCCAGAGTTCAGTGTTTTTGTTCAGTTTTACTTGTGCAGTGATTTATAAGAGTCGGTTGTTAGTGTTACCTTCTGCATGCTTTTGAAGTATTGATTAGTGTAGTTTATTAAATAGTTGACTGTAAAAATAAACCAATTTTTCCACCTTAACTTGTGAACCAACTTGTGAACAGGTTGTGCAATTTCTCCAAGATGCCCAACAGCAGCACCCCTGGAGCAACAAGGCCAAAACGGAGGCGCAGACGAAGAGGTCCCAGAGAGGAGCCTGCTAGAAATGAACTGGTTTCCAGTTCTCTGGAGAGCGCCCAGCAATGTCTGTTCAATCAGGACTATGGCACTGCTTTTGTCCACTACCTCCTGGCTCTAAACCTGGCCCCCGTCCTGAAGGATCTGGCAAAAGTAAGACTGTAGTATGAAGTTTGCATCATTGTATCTGCTGTCACTGTATCTGCTGTCAACAGTATTTGCCCACTCCTGATTTCCAATATATTTGCCACATTTAAGGTCGGGGCTCTGTGCAGGCTACTGGAGTTCATCAATAACAAACTGGTCAAGCCATATTTTTAGGTACATTTCTGCAGGAACAGGAAAAGGGCTTCTTTTGGCTGCTCATGTTATGGGTCATCTCCATTTTGTTCTGTCCTGAACTTTCTCCTCTGTCACCCAATCACCTGCCTGTCCTTCCTCACCGCACCCTCCTCTTTGGCCTTTCTCTCATATTAAGCACCCTTCTACCTATTAAACTCTCATCCTTCTTCTGCACATGCCCAAACCATCTCAATTGTGACCCTCGCTCCAAAACATTAAACTCGTTCTTAATCTTGTCCATCCTCGTCACTCACAATCAAAATGGCAAGCATCTTTATATCTGCCACCTCCTGCTCCCTCTCCTGTTTCTTTGTCTGTGCCACCACCTCCAAACCGAACAACACAACAGGCCTCACTGCTGTCCTGTAAATTTTCCCTTTCACTCAGAAAACCCTCTATCCCCTTTAACACAAATGACTCCTGCCACTCTACGCCATCCAATATCTACCTGATTTACTACGTTACATTTACATTTTCGGCATTTAGCAGACGCCTTTATCTAAAGCGACTTACATTACAGTTACAGTATACAGTCTGAGCAATTGAGGGTTAAGGGCCTTGCTCAAGGGCCCGACAGCAGCAACCTGGCAGTAGTGGGGCTTGAACCAGTGACCTTCTGATTACTAGTCCAGTACCTTAACCACTAGGCTATGGCTTGCCCTAGTATGTAGTATGTTAGCAGTGAGTGTGGCTGAAACACATCGACTTGATAATTAGAAGAGGTGTCCACATACTTTTGGCCATATAAGGTATATTTATAGACTGCAAGTCGAGACTGCAGTGCCAACAATGCTGCTCCTGCTAGATGAGATGGGTACTTGGTGTGTTTTGCACAGAAAGTTTCCAGAACTCACTACGGACTTTATCACAGACTGGACTGAACAATGAAGAACTCCAATTATTTTTTGGTAGTTATAACTTTCAGTTCAATTTAATTTTGTGTTTATATGTGTGTAAATTCTATTTATTTAAAGTATCCTACAGTTCACCCAAGAAGGATGGGTCCCTGCTGAGTCTGGTTCTTCTCAAGGTTTCTTCCTGTAATTTTAAGGGAGTTTTGCCTTAGACTTGCTCAACAGGAGTTTTTGGTCTGTTGGTCCTGGATTTTGTAAAGTTGCTTTGAGACAATGTCCATTGTAAAAAGTGCTATATAAATAAATTTGACTTGACTTGAAACTGCCCGTTCCTGTATTTTAAGGGAGTCAATATCCATTGTAAAAAGCGCGAAATAAATAAATTTGACTTGACTATATTTATTCAGCATTATAAACCAGTAGTTTTCTGCTCAAGTAAAACTGAAGTGTTGAATATATATTTTCTTGGTTGAACAGGATTCTTTCCGGTTCACTCTATTCAAGTGGGCTGACGAGCTGGACTCTCTCGGCCGCATTCAGGATCTTTTTGACAGCTATGAACAAGCTCTGGAGTTGTTTCCCACTGACGAGGTGATCATCAACAGCATGGGAGAGCATCTCTTCAGGTACCGTTTACTCTCCCTCCTAGATTTTTCCAGCAAATCAGATCCTCATTTCCGTGCTGATGTTCAGTGTAAGTTTATGGTTGTTGTTTTTATTTTTCAGGATGGGTTTTAGGGACGAGGCTGCAGCCCATTTCTACAAAGCTCTTAAACTGAGGCCGGATTTCCCAGAGGCTAAGGAGAACTTCTATCGTGTGGCCAACTGGTTGGTGGAGCGCTGGCATTTTTTAATGCTTAACGACCACAGAAGAAACCGTAAGTACCAGCTTGCTATACAGCGGGCGGTACAGGAAGGATGCAGCACAGTTCTGGATATCGGAACCGGAACGGGCATCCTTGGGTGAGATTTACATTATGTCATTCTCACATCTTTCGCAATGGTCATGGTTGCCGCTAGATTTGCCAGCTCAGGAGCAACTCGGCGTTCGCTCGGAGATCAAAACTCGGCTCTCGATTGCAATGTGTGAACTGTCAACAACTCGATCCCAGCGGCTCGCCGAGCGCTTAGCGACAGAAGAAAAATATCTAGCATGCTAGATATCTGGATCAGTCGGCTGACTGGCTACAGAGCAGACAATCCCTGCTGGCCGTGTTGCCAAATCCACTCAGATTCATTTATTTTTCCTCTTTTATTATACGCTGCACATTAGCGCACAAACAGCTTTGATCGCTCGCTACTTGTTGACGTGAATTTTTGGACACGGTATCATTAAACCCCTCGTCACTTCTCGTGTTTGTTTTCGTGACAAAACGTAGTTTGGGGGACCAAACTGAGTCATCCTGGTGATGGATGGTGTAGTGTGAAAACCACAACGACTTAAAAGACTCCCGAGTGCAAGAGATCCAGTTGTGTAGTGTTAACTGTACAGCGACCTGGCGACCCCGAAAGTCGTGTAGTGTGAACTTGGCATTAGGTACTCCAGCACTAAACCAGATTTGATTGATAACTGGTTTTAATTAAACTAGACACAATTGGTTTGAGCACTCACAGCCCTACTGAATCTATACAATAATAACTATAAATTAAACCTTCCCAGCAATGCAAAGTAGGTTAAAATGTTTATCAAGCAAAACAAGAATGTCAGAAAGAGATCAGAAAAAAGTTACTAAATGCATCAGTTTTGGAAATTTAAAACACTCGAGTGAACAACAGTAAGAAAAAAGTGTGGTAAATCTTTTCTAAGATGGACATCTAAAGATAAGGAATCCTCATTCACCTCAGATAAGATGATAAGCTTTTACAGTATTCTGAAAAGATCGAGTTGCAAGTTTATTAACATTGCTGATCACGCAGAATCTGAAGGCTCGTCTCACATTTGCCAAAAATTACCAACCAAAGAGGCTAATTAATCTAATTACACAATGTATTTATGCAAAGATGTGAAGTATTTGTGTTGAGATACACAGAGCTTACAGAAAAGCCAGCATGCAATTCTCCTAAATTCACTCATTCTTTTTAATTGTCTGATTTAAAATTTTAATCATCATTTTATGAAAGAGTGACTTTG
The DNA here is from genome assembly GCF_030014385.1 of Trichomycterus rosablanca. NCBI lineage: Eukaryota > Metazoa > Chordata > Actinopteri > Siluriformes > Trichomycteridae > Trichomycterus > Trichomycterus rosablanca. Next base: position 45,002,855 of record NC_085992.1, read on the forward strand.
TGTATGCACAATCAAACCCTTTCCTCCTTAGATGACTTAATTTATAACGCATGCATATTGATTTTGGTGTATTATTATTTTTTGTATATTTTGAATTCCGCAGGATGTGTGCGAAAAAGGCCGGGGCGAGTGAGGTCTACGCCTGCGAGCTCTCTAAGACCATGTACGAACTGGCATGTGAGGTGGTCTCAGCCAACAGCATGGCGGATAGCATCAAGATCCTTCACATGAAATCAATGGAGATGCAAATTCCTAAAGATATTCCCAGCAGGTGATGCTCTTTGTGGAATATGTAGCATTTTATTTATTTATTAGGATTTTACCGTCATGCTTTACACACTTTGGTTACATTCATAACAGGACAGGTAGTTACTGGTTACACAAGATTCATCAGTTCAAGTCTTTAATATCAAACACAGTCATGGACAATTTTGTATCTCCAATTAACCTCATTTACACGGCTGTGAGAGGAAAGCAGAGCTCCAGGAGGAAACCTACACAGACACTGAGAGAACATACAAACTCCACACAGAATGGAACCGGACTGCTCCACACGGGAATCAAACCCAGGACCTTCTTGCTGTGAGGCGACAGTGCTACCCACCAAGCCGCCCAATTCAGCATTTTATTTTCATAAGAAAAAACATATAATCAGCAGAACAATTTCAGTCAAATGTTACATTTGTAAAAAACATTAAATGCATTATAGAATTTCAAAGTATTGCATTTGTTTATACACCGATCAGCCATAACATTAAAACCACCTCCTTGTTTCTACACTCACTGTCCATTTTATCAGCTCCACTTACCATGTAGAAGCACTTTGTAGTTCTACAATTACTGAATGTAGTCCATCTGTTGCTCTACATACTTTTTTAACCTGCTTTCACCCTGTTCTTCAATGGTCAGGACCCCCACAGGACCAACACAGTGCAGGTATTATTTAGGTGATGGATCATTCTCAGCACTGCAGTGACACTGACATGGTGGTGGTGGTGTGTTAGTGTGTGTTGTGCTGGTATGAGTGGATAAAAGACAGCAGCGCTGATGGAGTTTTTAAACACCTCACTGTCACTGCTGGACTGAGAATAGTCCACCAACCAAAAACATCCAGCCAACAGCGCCCCGTGGGCAGCGTCCTGTGACCACTGATGAAGGTCTAGAAGATGACCAACTCAAACAGCAGCAATAGATGAGCGATCGTCTCTGACTTTAAATCTACAAGGTGAACCAACTAGGTAGGAGTGTCTAATAGAGTGGACAGTGAGTGGACACAGTATTTAACAACTCCAGCAGCACTGCTGTGTCTGATCCACTCATACCAGCACAACACACGCTAACATACCACCACCATGTCAGTGTCACTGCAGTGCTGAGAATGATCCACCACCTAAATAATACCTACTCTGTGGTGGTCCTGTGGGGGTCCTGACCATTGAAGAACAGGGTGAAAGCAGGCTAAAAAGGTATGTAGAGAAACAGATGGACTACAGTCAGTAATTAGAAATACAAAGTGCTTCTATATGGTAAGTGAAGCTGATAAAATGAACAGTGAGTGTAGACACAAGGAGGTGGTTTTAATGTTATGGCTGATCAGTGTATTTATAATAATTGAACAATGACTGCACAGTTATGAACTTTAACAAGCTACTGATTTGTAGATTAATTTCACTCGCTAAAAGTCTTCTGACCATATGCTTCAATAAAAACGATTCTAGCAAATGGTCACTGACAAACATGCTTACTTGCTTTTTAGAGCTTGATAATGTTTTGATAATTGAATGTAGAGTTTTTTTTTTTAGGGTATCTCTGGTCGTGACAGAAACTGTGGACGCCGGACTGCTGGGAGAGGGAATCATTGAGAGTTTGATTCATGCCTGGAAGCACCTGCTCCTACCCCCACCTGTAAGTGAATCTTTACATCAGTTCGAAGAAACAGCAGGAACATGAATATACATACAAAAAACAATATTACACTAAAGTAAAACACATTTTAAAGGTATTTAACGCCCATATCACCCTTAATTGGTCCTTGGCTAAGATTCTACAAACACTGAATAGGCCTCAATCTGACTTATGGAGTAAGGGAACTGACTGAGGATCAGTAGAAAGAAACTATTCTGGTCAGGGTAAACTCAGGTCTGGTTTCCCAGGAATCACTGGGCCCATTGCAGTAACACACTTCGGACAGGATAGCAATTATGACAGACTGACGTGAGAATTATGTCTGCCGTGAATATAACCATGGTGCAGAGATGTTCACAAGTCACAAAATACGAGTCCAAGTCAGATTACGAGTCAATATAATATATACAAAACATATATTGGAAATGTAGCGTAGAAATAAACAAATAATATTTAAGTTCAGATAAAAAAAACAACAGATTAGCGACTGTATTTTGCCGTTTTACTTAGTGCCTTTACTTTCCTAGTCATTGTGCAAATGAATGTAATTTCCATAACAAGAAGGTTCCAGTTAAAAGCTTAAACTGATACGTTTTTGTTTTCAATGCAAAACAGCGTTCGATAAATCATGGCACAATCAGCGGCCAAAATCCAAAACACAGCAAAAAAAATCATAACCACTGCTTACCTTAGCTTATGTTCTTCCAGATGCTATTAAATTTATAACCGTGTGTCCCATAAGGAATATCATCCGTTATTTTGTAAATGTGCTTATAATTAAAAACCTCCAAACTTTTCCCAGTTGTGAAGTAAAACACGAACTCGTTAGAAAGCCAATCAAGCGTTTCATTAACACATCATCTGTGTGACCCAAACTGAATAAATGCAGATAACAGCATTTCTTACTAAAAATTCAAATCAGAAGGTCTGATTGGTTCAGAAAACGCTCTTTCAACCATTAGCGCCAATTCTGTAGGAGCGTTCCATTCACCCCAGTTGTTCCTGTGAAGTGCACTACGTAGGGTATTCCACCATTTTAAATGAAATTCCAATCCAAAGGTAACGAAAATGTTCAAATGAAGTGAACTTGAAACTGTGTAGGCAGTAGGGAGCGACGCTTCATCACTACGCCGGAAGCTGGCTGTAACATTTACACATTGCGTGCGTTGTGGTTTAAGACGGCCGGAGCGTTATTAGAGAGCAGAAAATGTATAATAATAATAATTAGTTATATGTAATTGTCACATGTAACTAATGTTAACACATGCTGACAAGAGCGACTCTTGTTGTTCTCGGGTAATTTTTTTGCGAGTCATGAGTCGAGTGAGTCATTTGAAACGAGTCCGAGTCGAGTCTGAAGTCTTCAGTTTGACACATAAAATAACAAAAAGGGGCAAAAACTTTTGCATGAAACAAACCAGCTATGAACACAAATAATTAATTATTAAACTTGCATAACCTCCCATCAGAACACTGACGATCCACAGTCCAGTCCATCACAGTCGGGCAGAGTCATACCTGCTGGTGCCACCGTGTTTGCGATGGCTGTACAGTGCCCAGAGATCCGACGACACCACAGGTGAGAGGTCAAGGCTCATTTCTAATCATGTAATTAACCTACTTAAAAATAACCTCTTTATAACAGTTATTACATTATTTTACTAACCTTTTAATTCTAGTAAGGGTCTCGGTGGGTCCATATCACCAGTCAGTACATCCCAATCAAGTTGTATTTAATTACCTAATTTTAATTTCCCTCACCCCTGCACACCCCCACCCTAAACAAGCAGATCTGGTCAGATTATCATGTGCCCCCTATAAGACGGCTTCTTTTCACCTGCCAGAGACGGACTCACACAGAGCAGCACTGTGTACAGAGTCACTCACTACTACAGTATCTGTGATATTTCCCATTTTTCGTGCAAGCGCGTTGACCAGCCAGCAGAGGCCACAATTGAGGCAATAATTAGGACTCGATTGATCATCCTCCCCTCAGACAAGGCCAATCACATCTGTCTGGGTGACTGGCCCTCTGGCTGGTATTAGGCCCACTGCAACCCTGACCTGGGTGAATTCGATTTCCAATTTGTTCTCCTTCATTTGTGATTTTGTGATTGTGTGTTGGTGCAGGGTGGGTGTGAGTGCAGTAGGAGGTTTGAACCTGGCTGCAGCCGGACTGATCCACAGTCCTGTACGGAGTTCGCCGGATGTGGATGAAGCAGCCGAGCCGTACACTACTGAGAGACTGAGTCGAGTTCCGGGAGGTTTCACTGCCCTCACACAGCCCTGTAAAGTCATGCATATAGACTTCAATAACCCACAGGTACACACACACATACATAAACACACACACACACACTACTCACTCTAATAATCCAATCTAGTCATCTCCAGTTCCCCACTACTCTCACAACCTCCATACATGCACGACACCCACAGTGGTTGAGGAGGACTACAGGCTAGCAGACACCCCCTACGGCGCCTGTAAAGCCTTTGGTCACATCTTTTTGCCCACCAGAGATGCACATGCGGAAATCGCTCCTATATGCATTCAAGTCCAATTAAATGCCCAGCAGGTTCATGGTCAGCTGTTCATGTATGTTCAGCCATGCAAAGTTTGTTAGATTAGAAGATTGTTTTGTGTTGCAGGAGTTGGAACGCCTGTGCCTGAGGGACACGTCCATACTGCAGGTGAAGGTGATCCAGGATGGGCTGGTGGATGCTTTGGCTGTGTGGTTCCAGCTACACCTGGATCAGGAGAACAGCATCTCAACGGGCCCAGACGAGGACACGTGCTGGGAACAGGCCGTCTACCCTGCTCCATTCGGTACGTCTGATGGATAGGTGAAGTTAAACGCCCACATTTGTAAGGAAACAACATTAGATTCAGCCACCAGCATTTACATTTTACATTTATATTTTCTTCACTTTTATCCAAAGCGACTAACAGTATGATGACCGAATATTGTCTAAGCAATTTAGGATTAAGGGCCTTGCTCAAGGACCCAACAGTGGCAACCTGGCAGTGGTGGTGCTTCAACCAGTGACCTTTTGCAGTATACTGTCTAAGCAATTAAGTATTTAAGGCCTTTCTGAAGGGCCCAACAGTGGCAACCTGGCAGTGATGGTGCTTAAACCAGTGACCTTTGGATTACTATTGCAGTACCTTAACCGCTAGGCTACAACTGGACAGTCTTAGGTTTTTATGTCTTAGGAACATCTGTACAAATCAATTTTAAGGAAAGACAACCCAAACGGAATAGATTGGAATGTGAATAGAATGTCTTTGTCATATACACTATAATGCCAAAAGTATTTGCTTGTGTGCCTTCACATTCAGATACACTTGAGTGACATCCCATTCTTAATCCATAGGGTTTAATATGATGTCGACCCACCCTTTGCAGCTATAACAGCTTCAACTCTTCTGCACTATGCGCCTAAGCATCCGCTGACCCTCTCTGTCATTTTACGTGGTTTACCACTTCTTGGCTGAGTTGCTGTCGTTCTCAATCGCTTCCACTTTGTTATAATACCACTGACAGTTGACTGTGGTATATTTAGTAGTGAGGAAATTTCACGACTGGACTTGTTGCACAGGTGGCATCCTATCACGGTACCACGCTGGAATTCACTGAGCTCCTAAGCGCGACCCATTCTTTCACAAATGTTTGTAGAAGCAGTCTGCATGCCTAGGTGCTTGGTTTCATACACCTGTGGCCATGGAAGTGATTGCAACACCTGAATTTAATGATTTGGATGGGTGAGTGAATACTTTTGGTAATATAGTGTAGACATATACGTACACGTGTACAGTACAATGAAATATTTTTTCCACATATCCCAGTTTGTTTGAAAGCTGTGGTCAGAGCACAGAGGCAGCCATTGTACAGACTCTGAAGCCAAGAGGGGTAAGGGTCTTGCTTCAGAGCCCAGGAGTGGCTGCATGGCAGAGCCAGGATCCAAACCCACAACCTTTTTAATTAATAGCCAAAAATGGCAGCCTAGGCCATGAGACAATGTGTCTATACAGTGAGATACAGTGGGTAATCTAGAAACAGGCCTGCCATGAATTAGAAGTTGCTGGAAGATGGGTTTCTCTGACTGTAGTCAAGCAAGCTTCACATCTGCATGCTTTTGTGCAGCAGTCTCTAAGCCCATGACAATAAAAACATGCTTGACTGTTGATAGTGAATGCAGTGTTTCAGCAGCTTCCAATTCATGGCGAGACCTGTTTCTGGAGTTCAGGGATTAGAAACTGAATTGTTTAGGGAGCTGCACTGTTAACAGGGCAGCCAGATCTCAACATTTCTACCGGCCTGGCCAGATGCTTAACAGACACAATTGGTCGTTTCTGATGGAGGTCAGATAGGGTTTCTCTCTCTGTAAGAATCCACTGCTGTCTGAAGTAAAGAATCTGCTGGCAACTTTTCACATTTCAGAAAGGTTGGGTGATAGTCTGTGGCTCTCCTCTGCCAACATGGGATGGTTGTAATTAAAAGCTCATGTCACAAAGTTAACTGACATGATGGAATTTTGCACCAGCAGGTTGTAGGTCCACAGATGAAGCATAACATTATGATCACCTTCCTAACTGACTGGTCTGCGGCTATGCAGCCCCATACGCAACAAACTGAGATGCACTGTGTATTCTGACACCTTTCTATCAGAACCAGCATTAACTTCTTCAGCAGTTTGAGCTACAGTAGATTGTCTGTTGGATCGGACCACACGGGCCAGCCTTCGCTCTCCACGTGCATCAATGAGCCATGGCCGCCCATGACCCTGTCGCTGGTTTACCACTGTTCCTTCCTTGGACCACTTTTGATAGATACTGACCACTGCAGACCGGGAACACCCCACAAGAGCTGCAGTTTTAGAGATGCTCTGACCCAGTCGTCTAGCCATCACAATTTGGCCTTTGTCAAACTCATGCAAATCCTCACGCTCGCCCATTATTCCTGCTTCTAACACATCAACTTTAAGGATAAAATGTTCACTTTCTGCCTAATATATCCCACCCACTAACAGGTGCCGTGATGAGGAGATAATCAGTGTTATTCACTTCAATTGTCAGTGGTCATAATGTTATGCCTTGTCGGTGTATATGTCATATATTTTAGAAAACCCACATTAAAATTAGGAAGGAACCCAAATTTGTGAAGTAGAGACACCCCTGATGTGCAATAACAATTGTTCTTCTATCCAGACTGTAGGGTGAAGTGCAATGACGAACTGCTGGTGGAAGTGTCCTGCAAAGATGCCTACCTGAGACTCGCCTGTACTGGTAGAGTAAGAAATGGTCAGACAGTGTCCATCGGCAGCCAAAGTGAAGACACCTCATCCTTGGTTCACAGCAACCCTGAAACGGAACTGTGCAGTGCCTTGGCCGGCCTCCAGACCCACCAGGACGCTCCGAATGGCCCATTCACACTAGAGTGCTCTGAAATTGCTCTGCTCAATAACACCCCCTACCATGAGTGTTTTCAGACAGCGATGGCAAAACTTCTGTCCTCGCTTAGTTCTACCCAGAAGTCTCAAGGACCAAAAGACAACCCCTCCTCCTCAGGGCCGCTGTACGTCCTGGATGTATCGGAGGGTTTCTCCGTGCTCTCTCTGATCTCTGCGCAGTTAGGGCCGGTGCGGGCCTACAGCTCGGTGGAGAAGCAGCAGCACCAGGCTCTCTTGCGCCTCCTGACTCGGGAGAACAGAGTGCAGAAGGAGGCGCTGGAGTTCTGGCTCGGTGTTGTAGAGGACGACTCGGCACTGCTGCAGAGGCCAGACTCGGACAAGCTGTGGAGCGCAATCATGCTGGACTGCGTCGAGATCTGCGGCCTGATCAGGCAGAACGTGATGGAGAAGGCCACCCTGGCGAGGTAAAGCTGCCCAGCTTAATGCTGAGAGTAAGATCAACCACTCGAATAAGATCAGTGTCGTGCTGTTTTCCTGACATTGTTCCATTGTGACACTTGGCAGGATGGCAGCATGGGCCAGATGGACACCTGTACTGGGTGGAAGGTTTGTTTGGGGGGGGATTGTAAAAGTAATTTCATGTAATTAGTGGCACCATGGCAATGTGTATGGTGTAGGGATTTAAATATTTGACAAATGCATAAATAACCATGCAACTACGTTATTGTACTATAATTAATAAACAGCAACTTTTTAAAAAGACAACAAACAAATGCATTTATGGTCAGATAATCTTATTACTTTCAATTCGGTTTTTTGCCATAACCAATAATAACTAGGGCTGTCGAAGTTAACACGATAATAACGCATTAACGCAATCTCAATTTAACGCGATTAAAAAAAATAGTGCCGTTAACGCAAATTCTAGTTCATGTTGAGACTTGACTGGTAGAACCAACGTTTTAATGTCGGACTTGCCACCGTTGTTCATTTGCGGTTTGTTAAAATAATATAACTGAGCGTCGTAGGGATGCTTGCATAATAAAGAAATAAATACACGGTATATTCACAAGTTGTCGGGAGCAAAACACTTCATTAACTTAATCTGTTACGGCACTGAATACCGGAGTCAAGCACGCTAGTCCATGAACTATGGAAGCCCCAAAAGGGTCAAAACACACTCACTTCGTGTAGAAACGTCCACTTTTCACATTTCACTTAAAAAACCTTGTTTTCTATAACATTTACACAGATTTTATTTAATGCGATTAATCGCGATTAACTATATGAAATTCTGAGATTAATCGCGATAAAATTTTTTAATCGTTTGACAGCCCTAATAATAACAACAAATAAAACAGTTAATCAGCAGAGCTATTTTGACAGAATGAGGCGCTATCACAGCGTTGATAATAACCTCTCTTATTACGCGCATTTGAAAATGTTTACGCTGTTTAAGAATCAGAGAAAGACTTTTTAACAAGGCAGACGTGCAGTCTATTAATTTGTAGTTGTTGTGATGCTTTGTGGTGTGAAATGCAAAAACTCCCTCTGCAGCAGTAACAACATCTTTTATGTTACCTGGCTTTTTACTGACAAACTTTCTCTCCTTTAGTTGCAGTTTTGTGTTTTACTTAACCGGCACCTTTATTTAACACTGACACATACGTGTCAGCTTTGCAGGTCATTTGCCGCTTGTGTCGGTACCTCAACCTCAAATTCAGTATTAATTTCACTTATAATATAATTATATAATATAAAACTTTTTTAATCTTTTGATGATGTTATGCACTGTCTATTGTAACAACTAAAACTGCTTTCTTACAAACATTCTTTTTTAACTGCTGGATTATTGGCTTATGATTTTTCTTTGGCAAAGTGTTGAGCCTTGTCCCATCTTCACTTATAAAGGACTGGGCCTGTCTTAATACCCATACATGACTGCATTATCTGTACATAAAAAAAAAAAAAATACTGTCATAACTATTTGGAACATGTTTCAGAATAAGCATATATTTGCTTAAAAAAGTGGATTTCACAGGTTGCAGTTTTCTGTCTTCATGTGCATTTCACTGAACCGTGCTCTGTATTAAACCTTGTATGATTCTGCTTTTTTCCCAGGTGTCTCCTGGAGGAAGGTGGACGCATTTTCCCAGAGCGCATTGTGATTAATGGCATGCTGGTGGAATCGGACACGCTGCTTCAGGAGAGCGCGGTGCAGGGAACAGAGCCCACACTGGGCTTCAACATCGCCCCCTTCATCAACCAATTCACGGTGCGCATCACACTCACCTGCTGTTTCTGTTTATCATGTGAACTTTTCTCTCTGTATTCATTCGGGTGGCACAATGGCTCGGTGGAGCGGTCCAAGTCCTTTCTGTGTGGAGTTTGCATGTTCTCCCTGTCTTTGTGTGTCCAAAGACATGCAGTCAGGTTAATTGGAGATACAAAATTGTCCATGACTGTGTTTGACATTAAAGACTTGACCTGATGAATCTTGTGTAACCAGTAACTACCTGTCCTGTTATGAATGTAACCAAAGTGTGTAAAACATGACGTTAAAATCCTAATAAATAAATACATAATAAATTAGCTGTCATTCTACTGTATCGCCCCTTCTTTAGGTACCTGTTCATGTGTTTTTGGATTTGTCCACACTGGAGTGCACACACCTCAGTGATCCAGCGGAGCTCTTCATCCTCGACCTCATGAACGGCAGCGCCAACTGCAGCAGCAGAGAAGTTCGGGTACGGCCTGCAACCTGATATCTAGAGGTTTTCTTCAAAATTGACTGTGAACTATTGCTTTAATGTAGTCCTGTCCTCATTTTTTTTGATACACTACCAAATTCCTAATACCAATAAATCCTTCTTCCCTTTAAATCCGACACGATACAAAACACCTAAAACCCACAATGATGGATCAAAAGTGTATATATCTTTTATTACAATTTAGTCATTTCCAATTCCCTGCTGCTTGCACCACTAGTGCCCGACCCCCTCCAATACGAGCGAGGTCGCTGGCTGTACTTCACACCATCCAGAGAAGCATACCAGGTTCTTCCTCCATCTGCCCCACCGTCTTAACCAGACAGCAGCAGAAAGCTTAGACATGGTTAGTTGTCTCTGTTAAGTGCCCATCCAGGCTGGTAGCACCACAGAAATTTAGAAAAACTCAATAGGCTATATTCACTGCAGTGTAGTGTTTGACTGTGCTGTGAATTAGGTAGGGCCTTGCACATTATATACCACAGGGTTAGGCAACTCTAATTCAATGCTCATGGTGTTGTAATAGGGTGTACAACAAGTTCATAGGGTTTCCACATACTTTCGGCCATACAGTGTATGTTCCTCTGACACTCCTAGTTTAGACCGTCTGTTTACTCGGTATGTTTGGCTGATAAATTGTTTCTCTTTGTAATTCAGATACGAGTGAGAACTTCTGGTAGAGTGACGGCTGTTCCCTTCTGGTACCTCATCTATCTGGACTCGGACGTGTCTGTGAGTACGTACAGGCCGGACTCTCACTGGAAGCAGGCGGCCGTCATCCTGCAGCGCCCTCTGGAGGTGAACGAAGGTGACTGGGTCAGGCTCAGCGTCCAGTTCCATAAGAGCAGCATCTCCATCCAGGCCCACAGAGAGGAGGAGGAGATCACAGCAGATGAAGACAGGCCTGTTACCATAAACAAAGCTTAGAAAGGAAGATGTTATTAGTGCCTCATGCAGGAGAAAAATTAACTTACCTCTGTTGGTTGCGCCCATATTTAGGGCTCGCCACAGCAAATTTTCGTGCTAGGTTCAGCTGATGTGGCAGTTTTAGTCCAGATGCCCTTCATGATGCAACCCTACTTAGCTCATCTGGGCTGGTGACCTGCACTGAGTCCTCACTAATAAGTGCACCTCCCAATGGCTAGGCTGGTCGGCCACCCCCACCTCTGACATAGCCAATAATGTCTGTGTAGATATCTGACCGACTGATAGCACCTCTTAAAATATGAACCCTGGGATCAAGCACCTGTGTTACAGATATATGAATATAGTTGTTTAATAGACTAAAGGATGCACTGATCTGATACCAGTATCAGTTTTGGCATGAAACCTGGTTTTATTGGATTTTTTTGTTTTCTTTTTGTTTGCATTTTCTTCCAATTTAGACATACTTAATTCCCCAGTGTAACTTCACCTTTTTATGTATTCCACTGTTTTTAATACATGCCTTAAATGTGTGACAGTGAATCTGCTCTCTATGCAAAGTAGCATCAGTATTATTACCTTAAATACGTTCATTGTTGGCTGCAAACTAAGTGTTGATGAATAAAACTTTTAAACAACTGTAATTATTTAAGTAAATAAGTAAGTAATAAATAAAATTTATTTTTGCATGCCCACAATGTGTCTGCTAAATTCCCATATGGCCTCTAACCACCATAATATACACTGATCAGCCATAACAT